>NW_026607022.1:57500-370000 GCF_029890125.1 Rhinichthys klamathensis goyatoka
TCCAGCATCATTACTCCAGTCTTCAGTGTCACATGATCCTTCAGAAATCACTCTAATATGATGATGTGATGCTCAAGAAACATTTCTGATATAATGTATCATTTATGTCAGGATTCTTTGATGAATAGAATGTTCAGAAGAACAGTATTTATCTGAAATGGAATCTTTTGTAACATTATTTATGTTCAAAAGTTGATTGGGGTCTGTTAAATGTTTGTTTTTTTGGGTGGGGGGTGGGGGGGGGGGGTTCATAAATGTCTATTATGACATTATAAAATGTCATAATATTTCACAATATTACAGTTTTTTGTTGTATTTTTAAACAAATAAATACAGCCTATAGTTGAGCATAAAAACATTAAAAATCTTGTTATTCATTTGAACGGCAGTGTGTGCGTCATGATAATTTAGGGCTGATTCGTGAGAGGTGTGTTACGATGACATGAAAGAGAGTCCACATGACCCAATGCTGTGTGTAGACTATAAGATGATGAAATGATCTGTTGGGATTCGTGTGTGTGTGTTGTTGTTGTTCATGCGTGTGCGTGTGTCGGTGAAGGCAACAGCGTGTGTGCTGGCGGGGAGCTCCGGTCGGTGTGGAATGAGGAGGCGAGCGTGTGAGTGTATGTGATGCACTCATATCCGCCGAAAAGAAGAAAAGGAAATGCAGGAAAAGATAATGAGTGGAAATAGCAATAGAAATCTCAGTGCATTATGAGTAAAAGTGGCCACAGAATACAAAAGGGCACATCCGAACTAGATTTGTACAGACGCTATACGGTTGCTAATGTGGTCAATAAGGTGTTGCTATGCGTTCAGAGACGTTTCTAGCAGTGGCTTAAAGGATTAGTTCACTTCAGAATGAACATTTCCTGATAATTTACGTCATCCAAGATATTCATGTCTTTCTTTCTTCAGGGGAAAAGAAATGAAGGTTTTTGAGGAAAACATTCCAGGATTTTTCTCCATATAGTGACTTCAATGGGGTCCAACGGGTCGAAGGTCCAAATTGCAGTTTGCAGTAAAAAGTAGTTTTAAAAAAAGTAGTTTTTTGTATAAAATGTCCGCTGGTTTGTCTAGATCAGACTGTTATTCCTCGGCTGGATCGTGTCGAGACTTTGAAGCTGCACTGAAACTCACATCTGGACCTTCGACCCGTTGGACCCCATTGAAGTCACTATATGGAGAAAATCCTGGAATGTTTTCCTTAAAAACCTTAATTTCTTTTCCACTGAAGAAAGAAAGACATGAATATCTTGGATGATGTGGGGGTGAGTAAATTATCAGGAAATGTTAATTCTGAAGTGAACTACTCCTTAAAATCAAAAGATCCTGATATTGTGGTTTCAATGGTACATGGATGGTGTCGTCTACCGTTGAGATGTACATGCCAGTTAAATGAATCCCAGCACTGCACTAGAGCCTAGACACATGTATTAGCAATCGCCTCAAATTGTGTGTCCCTGCAATTCATTTCCATTTCACTTCAGCTAGGTTCGTATATTCTTTGCTAAAAAGGTTAGCTTCACCAAAACAACAAGATCAGGGTGTCTTATGACTCAAACACGGGGCTTTAATAACTCAGATGGTGGCATGCTTGTAATTTGCCCAAGCTAATATTGTTAACGTCTAAGTGTCTAGTGAACAACATCTCTGTTAGCCAAAGGTTTGCGGCGCTCTTTCAGATTCCAACTAAGGAAGCATCCCAAGTATGTTTCGTGTTGTTTGGCGTCTTTAATGTTACTATTTCTTCCCATCTGAGACCGGCGTTTGATGTCCGTTGCCATGTTGTGAGAAGCTCCATGCGGGACATCTGAATCTTCCCGCCGGAAAGTTCCAACAACTCTGAAAAGCAGCATGGTGACTTCCTAAACATCTGTGTGGGCGAAGTGAAAATTTGGGGATCGTTGTGAGCAGCTGGAAAAAGTCAAACTAGCCAGAAAAATGTGCTATTTATAAAAGTCTAGAGCTAAACTACCTATTATTATGGTATGAATTTTGTAACTTCCCAAGGCTACTATTAAAATAATTTATGATTAGTATAGGTGTCCCACTGGGTTATGTCCTTGGCCCTATTGTTTTGCACTTGAAGTGAAATTACAGTGGCTTCTACGAATCAAGCACTACTAGTGATGTTTTATTTATTTATTCTGAAGAGAAATACCCCTAGTGTATGTGTTCACTAAAAAACATCCAGCATAATGGTAATAATTGTGCGTCTAGTGGAGCTGCTCAAGGAGGGCTATTGATTTTCTTCCACTCTCTCCGGCTTGTTTTTCTTTATTTTGCCTTTGGATTCCAGCTTGGTGCGGTCGGATCTTTCACAACCCGTCGTGAGGTTTCCTCCTGCTTCTTGGATGCCGTTCAAGCTGGAAAATAGTAACAGAAGTGAAATTCGATTACGGTGACAGAAAGGATGCTCATTTAAAAGGCATGAAAGTAGCTATCATCAATGGATTGCTTTGTCCTAGAAGAGGTGGATTTTTTCAAAGATATGAGAAGGGTGCTGCTTTAAACACAGACATGCTTGTGGTACACGCATGTATTTTTATTTATAGTCAGGGACTTTTTTTTCCTGATTTGAAGACCTAAGTATGTGTACTCTTTTTGTGAGATTAGGATTAAGCCATTTTTTGCTCTGATTTTTTTGCAGGTTGCAGTTAAATTAAATGTTTCTGAATGAAAACATGAAGCATAAAGGTTGGAGTAACAACTCAATATGTGTATTTGTACATTAATTCACCTCATAACAAAAAAGAAAGGTGAATAGTTAAGTTCTTTTAATGTTGTTTTTATATAATGCTATTTATTTAGTTTTATTTTAAATACACCTCATAATCCAATCTGGAACATTTGGTTCTAGTTCTTACATTTTATTTTATATTGTTTTATTTAATGAGCCTGGCTAATTTTTAAGGATTGACCTCATTTTATTTTTCACGTCTTCTCCTTCCTGGCATCAGAACGGCAGTTATGAGCTTCATTCGGGTTTCCAGATGATAAATATCAAAGACGGCTGACATTTGCCCTCTTAAATTCAGTTAGCAATGAGCAACAGTACGGATAAGCCCGGCAGCTGAATATTAATCCCTTTCCAGTGAATGTGATCAGAATCACTTTGCTTTTAAAAGTCATCAGAACGTAGAGACATGTTGTCTGGATTACTGAAAATTAAGAACCGTAGTACAAAATTCAGCTGATTATCGGGGCAGACAGAGCAAATGTGAAATTGAAAAGTGCTAAATCCGACTATTATAAAAGGGTACAAACCTTTGTCATTGGAGCCGTGGTTATTATTCCAGGCACAATGATCTGTGGTGCTGGTTTGGGAAATGCAGATTCAGTTCTGGCAATCTTCATGCTTCGTTTCATTTTTCAGTGGTCCTGTCCTTTCACTAGTAGCAAAAGTTCACAAATCCTTTGTCTTCTCAACAGACAAGTCAAGGTACATGGAAGTCAAGTGTGTCATGGAAATAGCTAAAGTGCCTCATGCATATTTCATCTAGACGAGTGTCTGAGATGGAGTTTGTGAGTATTCGTGAGTGTGTAAGGGTTTTGTCCAGCTCAAGTATAGATTTCTGTCATGGTCTCCTTGAATGATTTGCTGTAGCTCAGCTGACGTGAGGGGCTTTAGAAGACATCCAGTTACCCACAGAAATACCAAAGTAACAGAATCGATGCTAGTTGAAAAAAAGAGTTTGTGGTCGTTCATCTGTTTGCCATTGTGATATTATAGCCAAAGGTGATAACTTGCTCTGAAACTTTTTGGCTGACGTCAAGAATCAAGTTTTCAACCCCTTCCCTATAACCATCTGACTCTATTCTGGTATGTTAACATTTTTCACAATCTAATCAATTCCAGATGGTTAAAAACATGTCTGCCCTACATTGCCTTTGCAAAATATTCAAATAGTTCAGAAACGCATTAGTTAAGCTGAAATGATGTCTCATATTGATCGTACCTTGGAAAGTTAGTATACATTTTTTTGTTGGTCTCATTAAAATTGTTTGCCACGGTGTCTTAGATGTATCTGTTCTAAAACATAACCGTTTTGGCTTCTTGTACCCCAACAGGGCAATTCCCAGCTCATGTTTGTTGAGCCACAGCCCAGGATCCATTGTTTACAAGATGCTCAATTGTACCGTGGAGTCATTAATCAGTTTGGGGCCCAGTTGCCTCCGAGTTATTTTTATCTCACAGCAGGCTCTAGCGTTCTTTCAGGGCAACCCTGCTTTTTATTCTAGACGCCCCTCCAGCACTACAGCCAACTTTACCGCCAGCCCTGTCTATAAATACATTCACCTCTTCTTAGAGGCTTTGAAGTCCCCATTCATGCTTCTTATGTGTCCCTTCAACTTCTGAATCCAACGGCAGACAGGTAGTCATGCGCCCCCCTCTCTTTCCAGAGTTGTGTGGGTCACAGGGAATGGAAGGATTACTCCCATGATGGACAGTTAAAAAGAGCAATTGCCAAGTTGGCGACGAGGGGCGGTTATAAACAACCCTTCCACATGGATTTTTTTTCTGTTGTTGCCATGGAGAGCGCCGACTCACCCGACCTTTGACCGAACACTTGACTGGAACCAGACTGCAAGTCTGAACATGTGGGCGGAGTTTCAGCAACCTCCCATAAACTCCATTAGAAACATAATTTGTGTCTGAACTCCATAGATTCTCTCCTATATGAATATGCTGTAAATTGTAGAAAATATTTCCCAGAATAGCTGACAGCCACTCCACGTCCCCATGTTTTTTTTTTCTACTTCCACCCCATCAGCTCAGTGTCAGACCAAGTTCTCCACAGTCACGGGGCTAAAAGTGAGTTTTCCCAGTCCGTCTATTTTTAGCCTTCGCCTCGGGTGGAGATGAAACAGGAGCTGAAGGAATAGGAGGAATTTGGGTTTTTCAAGAAGCCATCATTTCATTTTTTTCTTTCCCTTAATCTGCCAATACATGTCTATTGTTTTCATTTTAGCCACTGCTAAAACTGCCAATTCCTTCGACCAGGGAATTCCCAGAATATGGTGACTACTTTCTCCTTATGGAATGCACAATCTAGCTGGAGCATCTACCTGTTTGTTAAGCTGTTTTGAATTCCCACATCAGGCTAGACAGTTTTGTCAGGGGTCCTATCTTGTGTAGTTGAAAGCTGAACGTCAGTGAGGCCTTCTTTAATTTGCAAGGTTGCATGTTCTTACCTGTAAGTCTCCTTTCCTTGTAACCTTTCATAAACAACCATGTTTTGTATGTATTAATTTCGTTTTTATCAATCAATGTTGTCTCGAGTCCTAGGGAGATTCTATCCGCCACTCCTGTCTGTGCTGAATGTGAAGTGAGCCACTTGACTTGCAAATGGATGCAAACATGAGTGGCGTATCACGCTCGAGTAACTGAAGAAGGATCAGTGACACTTCCCATAGGCAAAGATTTATTGGCGGCTACCGCCTCTCCAGAGAACGATTCAGCCATCCCCCTTTCATTCTGTATGTGTGTAACCTGCAGACTCCCACCTCAAGATTTAATGGAACTTCCGGGAGACTTGCCATTCATGGTACAGCGACTGTTACGCTGCTCTCAACAGCGGCCTTAATTGCTTTCAACACAGTGGCCGTTTAGTTAAAACAAGCTTGCTGTCAGGGAACATCCTAGTAAATTCGGCCGCAAGGCTCCCTGAAACATCTCATGCAGACTAATCTCCGCCACCGCATTGCCACCTTCTTGAACCCACAGTAAAATCCCAAGCAAGGAGTCTTAGATTATCTTTTAGGTCCAGGGAGTCGATGATGAAATAACTGTGTTAAGCTAGCGTTAAACTTCCAAATCAAGACTCCCCGCCTCAGCAACACACGCTAGCCTAAATGAAAGGCAAAGTGACATGTGAAGGCCAAGTATGGTAGCCCATACTCAGAATTTGTCCTCTGCATTTAACCCATCCAAGTTAGTGCACACACACGGAGCAGTGGGCAGACATTTTGCGGTGGCGCCTGGGGAGCGATTGGGGGTTGGGTGCCTTTCTCAAGGGCACCTCAGTCGTTTCCAGCCAGTCTTAAGAATCGAACCTGCAACCTTCGGGTTACCAGTCTGACCCTAACATTAGGCCATGACTGCCCCAAATGGACCCATGCAGCTCGGACCGTCTGTTTGACATTGATACCTCTCAGTACATAATTGATATTCACCTGTCTCCTCTTAGACGACGGTTAGATTAAGGTTAAAACCGGAGGGTTTCAAAATGCCATCCGTAGGTTTATAGGCAGAAGGTTGGAATGGCAAATCAGCTGAGATTGTCACTGTAATGAATTCATCCCTGGCTGTAAAACCTCTCTCCATACATTAACCTGCTCTTTAAAGGTTAGCGTACAGCCTCCTTCCAAGGCTACGTAGCCACCGCTAAGTGCACCACGCACATATTGTTGTCATTCCTGTAGCTTGCTCCAACTAGCCTGATTGTCCCCATCATATTGTGTTTATGAAAAGATATTTCTCTCACAGTGGTTGCTGATTAGCTAACTAATTGTAAGCGGCATAAAGGGAGGCCGGGCTCAGACGTTGGCATGCGGAGAGCTGCGCTTAACAGTTCCACTCCCACACTCTCATTAAAATACCATTCAGAGTCTGGATATTTATTTTAGCTGTGGAATGCTGGGAAGGGGGCTGCCTAGCACAGGGAGGAAAGGTAGTTTATGTCGGCCGAATGGCTATTCCGCATTGACTCGGAATGTGGGATTTGGCTTTCGCAAAGCCTCTTCTGCAACGACAATTATCTGTGCTGCAAGCTAATAAGAGTGGAGAGTAAACAAAAGCCTCATACTTCGTCATTTCGGTGAGGCTGCTAATCTCTGAGAGGCTTTCTTTGCTAACACAAGTCTGTCTTAGCACCACCGTGGTCCTGTTCGTCACAGAAACAAATGTGTGAATTATACAATGACTCTCAGGGATGGTTAGCTTTTTTCAACCACAGTTTAGCACCGTTTTCAGATGACTTGTATTAAAAATCTTATTTATGTCTTGTAATATGTAGTTTTTAAACTGACTTTCTTGCAGAGAAAGATGCAATTCTTGGATGTTTTCCTGGCTGTTTTGTTGTTGTTGTTTTTTGATGGAAAATAGCTTTTTTGAAACGGCCACCTTTTGTCTGTTTTCTTCAACAACCCATCAGGCCTCTTTTGTGTTGCGTGCCTTCCGTTTGTTTGCTTATAACGTATTGTGTCTCTGTGACTGCCTTTCAATCGTGTGTGAGACCGAGAGCCCCCATTTACCGATTGAAGATTGTTTTCTCTAGCCGAGTGGTGGTTGAGTGAGAAATCTGGAGCGAAAGCGAGGGATGAGGAATGAGAGGGAGAGCGAGTGGGAGAATGTCAGAAAGTCAGGGCAGATGGACAAAAGGGCCAGTGTTATCGGCCCCAGCAGATCGGCCCCCAGAATGCCACAGCTGGTTCACATTTCCACGGGGAGCGATGGCGAACGGCTGCACTCCACTCTTACTGACCCCATCCTTTTCTCTCACACACATACTAAATCTAGCTCTTAGCACACACTCGCCAAGCTATGTTGCAGCACAGACACTGGCAATGTTCAGAATGGCATACTTGCTTACTCCTGACTAAAAGCTGTGCTGTATATACTGTGTACTGCACACTACATCCTTATTCTTTTAAATAGCATGTTCGAAATGTTATACTAGCTTACCCCTTATTAAAATTTGTGCTGATATACTGTGTACTGGATACTACATCCGATTTGTTTTAAAATAGCATGTTTGAAATTAAATGAAATGATAGTGTTCATGTTACTAAAAATTGTGCTGTATAAACTGTGTACTGCATACTACATACTATTTTTTAAATAGCATGTTCGCAATGGAATACTAGCTTACTCGTTACTAAAAATTGTGTTGTGTATATACTGAGTACTGCATACTACATCCTATTTTATTGCAATTTTTGGCATTACAGGAATAATGCAGAACAAATGAATAGAAAAGAACAAAGGGAGGAAGCACATCACAAGTGAAACATGAAACCTCCACCTGAATCCCGCATCTTTTTATTTTAAAATAGCATGTTCAAATACGAATACTGGCGTACATGTTACTAAAAATTGTGCTGTAAAAACTATATACTGCATACTAGTTTTTTTAAAAACAGCATACTGTGTACCGCATACTACATCCTTTTTTAAAATATCATGTTCGAAATGGAATACTAGCTTACATGTTACTAAAAATTGTGCTGTAAACCGTGTACCGCATACTACATTTTTTTTAAATAGCATGTTCAAAGTGGAATACTAGTTTCTTAAAATAGCATGTGAAACAGAAGTTATTCTGCAGTAATTGCTGTATGCTGCATTGACACTTGCTCGTTACGTTGAATGATTTATTTTCAACAAGTGGGACATAAACTAAAAACAGCATTTTAAATCCATATTATGTGTCTGAAATTGGATGAAATGGGTCAAGAAAGAGATGTTAAAAATGGTGGCTGATATTGCTTCTACAGTATGCATACTATAGTTTACATGCACAGTATTCTATTACGAACTTTTCCCTCCCTATTTCCTCAGTAATTCTGTGTTCTAGTAGCTGCGTGACCAAATCAAAGTCAAATTGAGCCTCAAATAAAACTTAATTTTGGAGATCTAACAGTGTATTGTGACAGTTTATTGGGTAAAATTAGAGGAAGGTTGAGTTTATTGGCTGTGCAATATGTGAATGTTCTTGAGCGTTTTTGCAGTGGCGCCTCACATTCATCCCTCTAAAGGGTCTTGCCCTTGCCGAAAGCTACCCATAATTTGGTCCGTCGGGCAGCACCTTTGTTTTCCGGGTGTATTTGTTCTAGTCTATCATCTTTACGTGACTCCAGCCAAATCTGTTTTCATCCAGATCCAACATGTACTCCCTGCTTGTGTGTAAGCAACCCCCTCCCATGTGCTTCCGGGGAATAGCTTGCTCTAGTAAACAGGGCTCCCCGCGCTGTGTCTCTCATGTGTGTTCCATACATGAGCTTATTCAATCCCACTCTATAATCCCCAATGCCTGTCTGTTTGGCCCCTCGGGCCTTGTTACCATTTACACTTGCTCCACGCACACGGCCGCACAATTCTTGTTGCCCCTGCTTTATCAGGGAATGTTTTCCATGCACAAAGCTGTGGTTATATATTTTGTTTTATAAATGTAGGGCTGTGAAACGATTAATCGCATCCAAAATAAAAGTTTGTGTTTACATAATATATGTGTGTGTACTGTGTATAATCATTTTGTATATATAAATACACACACATGCATGTATATATTTAAGAAAAATGTGTTATTTATATATTATATATTTATATATATAATATAAATGATGTATAAATATCGATACAGTATATATGCAAATATTTCTTAAATATATACATGCATATGTGTGTATTTATATATATTCAAAATAATTATACACAGTACACACAAATATATTATGTAAATACAAACTTTTATTTTGGATGTGATTAATTGTGATTAATCGTTTCACAGCCCTAATATATATATATATATATATATATATATATATATATATATATATGTGTGTGTGCGTGTGTGTTTAATATAAAAAACAAGATGACTTGAGAAGCAAATTTACATTTTGTTTATTATTAATCATAATATCAATACTAACCTTGTATTAAGAATGTTAATGTTTTTGTGTGCATATACGACATACACAAACATATTTGTTCAATTATTATTATTATTTATTTGTCTACAGATGTGGCCTACTTTTTATAAGCATATGTCTGCTGTGGTGTTGTTGTTGTTGTTGTTATAAAACACAAGACCTTTGTTCGATTTGGTTTGCGGAGTCTGTCTGGAGCTCACGTTTTCACCATGGGAATATGCTCAAGGTTGCTAGGTTTGGGAGAAAGCATCTCCCTTAGCAAGGTATGCTGTGGAAAGTTTTCCTGGACTCGATATCATTTCTAAAGCACTCTGGAAACTCAACAAAGCGGAGAAAATACATTTTGGAAAAGACGTCTGCTTCTATTATAGACAGAACTGGACAGCAGTAATGAGACTCGGCTTGCATATATTCTGCATAAGCATGAGCATTTCATAGTAAAACACAATCACTTATTCTCTCATTCTTCCCAACACGCACGCAGGCAGGCAGTTCTTCCCTAGAGATGGCAGATCCGAGCGAGCCATATGGAGCTGGCTGTATCTTGCTGGGCACGCCTGACGAAAGCCGAACAGCTTGGGCTGTACTGGAATGACAGCCTTCAGTTTTTTTTTTGTTTTTTTACCAGGTTTTCCAAAAACCTGCTTCTTTTGCTCTCTCTTACCCTCTTCATTTTTCACAGTACTTTCTCCCCCCCTCCTCTTCATATCTAAACAGATGGAATGAAGGACTAGCATCACATATTTAGCAAGCAAACGCACTTATCTCCTGACAGCTCCATCCTGGCTTAACAATCTGCCTACATTCAAGCACTTCCCTAAATGATGCCACATAACCACCCTTAGCTGTTGTTTCAGAGTGTGCACTTGAGGGTCTAGAGCACACATATCAGGTGCACGAAGGTTTTACCGCCAGAGGAATAGATGGGAATAGCAATAACAAAAGAGTGTACCCCTTGAACACAACCTTCCCCTTTTGAGGAAGCCATTGCTTTGAGCTAGCATGCGGCAGGTGCCAAAATAAAGACATAAAAATAAAGACAACGTGAGGTTGTGTTGTCCTTTTGCGTTTCATTCCTTCCTAGCACAGTTGGAGGCTCAACACTTGATGTGTTCAGCTCTTCTTCGGCACCTCCTCCTACACGTTTCTCCGTAATCAGCAGACGCAACGCACCAGGTGGCTGGACCGGAGAGACCGGGAGAAAAGAGCGTCACAGCTTCTTAATTTAAAGTATTCAAATTCCTTGCGAGTGATTTTGATTAAGTCGGCCCACACAGTCCCGTTCACGCTCAGCGGGTACTAACGAGACTTGGGCGGTGTGAAGGAGAAGGGGGGGTTCCTAGAGAGTAATGAACAGAAAAGCTCTCTGCTTTCTTGTACACACAAAGAAACTCTTCCTCAAAGTATCGATATTAGGTTCGAAACTAAAGTAGCTGTATCTAAGATAAGAATTAGACTCTATTTGTCCACATCTGATTGGAGATCTCATGAGAGCTTTGAGTGTACCTTAGCTAATAGTAGGATCTCTAACAAGTCATCGAACCTAAAGTATTGGATTTGCGTTCCCACAATTGCACGGTTTCGGTCAGCGCTGCCAATTGTTACAGTAATGAAATATTGATTGTTGTATAATCAGCCCGACTTGCTTGCGGGAAAACGTCCCTCTGTCAATTCCCTCAACCTATCACTGTTATCGATTCATTGGATTGACCCCATTGTGTTCTCTCTGTATTCTCCGTCCTTCCCAAAGATTTACTCAGCTCGTTTTCCCTCCCTTATTTAGACCCGTTGTTCCATGAACGCGAGTCAATTGAGCATTGTTGATGGAGGGGTTCTGCGAGAGGACAGAGCGAGGCTCCCGGTGTAGCACTGTCATCCTCTTACCTGTTCGTTCTGGGAACGTTTGTCATTTCTTTGACCGCTCGAACCCTCTGGACGAGCTGGAGACCGCAGGGCAGCTGATGCGCCACGACTGAGTCGAACTCTAGTGAGAGGTGCTGTCTCGCAGCTCAGAGGGGCCTGTCAGATCTCTTTAGAGATAAAGAAATGAAGGCGCCTTTTGCGCTCATGCTGAGTACACCTCACACCACGCAGCGCTGACTTAACGCCTGATATGGTGTTAAAAAAGGCCAGTTGCCTGACATGAACGAGGTGCCTACAGGGTTGTTCATGGCACGCAATGCTGGCATCTTTTTATGCTGCGGTTAGTTATTGCGTGTAAGCGTAGGGGTTGAATGAATTTGTTTTTTAAATAGCCTTGCATCCCTGCATGTACACTGCCGTTCAAAAGTTTTGGATCGGTTTTTATGTTTTTAAAAGAAGTCTCTTCTGCTCATCAATGCTGCATTTATTTGATTAAAAATACAACAACATAATAATTTTAATTATTACAACTTAATAATGTGAAATATTATTATAATTTTAAACCGTTTTCTATGTGAATATAAAGTAAAGTGTAATTTATTCCTGTGATCAAAGGTGAATTTTCAGCTTCATTACTCCAGTCTTCAGTGTCACATGATCCTTCAGAAATCATTATAATATGATGATTTTATGCTCAACAAACATTTCGTATTATTATCACAGTTGAAAACAGTTATTTACATTTTTATTTCAGGATTCTTTGATAAAGAGAAATTTCAAAAGAACAGGATTTATCTGAAATAGAAAGCTTTTGTGACATTAAACACCACCGTTCAAAAGTTTGGGGTCAGTAAGAATTTTTATTACATTTTTTTTGGGGGGGGGGGGGTGGAAATAAATAAAAGAAATCAATACTTTTATTCATCAAGGATGAATTAAATTGATCAAAAGTTACAGTAAAGACATTTATAATGTTACAAAAGTTTCTATTTTAAATAAATGCTGTTCTTTTGAACTTTCTATTAATCAAAGAATCCTGTAAAAAAAAACTGTTTTCAACATCGATAATAATAATGAATGTTTTTTGAGCATCAAATCATCATATTAGAGTGATTTTTGAAGGATCATGTGAGACTGAAGACTGGAGTAATGATGCTGAAAATACAGCTTTGATCACAGGAATAAATTACAGCCTTGGTGAGCATAAAATACTTCTTTTGCCGATCTTACCGATCCCAAACTTTTGAACGGCAGTGTACGTTTCCTAACGGGGAGTGCAGGAATGCTGTGTGTTTAAAAAAAGGGCTTTTACCAGCTGCTTGACCTCTCACCTTTGATCCCTCCTGCAGATCTTCAGTTGTCCGAAGAGGTAACTTATTTTTTTGGCTGGCAAGGAAAGGATTTGTTGGGCATTGATTGAGGCATTTCTGATTCAACACAGTGTTAGTGCTAAGCCTCGGAGAACACTGCACGTCCTTCATGGTCTGTTTGTAAGGTCAAACTCCAACAATCACCCAGTGTTTCGATGCCTGTTTATGAGTGGTACTTTCATATGCAGACAGCGTAGTCTCTGTTTCCTCAATGGCTCGTTCAGGGACACATCAGAATCTCGGGCTGCCCAAGTTGAGGATAACTACCCCTCTACCCCATTCCTAGTGGGTATGTGGGGTCACCTGATCTTTGACCCCTACTCTTGTTCTACAATTCCTCCCTTGTGCAGCATCTCAGAAGCCCAGTCAGCGAGATTGGCAAAATGGGAAAGCGGGATTGTGGTAGAGCTCCCGGGACTCTGTTTGCCCTTCCTCCTCGCAGCTTGTATAATAGCCGTAAAAAGTGGCCAGTTGTTATTCTCAAACTGGGCTGGAGGGAGGTGACAGACAGGAGACACAAACCCAAACCTGGCCATCTGTTTTCTGTCTTCAACACATCTCACTCGCGTTCTCTCGGTTCAGCAGGCTGAGGGGAGGGAGCCGCATCTACTCAGCCTAGTCATGAACCCAGGGACACTTACCTCACTCGCACACATTCGCGTCTGCCTCGGTGCATTTTCTCCCGAGGCTCCAGTCGCGGTCATAATGTGATTATACACTCCTGCACCCACTCACCACAGTGCTGTCATGTAATTACAGTGGTGAGGAGTCAACGTGCTTCAGCAAAATGGTTTTATTATGGTGAGTAAAGGGGTGAAAAAAGCTGAATTCCCCATTTGTTGCCACGGCCACCATTAGCGTGCTACTCCTCGCAAATTCGGAGCAGGCCCAATTGAGTGAAGCATGTATAAACAAGGTGATGATTTGACCCCGGGGTTGTTAATTAGCACAATGAAGTTATTTCAGTTAATGGGACTAGGGGGGCACTGGCATCCTTCAGGAAAGAGCTCTTAATCTGAACAGCTCCACTTGTGTAGTTCAGGTGCCATTTGTGCAAAATACAAACCCAACTACCTCTCAACACAGAGCAGGTTTGCTATTGTGGTGCTGTTAACCTAGCATTTACACACAACAAAACTACCTGTGTTGTTCAGTTTAGTGCCCAAATACCAGACAGCACTGAATCCCACCATCAATGCAAGACAGGAGAATGCATTCATGTTGAAATTCAATGGTTCCTACCACGAGAGCAGGATGTTTTCTGCAGCGTAAAGCACTAACATCTTGCCTGCGGCAGTGCGGTTACACCTAGCTTAAATAAATGCACAGTGCTGAAATGCTAATGCAGCCCGTCCACCCCACCTCGGGCTTCGCCACCAATAACAGTGAGTGGCAGCATAATTGTCCACCTTTGAAAGGAACCATCCCATCCTCCTGAGCAGCAGCCGAATCATAGGTTGCCAGGTTCCCAAATAACAATTTATTTACATTGATTTGAATGATTCCATACTGCAATCCCTTAGCATCTCTGCGTAGCTGCTATTTACCCATCTAAGAAAAGTATTCCAATTTCCAGGGGGCATCTGCACTTAATGCAATTTTTATTCCTCACTGGGATCCCGAATATGAATACACGCCGATATTTCCGCCTCTAGGGTGGCCCTTGAAAAGATCTTACTTGAGTCTTAAAGGGCAAGAATTGCATGTAGATGGCTTGGCAAGAATCCAGAACCTAACGTCATTCTTCTTTCAAGGACTAATGCAGATCAGAGCCGGGCCAGGTTTGTAATTAAATTGCCTTTTCTGATGTCAAAGACTCAATGACCTGTCTTTTAGACAATATGTCCTACACTGAAAATTAATAATATCCTACTGCGTAACAATGCTTGTCTCTCCAAATCAGTGCACTGATCAGGAGATTTAAGGGGTATTTTTTGCAAACATTAAGGACCCTGATCAGGAAATTTAAGGGGGAATTGTGCAAACATTACGGATTCTGAAAGTGCTGTGTTGACAAATTTCCTCAGTTTGGATGGGGCACATTGAAGGTTTGGCGTTTTAGTTCTTGCTACTTGCTATTGCTAATCGGTTGCAGGTAGTAGTGAGGGGAGAGGACATTATCACTATAGAGAGACTTTTATGATTCAAAAATGTGCACATGACACATGTCACTTTTAAATGTGAATATCTTCTAAAGGATTATTTTATCCCTGTTTAGGAGTTAGCATGTAGACGTCAAAGCTAAGAAATAAGAACTAAAATCCTCAAAGCTTTGACTTCATGCGAGTGCCGTGTTTAACTGCATTGCAGCATGTCTGTTCTTCTCACAGAAGTGAAAGGACTCTTGGATTTATCTCCCTGAAAGCGCAAAGGTCAAACGTGCCACCTGGTTTTCTCAGAATGACATATCAGCGTGAAGCACCGCTCGCTTTGTTCTGATGCACGCACATACACTCCCTCCGTTCTGCTTGTACTCAAGACTCGAGAATTATGTAACGGCTGTTTGGAGAGGATATAGGAGAAAGACGTTTTCTTGGCAAAAGCCCCCTGCCTGGTTCTCTTGCCACTTCTTTTACCCACGCCACTGTTCTGAATCTTAAGTGGAGACAGTGCGACTCCTGCGCGTGTTATTTTTCATCAAACATTTCATCTCGGCTCTGCGGCACATCTGCAGCGCAGGGAAAAGCCGTAGATCATCTCGCTGCCACTGTAAACAAACACAAAGGCAGGAGGCTTTGGTCACAGAAGACGTTGCTGTCTTCTCTCTGTGTCTCTGTGGATTGTAGCCATGACGGCAATGGCAGGTGTGTGCCTTGAAATGAGAGGCAATCACCTGATAATGCTGTGATTGTTATGCATCTGTGTGGAGCATTAGAGAGAGGATAGAACTGGCAAAACGTATTTACATAATTCTCCCACAAATACATGCAAATGCATATGATTACTCAATATTGGCACTGTGTATGGCGAGGCTTTAGGATGAATCTGTCAAGAACATGTCCTATTCATTCCTGTCACATGTCAAATTTAATCCTTAAAGTGGACCTATTATGCAAAAGTGACTTTTATATTCTTTTTGAACATAATTATGTGTCCACAGTGTGTGCACACAACCACCTTATTGTGGTAAAAATCCATCCTCTCTGTTTGTTTATGTCCCCACAAATATGAAAGTGTCTCAAAATGAGCCGTTAAGGAATGTGCTCCAATGTGACGTCACATCAGAACAGGCCCCGCCCACAACTGATGACGGGATCTGCCCTGTTAGCTTAGCTCCGCCCCTGAGGGAGCATTTAACAGCAGCATTCAAGTAAGAAATGTATTCTTATTAAATCTAAAGTTATTCAACCAAGAGCAGGGAGTAATATTCTGTTTTTATTTTGTTGTTTGATTTATATTAACAGCATATTCAGCAGTAGTTATTGTATATTATGCTGCTTTCACTTAAATAAACAGATCTAATATACACATGCGATTTCTTTCCCCGCTGTTTACATTCACATACATGAACTTTGTGCGTTTTTTGAAATAACCTTGTGTGTATTTTACAGTTTACGCGCAATAAGACACGAATAAGAAATTAGATTATAACTCACGGGACGCTTCGTCTGACATCCAGCTTTCTGTGCGCGTGCTTCGGGTGTGTGCGCTCAGAAAACCATATATCAGAAGTTTGACTGATATGGCTTTAAAATAATAAGCTTTCATGATGACGAAGAACTGCACTGTCTCGTGAGCCTGGCCACGATAGAGATGAAAATCAAAACCAAACAGATGTTTTAGTTTTTGGCAGAGTATCCGAGGCACGAGCTGTAAAGGCTCAGCAGCTCATTTGCATTTAAAGATACAGGCACGCAAACAGCATGGTTTTCCTTCCACTCAAAAATGGGCCTTTACAACATGGTATAATAAATGATTTGTGGGGTATTTTGAGCTGAAACTTCAGATACACATTCAGGGGACACCTAAAAATCAAAAGACATTATATATCACACAGTGATTTAAGCAAACTGTCAACTATACGGTCAGAACTGAAGAGAAAATGGTGGTGGAATTGTGAAAGGACCTCTGGCTCAATATGATATTGTTTTTTTGCCATTGGCCTTTCTTTGTGTGCAATTCAAAATGGCAGCTCGGACACCAAAGAGAGACACACACGAACTCGAGCCACCTGGACTACACAGTCAAATCTGGCGCTGACATGAAAGCCAGATGTGTGTGTGTGCTCAAACTCTCTCACTTTACTGCGGCGGACAGACACATAAGTGTGTGTGACCGCAGGAGGAGTGTGTGTCCTTGATAATTGGACAGAATCAAGAGCCATTCAGAAGGGCCTCTGTTTAAAACGGTGCCTGTAGCATACGGAGGGAACAGTGCCATTACAAGGGACTCTTTAAGGGATATTACATTCGCTCGTAAATAGAAACGGCCACAGCATTGTTTTATGAGATCCCTCTGAGGTCTTTTGTCTTGAATCTGGTTTTAAACCATCACATTTTTAGTGCGTGTATAATCAGCCGGCCCATTTTATTAGTGAAAAATCATGTGTTTCCCTTCTACTTCTTCATTGTGGTGGTGCGTAGTGACATATTACTACTTTGCCCAAAATTATCACAGCGTGCATCATTTCACTTTCTCTTTACCTAATGTAGAAGTGCAATTAGCATTTGTTAGCTTTGAATGCATGCGTAGAGTGTTAATTGGCCATCATACTAATCTTTCTTTGTGGGCATACTAACATTTGTTGGCTTCGAATGCTTGCGGATTCCCTGTTGTTTCTTTTCAGTCAAAGAGGTTAGATGAGAATTGCAGAAAAGCTGTAGTATGTTATCTTTGCTTCACTTTGGGCTCTTTGGCCAATGTAGAAGTATATTTAGCCTTTTATTAGCCTCAAATGCACTTGTACGCTAATGCGCACGTTAACTTTGTAAAATAAATATTTCTTTCTAGGCGTGCTAACAGTATTAGTTGGTTTCTGAAAAACCAAGATATCTTGTTCCTTTTGAGTCAAAGGTGACTAAAGAGGTTACAGGGAACATTGCAGACAAGTTGTAGCGCGATGTCTTTGCAACACGGCCGGTTGCGCCGCTATCAGCGGTTTGATCTCTATATTGAGGAACGCTCTCTGGGGCGCTTAATTGGGAGTTTTAATTGGACGTTCGCCATGGTTTCTTCCTTCCATTTCCCTCACACTGACTCACTGGGGACTCCAATCTGGCTTCCTCTTCTGATTATCCAGCTTTAAAAATCACACATACACACACTATCGTCCTCCCAGTTGTTACGCAGCTGCATCTGTTTCTTTTCTAAGCGTCTGCGCGGTGGTTTCTTCGGCGACGTGCCCTGCTACTAGATTTTTGCATCAATCTGCAAAAACCAGGGCGAACTACTTCATGTACATGCACATAAACTCTGTCTCTCTGTCAGCGTTTCCCGGGAGGATAAACAGCACTGCGGATTTCATAATCATCACTCACGTTAATGCGAACGCATTTAATGCGGCACCGCAGCCATGGGTTGTACTTGGACGGTCCAAGTGTTTACGACTCTTTGCGACGTTCATTTATAAGATGTTTTTATGTTGTGTTTATGTGCTAGAATGTAGATGCACTTCATTTTAACACTCCTATTATTTCTGCAAGCATTTTTTCTTGTACCCTAGTTTGATAGTTTCAAATGCCAGATCTTTCAATCTTTCTCTCTCTTTTCTTTTCTGTCTGTTGCCGTATCTCTCCGTTTCAGTGCTGAATACAACATATTAGCATTAATAATGCATTGAAACGTGCAGGATTAGGAAGCCAGCCAGTCATGAGCGCAACCCTGATTACATCTGACTGCTGGTGCTCTCCATTAAAAAGGAAAAACAATCATACAGCATATTGGCATTGGCCGGAGGTAGTGTCAAAGATGGGGAGATAGAACTGAATATGTAGGACCTGAGAACGCATAAATGCAAGAAAGATGCTCGACCGACTCAGTGGTTGCGATGCTGTTTCCTGCAGGCATCTCCTTGGCTCATGATGGCAAAATCCTGGATTATTTGCATGTTTAAAATACTAGTGTTAGTTTGGAGATTAGAGTTTTACGTGCAAAAACATTCCCGTTTTGTCAGCGAATGCATGCCAAAACACAATGGCATGACGCAAAAGTGTATCGTGTTGCTGTGCGTGTAGTGTTGTTCTCCAACAAGTTCATAACATTCTCCTCTCCGTACAGCTCAATAATTCATACACACTGGTCCTTGTGCATATTGCATGATGGTGCGGTCGAAATGTGCCTCTTTTCCCAGCCTTTGAGGGCTAGCCAAGGTGAGGAACATGAATCGAAAGCATTCAATCCGAGGAACGCCTGTATTCTGTTGTGAATAACAGATTGCACCAAAACTATGGTCGCATTTATTAGCAATCCTAACTCGGTTGCTTTATCATGGGCCGAATATAGGCGGACAATATATCGATGCATTGCGATTCGTGAATCGATTCCATTTTTTTCCAAATGCATCGCGAATCGATTTTGAGCTTAGTTTTTAACAGTAGATGGCGCTCTAGGCTGGTTTTTAACAGTAGAGGGCGCTCTAGGCTGGTTTTTAACAGCAGAGGGCGCTCTAGGCTGGTTTTTAAAAGCAGATGGCACTCTAGGCTGCTCTAGGCTGGTTTTTAACAGCAGATGGCGCTCTAGGCTGGTTTTTAACAGCAGACGGCGCTCTAGGCTGGTTTTTAACAGCAGAGGGCGCTCTAGGCTGGTTTTTAAAAGCAGAGGGCGCTTTAGGCTGGTTTTTAACAGCAGAGGGCGCTTTAGGCTGGTTTTTAACAGCAGATGGCACTCTAGGCTGCTCTAGGCTGGTTTTTAACAGCAGAGGGCGCTTTAGGCTGGTTTTTAACAGCAGAGGGCGCTCTAGACTGTTTTTAACAGCAGAGGGCGCTCTAGACTGTTTTTAACAGCAGAGGGCGCTCTAGGCTGGTTTTTAACAGCAGAGGGCGCTCTAGACTGTTTTTAACAGCAGAGGGCGCTCTAGACTGTTTTTAACAGCAGAGGGTGCTCTAGACTGTTTTTAACAGCAGAGGGCACTCTAGGCTGGATTTTAACAGCAGAGGGCGCTCTAGGCTGGTTTTTAACAGCAGACGGCGCTCTAGGCTGGTTTTTAACAGCAGAGGGCGCTCTAGGCTGGATTTTAACAGCAGAGGGCGCTCTAGGCTGGTTTTTAACAGCAGAGGGCACTCTAGGCTGGATTTTAACAGCAGAGGGCGCTCTAGGCTGGTTTTTAACAGCAGAGGGCACTCTAGGCTGGTGTTTAACAGCAGAGGGCGCTCTAGGCTGGATTTTAACAGCAGAGGGCGCTCTAGGCTGGATTTTAACAGCAGAGGGCGCTCTAGGCTGGTTTTTAACAGCAGACGGCGCTCTAGGCTGGTTTTTAACAGCAGAGGGCGCTCTAGGCTGGATTTTAACAGCAGAGGGCGCTCTAGGCTGGTTTTTAACAGCAGAGGGCACTCTAGGCTGGTGTTTAACAGCAGAGGGCGCTCTAGGCTGGATTTTAACAGCAGAGGGCGCTCTAGGCTGGTTTTTAACAGCAGAGGGCACTCTAGGCTGGTGTTTAACAGCAGAGGGCGCTCTAGGCTGGATTTTAACAGCAGAGGGCGCTCTAGGCTGGTTTTTAACAGCAGAGGGCGCTCTAGACTGGTTGCAGAGGGCGCTCTAGGCTGGATTTTAACAGCAGAGGGCGCTCTAGGCTGGTTTTTAACAGCAGAGGGCGCTCTAGGCTGGATTTTAACAGCAGAGGGCGCTCTAGGCTGGTGTTTAACAGCAGACGACGCTCTAGGCTGGATTTTAACAGCAGAGGGCGCTCTAGGCTGGATTTTAACAGCAGAGGGCGCTCTAGGCTGGTTTTTAACAGCAGAGGGCGCTCTAGGCTGGTTGCAGAGGGCGCTCTAGGCTGGTTTTTAACAGCAGAGGGCGCTCTAGGCTGGATTTTAACAGCAGAGGGCGCTCTAGGCTGGTGTTTAACAGCAGACGACGCTCTAGGCTGGTTTTTAACAGCAGAGGGCGCTCTAGGCTGGATTTTAACAGCAGAGGGCGCTCTAGGCTGGATTTTAACAGCAGAGGGCACTCTGCTTAAGACTTAACCGCACGCTCAAATGCTCACGAAGAAGAGCGTTCGTCTGAGTCTGAAAATCTACTCGCACCACAGAATGCTTTTATGATGCGAGATTAATGTAAACAGCCCACTGCAAACACCCTTGTAATTCACTTCAACCTTTTCGGACTTTATGAATGGTTATTTATAAAAGATTTAAGTGGTGTGTGTAAGAGCCATTAGAAGCCAGCAGATTACGGCTGTTTCTAGAGCACGCAGCGCCCTCTGCTGTTAAACATTAAACTCAGAATCGATTCGAGAGAGATTTGCGATGGATTCGGAAAAATTGGAATCGATCCAGAATCATTTCTCGATTCACGATGCATCGATTTATTGTCCCAGCCATGTTTCTTTTTAATGTCTTGTTGCAATGAAACTTCTAAACCTCACTTTCCAGACATGGTGAATGGGAGCTACTTTGGGAGTGGGACTTGGGCGGCCAGCGTAGGGGAGCGTCGTAAATCAGCATGGACATATTCCTCCTCTTTGTCTGGGTATGCCGTGCCTGCTTTGGCCCTCTGGTTGCGGCGCTCTAGAATCGAATCCCTCGACTGACGCTTTCAATTGTTTATGTGGGGCGGAATTTCAAGTGTCGCCATGCAGGTTGACAGGAAACCCCAAGCTGACAAGCCAGCTGTCACTAGGTCCTCACTCGCGCATTATGACTTCCAGCCTCTCTGGAAACTTAACACGCTGCACTAGAAGAGCACAAATAGTGGTGCAGACTGACACGGCGTGTGTATGTGATGACTGTGTTATTGTGTTGAAGACACAAAGGACTTATTATTAAAGTTTGAAGTGTCTCACGTGCCCTCTGGGGAAAAGAACAAGAGGGTCCTGTTGTGGTGCGATATGTCGGCACCCACAGTCAAGATCTTGGCTTTTTGTGAATTTTGACTGCTTGGGTTTCAGTGTTGATGAAGTGTTACAATGTAATGTCTGGGACTTCTCTGTATTTTTTTTGGAAGTTCCATTACATTTACAGTTATTATAAGTATTCTTTATACATTGTATACAAATAGGCCTAATGCAATAACACTTCAAACAGTATTATTATAATTTTATCTAATACCATATTATATGAAATATTGTTAATATTTATTTTTATTATGAATGCACAATGCGTCTGTATCATGTCTGTGTCCATATTGGTTTCTGGCCATTCATCTGACATTTTATTTTTAATTAATTTATTGTTTATTTATTTTTAATTATTTTATTTAATTTATCTTTACATATTGGGTCGATATTGTTTATTTAATCACACTTGCTAATTTACCTTATTTTTATTTTAAATGACTTTTTCCATAATCTGACACTCACTTAAACATAAAAAAAGTATTATTTAAAATTCTTAACACTAATTTTTGTTCATACTGTACATTTATAATGTTGTGATGCCTAAATTGACTTGAAGCATTTAGTGTTTTATGTCTAATTTATTTGGCCATTTATCAGTTCATTTTGTAGTTATAATATTTTATACAATATTATAAAATAATTTTTGGCTTATTTTTATTAAGAATTCACAATATGTCAGCACTATGTCTATTACCATATTATTATTATTATTATTATTATTTTCATTATTACATTTTTATTATTTATTCATATTGTCTGATATTGGATATTTTATTATACCTGCTCGTTTTTCCTAATTTTATAGTTAAATTACTTTTGCCATCATTTAACACTCCCTTTATTTAATCTTTTTTTTTTATAAAAAACTTTACTCAAGTTATTCTTTAATTTATTATTTAAAATTAATTTACTTTTAGCATTTAGTGGTTGTGGTGGCTATTATTTCTAGTTTATTTTTTTAGACATTTAATATTGGCCATTTGCCGGTTCGTTTAGTACTTCCTAGACTCCACCAGAACCCGAAGGCGCAAATTAAAAAAACTGCCAGCTTGGACTCCGACTTGTTTGAACACCCTTATTGAGTCACACAGGCCTGGAGGTTCGTCTACTGAAGACACAGTCACTCTTTAGAGTCTCAGTGCTTCATGTCAACATCTCTTTCATTCTCGACGTGAGCGAGTGCTTCCGAAAGCAACTACACGTGTTTGCGCGTCTCTTGCCATCTTGCCATCTGATGTTCTTGCCATCTTTAATTAAATGGTGTACAAGCACATTCGCCAGGGTTTCCGCCCCGTCTGTGTGAGAGATACAGCAACCCGCAAGTTGACTCCCGAGGCAAAGAGAGTGGTGACGGGGGGATTAATCGCAATTTGGCTAAAACAAAGAGACGCCGTCTGAAATATTGATGAGTGGCTTGGTAATTACAAGATTGGTGGATAAGTAAATAATGACGAGATCCAATGATAAAGCCTGACTAATTATGAGTTGTGTAAAACTGAAATTGGGAGTCTCTGAACAGGCTCAAAGTGAACGTTTGGGTAAAGCTTGTGAATGAACTTTTGATGGTTGACTGGTGAAACTATGTTAACATACTGGTGTTTATCTCGCCTGTCTGTCAGTAAATGCCAATACTCATCAGGATTCTTCTGTTTTGTCTCCTCCAGAGTGCCAAACGTCCAGTGTGCCGACCCCTCGTCTCCAGCCTGTGGGGCCGCGGCTCTCCAGCCAGGTCAAAGGTCATCTGTGACATGATGCCAGCCGGCCACCTGCCCATCCTGCTCTCCCTGAGCGCCCTGCTGCTGTCTCCGCTGCTCACCGGCTCCTTGGCCTTATGTAAGCAAACTAAGATGAACTCGAGCTTAAAAGTCAAGTCTCAGGTGTCTTAAAAGTCTATAAGTAATATAATTCCATTTTGGCAGCCATTTTGGGTCGACATCAATGTAGTACCATTACATGGCCACTATTGGCAGATCCAGCGGTTGAGGGCAGCCATTTTGGGTCGACATCAATGTAGTACCATTACATGGCCACTATTGGCAGATCCAGCGGTTGAGGGCAGCCATTTTGGGTCGACATCAATGTAGTACCATTACATGGCCACTATTGGCAGATCCAGCGGTTGAGGGCAGCCATTTTGGGTCAACATCATAGTCTTGAATTATAAGTAAGTAAGTGCCATGCAAATGTCAATGTAATTGGCTGAGGGCGGCCATTTTGGGTCAACATCGATGTAATACCATTGTAGGTCCACTATTGGTAGATCCCGTGGTTGAGGGTGACCATTTTGGGTCAACATCAACGTAGAACCATTGTAGGTCCACTATTGGCAGATCCAGTGGTTGAGGGCGACCATTTTGTGTCAACATTGACGTAGTACCATTGCAGGCCCACTATTGGCAGATTCGGTGGTTGAGGGCAACCGTTTTGGGTCAACATCGAAATAGTACCATTGTAGGCCCACTATTGGCAGATCCAGTGGTTGAGGGTGACCTTTTGGGTCAACATCAACGTAGAACCATTGTAGGCCCACTATTGGCAGATCCAGTAGTTGAGGGCGACCATTTTGGGTCAACATCGACGTAGAACCATTGTAGGTCCACTATTGGCAGATCCAGTAGTTGAGGGCGATCATTTTGGGTCAACATCGACGTAGAACCATTGTAGACCCACTACTGGCAGATCCAGGGGTTGAGGGCGACTATTTTGGGTCAACTACAACTATGACTAGTTGACTAGCCATCCAATAAGTTGATTAAGAAATGAGGCTATTTTTGCATTCATATACTTGCATTAAGTTTCTGGCCTTATGTTTATGACTTTTGTAAGGTTAAAACTAAACTTAAGCTTTACTTAACATTATGAATGGGTAACCATGATCAACTGGTTAACTATCTGCCCAGTAACCCGCTAGTTGATCAGGAAATTTCGCTTTTTTTGGCAACAAAAGTATTTTTTTAGGTCAGTTGAACCCAAAACCAAGCTAATTATATAGGACCTCCTTAAAACTGATTAATCGACAAGTTGTTCAGACGACCCACCGAATCGTTTATTTAAAAACTGTATAATTTCGCACAATTACAGTTTCAAGGCTGTTTCATAATCATCAGAAGAATAAAAGAGGAACCGCTGTGTGGGTTTAAGGATCTCCCCGTACACGTAGAGACGTGAAGCGCGAGATCACTGTTTATCGGATTATTCCGTCTCTCTTTTCCCGTGTATATCTCTTCATCAGACGGATCGGGGCCTGTGCTGTCTTTTAATTTCCAAAGCTCGAAGTCAGGATTTGTTCTGCACCATTTCTCCCCTAAGATGGGTTTAGAGACGCATTAGGGAAACAAAACAAAGAGTCAAGTGAAGTAAAGAGGGGCGAGTGCGGGATGAAAGCGGAGGTAAAGCCTCCACCTACTGCTTTCAAGCCTAAAATAGGTGTAATTCAAGCGCCGCCTGAGAGATAACATGAGAATGGGCCGCTGTCAGATACAGTCTTTGTGTGCCCGACATTGTTCTGTTCTCCTATTTGTTGGTTTTGTAGGGTGGCCCAGAAGAGAAGGCAACATAACATCTGATGCCTTCACTTTGTATGCAATGAGGGTGAGAAAACTATTACAAGTCGGCAGGCTGCTTGTACGTGTGAGATTATTCTGGATTCAGATTCACATTTCAAAGGAGACGTTTACTTCAGATGCGTTTCTGCATTCAAAAACGGTTAGACAGAATGCATTTTCTCCAAAATTAGTTAAAAAGACATAGTTCTAATGCAATCGTACACGCAATGTTGGGACGCGAAAACGAGTATTTGAGCTAAAAAATGGAGTTAAAGGCCCACTGAAGTGCCTTGGCTTTGTTTGATGCGTTGACGTAATTTCCACTGAAACAGGAAGCTACGGCGGGACATATTCAATGGCTCCTCCCCCTTTTTAAATAGCCAATAGCGTTTAATTTTCCTCTCAGACTGACAGCACCATGGAAGAGAATCCGAGCGCTGATGATACGTTGGATTCAATTGTAGGGCTGTGAATAAACTCTAGCCATTTTATTCTTAACCAACGTCCAGTTGGAAAACGGAATAAAACTCGAACGTTTGAGCTAGGGCTGTCGCGATAACCGCAATATTGCGGTACTGCGCTACTGACAGGCCAACCGCAGAGGAATGCAAGTAACCGCAGCAACCGCCAAACCGCGTTTTCTTTTTTCATAAGGCCACCCTTCGTAGTTCGTACCATGTGTATTGAATGTTAAATAAGTTAATAATGATAACAAGACTGTTTATCATGGTGATTTGTACAGAGGCTTCGTGGATTTGGACTTAAGCCTAAACAGACAGTGAATGAGAGATCGCCTGAGCGCGTGCGATTACCTGCGTCTGTCTTTGAAGTCAAGTCCTGTATATTCGTGAAAAGGTTGCCGTTTCCAAGGAAAGCGAAATATTTGTCGTATCATCCTTTTAAGGGTAAGGCTATTTACCATGAATGGCATCAGCGCTGGTCAGCATTACACAGCGCGAGGAAGCCGTGGGGGGAAAGCAGCGAGTCACGCATTGGTCTCTATTAAGTGAAGCATTGCTTCAGCTTTGCCCAAAAGTGAAGCATTGCTGGTCAGCTGAGCCTTGAAAAGTGGAGCTCAAAGTTAAAAAAAATAATTAACGCCTTGTTTCATTGCATCTATCATTTAAGGAATCAGCTTTTTTGAACGTTTTCGTTGAATGAACGGTTTAATGACTCACTCAAAGACAGCGTTGGCGTAACAATGTAACTGCGCGCTGAGTGACAGTCTTTCAATGCGCAGAGACGCTGTTTAGTTTCAGTTACATTGGTTACATTGTTTTTGTGTATGATCATAACACGTATTTATAGCAACAAATAAATATAAATAAATAAATGGCGGTAATACCGCATATCGCGCTATTGAGCCACTCAAAATTACCGCAAGGGAAATTCCTTCACCGCGACAGCCCTAGTTTGAGCAACCGAACACACTTCTCCAACCCATATTGCTCCGCGAAGTGTCAACGGTCGCTTCGGCCAGGTGGTGTTTATAGCATAAGGGGGCGGAGCTTTCGATTCTAGAAAGCGTTTGATTGGACAGAAGATGTGATGAGTAGTTCCGCGATGATGTCATAAAAACCCGTGATCCATTTTCGCGGAAGTGAGAGACTACGTTTTGAATGTTTATATCTCCTAAATGTGAATTTTGTCGTTGTTTTGAAACACACCAGCTTATTCACAACCTTAAGCCTAACATATTCATACTAAAAGCTAAAAAACTTAAATTTGGATTTCAGGGGGCCTTTAATAGTGAATTTTCGGACGAATGTGTTGACCGTTTGACACGTTGTTGAGATCCGTTCTTTAGCCTCCATTTGTCGTCCGTTTATGCTCGGTGTAGTCCAGGAGAAACCATTGAGACATTACTGAGACCACATTTGTGTGTGTTTTTTTTTTCTTTACTATGCAATGCCTTTCTTTTTATAATCGTAGGGGATGTAATCACTCACTATCAGTCTTTGTTTTTTAATGGTGACACCCTCAAAATTGCTCCTGGTGTTTGTCTTGAGTCTGTGTGTGGGTCGCTGTGATTCAGATGTTTACTAGGCAGTGCACATGGTCCCAGAGCACTAATCACTCCATCCCCCCTCAAACCCCCCAGCCACCGAAGCCCTCGGCACGGCGCCGTCTGATTGGCTGCGATGCCGTCTGCTGTGCTCTCACAGGCTCTGATCGCTAATTACTGTCTTGACAGGTTGTCGTGCAGCACAGCCGGCTGAACGGGGGACATTTTGTTGTTGTTCTCGTGTCATTTTCAGTGTTGGAGAAGCTTTGAAACTCATTTGTGAAGTTTACTGCAAATGGAAAGTTGGTACGCTAGAGTTAAGATGCTATTTTGGAAAAGACGTTAGCACTTAAATGCTAAAAGTTAGCAGTTAGCAGTTTAAGTTACAAATAAAAATAACTGATTTGTTTAAATTAACTGTTTTAGCTATTCAATATTAGACCCTTCTAATGCTTCGTATGAAAGTTTAGGAACGGTCAAGCTACTTATTTTGGTAAGGAGTTGGCACTTAAATGTTCAAATTTAAGAGTTAGCGACATTTTCACCAAGTTACAAAAATAGGAAGATTTTTTTTAACCAATTCAATTACATTAACTATTTTTGTGATTCACTAAAATTAATTGGATTTCTTAATGAGAGTTTAGGATAGCAGTTTTGATTGTTGGATCAGCTAGCATGATGCTAAAGCTACGTGTGCAATACAATGTGACTTAAAAACAGCGTAGCGTGTTTTTATGATACACCACTTCTAATTGGGAATACATCGCGTGTATATGTACACTGAAAAAAATTGGTGTAGAAAAGCAGAAATTGCTAGTAACTTCAAAAAATTTTTACAGCGTAGTTAAGCTAGTAGCATTGCTAGTAGTTAGCAGCACCCAACACTGATATATTAATCAATTTCTTTACTGTTTTTCTTGTTAATATCTCATTTCACGCATGCATCAATTATGGACGTAAATTGGGTTTGCATATTGACTAAATCATTTTTGTTCTCATAAGCCCCTGTTTAAGGTGATGTGCGTGTGTGTGTGCATGCAGGTGGACTGTGGTGGTTTTGTCGTTCAGCTGAACCACACGCACACAGGCTTTTATTTCGACACAGACACAAAGCGAGTGGATGTCACCTCTGCGACGGGTTGCCAACTGCATGATGTCATCCTCACCGCCTCCCTCGCGCTCGCTCTTGTGCTCATAAATCAACATGTGGAGGAGACGTTTTTAATCAAAAAGAAAAAAGGGCTGTGAATAAATCTGGCCTGTGGTAATAAAGCTGGGGGCTTGTTTTTGTGTGTGTGTGTGCAGAAAGTCCAGTGGCTTTACATTTACACAATTAGCTTATGAGCACACGCGCACACACACAAGCACACGCACACACACACACACATTCACGCACGCACATACACCTCACACACACACACACACACACACACCCACACCTCACACACGCACACATACACACACACACACGCACATCACACGTGCGCGCACACACACTCACACACACACACACACACACCTCACAAGCACACCTCTCTCTCTCACACACACACACACACACACACACACACACAGACACACTCATGCACACATACACACTCACGCACACATACAAACGCACTCTCGCGCACACACACACCTCACACACATACACACACACACCATCTCACACACACACACACACACACACACACACCATCTCACTCACACACTCTCACAGACACATATACACTCACACACACTCTCTCACAGACACACACACACACTCACATACACCATCTCACACACACACACACACACCATCTCACTCACACACTCTCACAGACACACACACACACTCACATACACTCTCACAGACACATATACACTCACACACACTCTCTCACAGACACACACACACACTCACATACACCATCTCACTCACACACACTCTCTCACAGACATACACTCTCTCACAGACACACACTCACGCACACATACTCTCACACACATACTCTCACACACAGACACACACACACACACACACACACTCCATCCTCACTATATAAGAAACAGTTTTAGTACAGTGTGTCCAGACTTTTGATTGGTATATATCAGCATTACATCAACCCGCTTATTAGTCCGTATCCTTCACTCTGGGACGAGGCGTCAGACGGGGGTCCGCTTTCCCACAATCCTCCACACGAGCTCTAAAAACAGTCGGATCGGCCTGGGTGTGCCTCCGTCTGACCACACAACACCCAATCTGAACCTCTCACCCCCTGAAAACCTCCAGCGTCCAGAGACACCCTGTCCAGCGCCGCGTCCACCGGACCAAAATACCCCCGTGTCGAAACTGTACACCACAGTCTGCACAACGCTGCCGCCCCTCTTTGTGTTCCTGCTCACACACAACACCATTGCTCAATAACACAGGCTCGGGTTATTCCTCCATTTCCAGTTACACTGATTTCCTGTGGCTATATGTGACCCTGGACCACAAAACCAGTCACACGGGTACATTTTTAAATAAAACAAAATGTAAAAAATCTGAAAGCTGAATAAATAAGCTTTCCGTTGATGTGTGGCTTGTTAGGATAGGACAATATTTGGTCGAGATGCAACTATTGAACATCTGGAATCTGAGGGTGCAAAAAAAATCGAAACATTGAGAAAATCCCCTTTAAAGTTGTGCATTTATGTTCAAGATTGTGCTGCATCCACTCACAAAAATACATTTTTAATATATTTACGGTAAGAATTTTACAAAATATCTTCATGGAGGATGATCTTTACTTAATATTTAAGTGATTTTTGCCATAAAAGAAAAATGTATAATTTTGAGCCATACGATGTATTGTTGGCTATTGCCACAAATATACCCGTGCGACTTATGCGACGGGTCACATATTAGAAATCCCGCCAAAGGCTTATTTGTTGTCGTTCGTCAGAGCGATGCTCGCTACATATTTCGGGAAACGGCGCGCCACGGGACGCTGTAGCGTTTAGCAATCTCCTTAAGTGTCTGCATGCAGTCTGCGCCCTTGCCAGATCCCCTCCGCTTTGATTGACTCGGGCAGAAAGTGACGAGAGCGATTTCAATAATTTATTTTTCCTTTGAAGCTTCCAAGTGAGAGATTTCAGTCCCCCGAGGGAAAGAACCCCCCCTTCGCCTTGTCTCTTTAAAGTTATCAGCTAAAAGGCCCTGAATGTCCCTCATTACCTGGCTTGTACAGTGAACAGGTTTAAGCTCCCCAACGCTGCTCCATTGCTAAAGTAAATCTCTGATTTTCACCACTCGAAAGTTATCAGATAAAGATCAAATTATGTATCTATCTAACAAATCATATTGATGATTATATTTAATCACCCACACCAAGGTGCTTTCAGGTTAGTTGTTAAAGGGAAAATCAATCCCGCTATCGTTTACTCGCCCTCATGACGTTCTTTCGTAGAGCACCAAAGTAGACGTTTCGACGAATGTTCGTGCTGCTCTTTTCCAAGAATTGTGAGTAGGCCGTATCAAGCTCAAGAAACAACAAACAAGCACAGGAAAAGTTGCCTGTATGACTTGTGTTTAGAGCTGAACGATTAATCGTTAAAAGATCGCAATCTCGATTCAAACTCCCATTACTAAATGACAATGATTTGTCCATTAAACCTTTGACAGAATCTCAACCAGAACATTTAGATCTGCGCTGACCCGCTGATTCATCCAGTAATTAAAGTCCCCCTGTAGTTAATAATTGTATCCCATATTTAACATATTTAAACGTTTTTTCCCTTAAAAAAATATTCATGCCTTAAAATAGCTTGAATGTAACTCGACACCCTTGCCTCATTTAGTATACGCGGTTCTATGAATATGCCAATTAGCCCTGCCTCCACTCACTCGCAGCGTTGACACAGTTCCCCTTGTGTTGAAAAATCAAGTTTTTAATGTTGTTTATGTGTCTATGTGGTGTTTTTAATGTGCTTTAAGACAAACCGTGTGTAAATTCATAAGTTGACAGCATTGCTGAGTATTTTCTGCTTAAAACTGCAGTGAACCAAAGACAGTCTCAAAAACACGGTTTGAAATCGCTGGTGTTTCTGACGTCACAAACGACCTTGTAACCAATCAGATCAACGTGTGATCGTCAACCAGTGGATCTCTGAGCTGAGTGAGTGAGTGGAGGCGGGGCTCATTTGCATATTCATAGAACCACACATACTAAATGAGGCAAGGTTATCGAGTTACATTCAATATATTTTAAGGATTTTTTTTTTTAAATATGTAATTTTGGTGATTATAGATGAGTTTTAAAGGATCAATGATTGACTACAGGGGGACTTTAAGTATTTATTTGATTGTGTTGACATTGTTGTATGTATATCGAGGCCAAAGACCAATTTTCAGCCAAGGCTGGACAATAAAGTACAATTAAAACTAATTATGTTGACATGTGCAAAGTTATTAGCTTCGGCAAATAATCATGCAAATATTGTAATAATTAAATACGTTGGTGCTCTAAGTTGGACGCTAATTTCTGCCAATTTTCATGTGGCAAAAGTACAATTGAGATACCAGACTTTCGAAGTAAAGGACTTCAATCTATCGCATGACTTCTGGAGACTTGGAATACAGTGCACAAGTCGTTTGGACTATTATGCTCAATGTTTTATTGTACAGCAACTCTGTTGCTTTTAAATGTGCTCTAGAAATAAATTATGCTAACTTCTTTTTTAGAGCTTGAAAGCTCCTGATCACTATAGGCTACGCTTTCGTTGTATGGAAAAGAGTGGCTTGAACATCCGTCAAAATATCTTCTTTTATGCTCCACAGAAGACAGTATAGACATGATGAGTGTGTGTAAATGACAGCATTTCCATCTCTTTAAAATCCTCCACTAGACGAGTGGACCAGCAGATGGCGCCTCGTGGATCGTGTCACCTGCACCTGCTGGATAGACAGGCTCGCACACACACTCTCCCGAGCAGCTCAGATTAATCATGAAGCAGTTTAGCAGGCTCGGATTTGCTGAATGTCAAAAATGATTATTGCATGTCACCTTTGTGATCCAGCATCAGCGACTGAGCCCTTTACCAGAGTCCCATCAGAGTCAATACACTGAAAAGACTTTCTTTGTGGCTCCACGATCAAATTCAGTGACTATGTGTGTTTATTCCTGCTTTAAGAGAGGACGTAAACAGTTAATCAAGAGGCCGTTGGCAGTATTACAAGTACTCTGAGGTGAAATTTTGATGATTTTGTTTGTGTTTTTGATCAAACCCCAGACGTTTTAGTTTGTTTATTGTTCTCATTTGCATAATTGATGTCACGGCTACAATTAAAAGCGGTCAGCCGTTGAATTGAAGCCTGACTGACATAATAATGTTGTTTGTGGCGCTTTATTCAGCAGTGTTTGTGTTTTAGCGCGCATCCTGCTGGGTCTTTCACATCTGTCTTTTGTAGTTTTACCATGATCTCCTTGCAAAGTAAGACGTTTGTGATGTGAGATTGAGATTCCCACAGTCCACTCTGAGGACTTTAACCCTCGAGCGATCGCAGGTGTCCGTTTTTACGAGGTCTGTCAACAAGTCCCAATCGCCCGAGGTCGCCGCAAATCACTTCAGATTGTTGCGATTTCCTCCTCGTCTCAGTTGCAAAATTGGCCTTATTGTTAAAGTTAATTTCCTAAAGCTCTCGGTAGACTTTGACTTACTCACCCCACACCTGCTAAAGATTTTCTTATCCAGACTTCTGCAGGAAAAAGCGGCTCATTGGGGTCGACTTTAAGCATCATAATCAGCGGTAATTGTAGTAATATGACAGGAGAATTGTGGGAAGAGGACAAGCACAGCGGGACGAAACAACCGACTTCCTGTTGTTCGCATCTATGCATAGAGTAGCTATCTTTATTAGCTTTTGTTCGAGTAAGGCCTCTTTTTTTCTCCTTTAAAACAAAAATCTAAATAGACACGTGAGACAATGTTTGACATGCAGATTAAAAATAAGAGATGAAATGAGTTGATCATAATAATGAGAAGAAAAAGTAAACCACTAAATCTCATTCAATAATTGAGAGGTTTAATATTTATTTAAAAAACGAATAGTCATTGTATTAAAAAAAGGTGCAGATCTCAATTCAGAGATCTCAATTGTTTTTATTATTATTATATTTATTATTATTATTATTACTTTTAAGACTGAAAACTCATTGTTTTAAAGAAACCGGTGCATGCGATACAAATGGCAATGTTAAAGAGGTATCAATTCTGATTTTTTTATTAGAATCATTTTTATTATTTTATTGTATTATTATTATTAAAACCGAAAAGCCGTTGTATTAAAGAATCTGGTGCAACTGGTGTTTATGTTATGTCATGTCATGTTTTTGCCATGTTATGATGTTATGTCATGTTAAATGTTGTTATATGTCATGTTATGATGTTATGTTATATTTTATGTTGTTATAGCTATAACAACATAACATCATAACATAACATATAACTTATATGTTATGTTATATGTCATGTTATGATGGTATGTCATGTTATTTGTCATATGTTGTTATATGTTATGTCATTTCAAGGCTTGATGTCATGTCATGTTATATGTTAAGACATTATCTAATAGAAACCGGTGTGCTAGTCCCAAATGGCGCTGTCACGCTCGACTGTAAAAGACCCAAATGACCCGCTTAGGGTTAATGATGACCTCATGAAAACATCTGCACAAAACCCGCATTCGACCTTTCCGCCATCTGTTTAGAAATCATTTCTGAGTCGATTTAGTTGCTCACAGATGCTCCACAACTGCGTTTCTGAGTAATGCTCTGCCACATTACTAGATCTTTCTATCGTGTGTTTCCCACACATGCTCTCCTGGTTGGGACCGTTAGCCTTCACAGCGGTCGATTAGCTAGTTAGAAACGCCCGGCTCGCGCGTTTCCATAGCGATGTCTGAAGTCAGATCTGTCGACCGATAGGCATGTTGGCTTCGTGTGGCCGGAGAGCGAAAGAGAGAGAGTCCAATTGGGAGGACGAACCACGGTCGGTCTGAAGTCAGTCGAGCACACGGCCACAAATCTCTGTGTTCAAGCAGGCGAAGCTAAACCTTTTCCTCTCACCAGGACTTTCTCTTCTAGTTTTACTCGTTTCGGGGTCACAAAGACCTTTTTTGTCATTTTTGTGGTTTGCTATGAATCTAAAGATGAGTGTAAGGACCTTCTTCACATCTAGGCAAACACACTCTTCATAATGTTAGTGTCAAACCCCAGTCTTGTTATTGTAAGAGCAGGTGCTTGGCTTGTATGTACAGTAGATGTTGCTTTAGAGTCCAAACATTACAGATGTTTTGGCCGAAACATGTTGCTCACATTGATTTCTCAAATTACAGCCACTTCGGTCATTATCCGGCACTGGGATCCCTGTAATTGCCCTTTTCAGAGGTAAAGTACGTATGATACCAAAATGTGCCTTTTTACCCTTTCAATAAGCCTGAATCAGTGGTTGAAAGGTGGCTATTTTAAACAAGATGGCCGACAAGTGATGCTCTTAAAACGCCCTGATGGGCTGCCATTTTTTGTGCCTGCATTTTTCTAATTCTCAGCGTAATGGAGCAGTTTTTTACAAGCTTGGGAAGGTTTCTTTTTTTCTCCGTTGATTATGGTTAGTCATCTGTCACCCCGAGCCTCCCATTATAATAAGAGACTCACCAAATGGAGGCGACAGAATCATATTATTATAAGCTTTTCAGGAGACCTGCACTTCTTAACGCGAGAAAAAGAGTCTGAAAGGAGATGAAGCATGTCCTTACCCACGACATGAAAATAAATAATATATACCTGTATGTATGTATATCACCATTTCTTTGGCACATCTGTGCTTTGTTTGTCCTGTCAGTAAAATGAAAACGTGTTCATTTGGTATCGTCTCACCTTCGTAGCGTTTTGTGTACTGTAAACAGAAGTAAGTGTCGGCTAGTGGAAAGGTTAATTGTGTGAGTGATCCTCTTTGTCTCGTGAAGTCTCAGCTCGTCCAAGCTTCTCTATTACACTCACAAGATCCCTGTCAGAAAATCCATAACCGACTGCGCTGTAGGCCGTCGCATGTGGCCGCTAACGGTCATGGGTAAAGCATCGATACACAGCCGGCGGGAACGTGTGACCTCGGGCTACACAGACACTGAACAGAGAGGTTACACAGCAGAGGTTAAACTAGTCAATCCATCACTCACGGCTGGTTTTTCTGACCTTCGTCTTGTAGTGGAGCCGCACGATTAATCGGAAAAAGATGGCGATCTCGATTCAAACACCCACGCGATCTCATTCCTAAATGACAGTGATTCAGCTGTGTCTATTAAACCTTTGACAAAATCACAGCGAACATTCAGATCTGCGTTTGATCCAGAGAGCAGTTGTCATGTATAGGTATGAAACACCTTCACACACAGTCTTTTTTAAAATAATCAACTACACAGCGGACCCTGCAACTCATTTCCGGTGTTGTGCCTAATTTCGACCCCCGCCAAATAGGGCTGCACGATTTGAGGAAAATGTCATATTGCGATTAATGAGGTCAATATTGCGATTGCGATATAATAAACAAATGGTTTCAACTTGCTTGGTTCTAAAGTAAAATGCACACACAGATTAGTGATCATTCTGTGTATTAATGTGTATTTCTCAACTCAAACTAGCAACAACAACTAAATGATTGATAACACCTATAATGATCAATAAACCATTGATGTCTGGATAAAAATGACGACACCCCCCACATTTTAAACGTTAATTATAGCCATCCAACATTACAGTGATTCCATCAATACAATTGAAAGCTATCAACTTTTAAAATATTTATTAGGCTTAAAAAAAACAGCTTTTAAATTAAGTGAACTTCAAACAATCCTCACATAAACCCATAATAAATGCCATATTTACCTGTGCCCTTCCTGTCTTAACAGGTAGGATTGAGGATTTATATACAGATTTATATACAGAAATTGAATAAAGTTATCAAACAGTCTGCGCTGCATGAATTATAAATTATATATAGACTAATCCTTATTAAAGCTACAAAACTTCTTTAGTCAAGAGCAGTGAGTAATTTTCTGTTCCCTTTGTTCTTTGATTAACTTTACTGACGGAACGCTTTATTCGCTGCCGGCCCTTTAAGAGCAGCCGTTGCCGAGACGCGGATCTCACACGCGCCTCATTCTCTCACAAGCACAACTCTTTTCGTCCATCATAAGACTGCTCTTATGTTATGAAGATAATCGACAAAACGACATTTTGGCATAATTGTGTGTGTTATTGTTCGTTCAAGCTCGAAAGAGAACTGTATTCTGGCACGCGGTCTGTGCATGCGCATTATACTGGCGCGCGTCTTTCTGTGAGTCACATTCAGGACATTCACAGGCAGCGCGCTCTCTTTTGACTTCTTGTCGTGCAAAATGGTTTTAAGGCATTTGCACGAAGAGCGGGATCATGTAACACTAGTCAAAGGATGACAACAAAGAAGAGATGCTGCGTTAATAGCCCTAATTTGTTTATTTCATATAAAATCGCGGCATTTTGCGTTATATAATCGCATAGGTTTGACATCGCGATTACGATTGCGATACGATTAATCGTGCAGCACTACCTCCAAATTATTACCCCCCTCGTTGAAGTCAGTACCTGATTGCCTAATCCCAACCCCCTCCCCCACAACTAATCCTAAACCTACCAATGCTAGCAAATTCGGCAAATAATTCTTTGTTTTTGGGGTAAGCCACCTGACACGGGTTCGTTCATTCAATAGTATTCGTGGGACGAAAGTGAAAGTGATGTAGTTGAGGGTGATGAAAAAGGAGAGACGAGGGTCTCTAGAAATTACGAACGCAAGTAAACGTATTTGAAAAGTGTGAAAATACCAGGTGTAACGATATTGCGTCTTGGCTGACCACTTGGGATCGGTTCACCGAAAACGCATCTTAATAACAGGCTGTCTCTCTCGCTCGCTCGATTTCTGCGACATTGGTATATGATTTGCGGACGTCAGGGAGCCGCTATCAATATGCAGGAGACTCCCGGACTTTCCGGGAGTGGTGGGATGTCTGACAAATATTCATATTAACATAGAAGAACTGGGATAAAAGTTTATAGTTCGCATATAAACACTGATGTCTACGGTAGTGAACAAAATAGAGCAAATCACCTTTTGAAAGTAACCGTGCTTCAAATAACGGTTGTATCATTACACCAGTAGGTGGCGACAAGTGACTGTTATAAAAAATGTATTTGTCGTTGAATCATTCATTCAAGAGATTTGTTGAAAAACGCTGATTCATCCGGTAATGAAACAAGGGAAGTTGCGTATTAATGAGTGCGTCGTTGAATCATTCACTCAAACCGATTTGTAAAAAATAATTAATTTAGATTCATTAAACGTTTTAAATAGACTGCAGCAATTAACATGTGTCAGAAACTCCAGTAAATTACATATTTTGTTTAGCTGTCTGTGGGAGAATCGTGATCTCTCTTTGAAACCAAAAAATCATGATTCTCAATTGTCAGAGCAGCACTTTTGTAGCAAGTTTGTTGTTTTTTGCTCTATGAAATAATTATGACTCATACCAACTAAATTAGTAAACCTGTGTGTGTTTGCGCTGTGAAAGTTGAACTTTCTTAACTTCATGATAAGACAGAAAGACCTCGGGCATCATCCTCTCCACTCTCTGGAACTTCAACGCTTCAAGTGTGTTTATCCGCACCCGGAGATTCAGGGGCTCGCCTGCCTGCCTGCCCACGGGTGGTTAATAATTAATTTGCCGTGCTTGCCTGACCGTTTGATCATCTCCTCATATCTGCACGCTTTCTGGATTTTAGCATGTTCCCCTAGAGAGCCTCCTCTCATGTCTTGTTGTGTCAAGCTTGACCTACTGCCCCGCCGAGAGAAAAAAAGCGAGCGCCGGCGGAGGCCCACCGAGAAGAGTCGAGGTAGATGGCATTATAATTTGAAGAGCCGAGAACAAACTGTGCTGGGTTCTGATGAAAAAACCCCACACATTTTTATTTTCCAAAACTAGCGTAATCTACAAAGAATAAGCAGTAATGGTAGACCCAATGACAGCCCCTGGTCTCCAGAAGCTGGAATAGCTAGGTCACGACAGGAAGGCAGAGCGATCCATCGTTACCGACTGTCAGCCCCAATCATCTCCTGGATATCATTAGCTTACAGCTGGCGTGTCTTTTACGAAACGTGCGTGGGGTTTTGGATGCTTCACCTGACAAGGGGCTTTCAAATCATGGCAGAATCACAGGTACTTTATTATTCATTGACCAATAAATTATTCACAATGGCGTCGACGTGCTTATTTTCTGTGGTGTAATTACCGGCGTGCTGAAACACGGGCTCTTTCCATTGGCGCCGCCCCGGCAACATTTCTATCACAGCGGAACGGGTCATTAGCCCACTTCAGTACTAGTCCTCTCACTCGCCGTACTATGGTCGAATGCACTTTGAGTAACTGTTAAATTGCATGTATGTGGGTGTGTGTTCAATCACTCTGCTATTTAATTTAATTGATTTGCTGTTACAGTGGCCTTGTAGCAGCATGCAACTCTTACTATTTCTGCAGTATGTAAATTTTTTGTATACACTGAATGTATGACATGCTAACAATGTAAATATTTTTCCCAAAATGCAATGTGTTCATCTTGACTTATCATTTCCGGTGTGAACAGGAAGTAATATCAGCTGTCATGTTTCTCTTTCTTGACTCATTTTGACGTTTTTTTTTTTTTGTACATAGTTGTTACATGCTAATTAGAATATCCAACATGGTGAGGTTATTCGAAAACAATGTAGCATACGTCTGTTTAAAACATTAACGCAACATGTAGCGTATTGTTTCAAATGCTATTTTTGACCAAATATAAAAGGCAGTATTGTAAATAGTAAGCGAGTGTTCCATTAAAGCTAAATGCTAATAGTATTTTGCTTTTTTTTTCTTGTTTAGCTGCACCACAGTTTACAAAACGACCTCAAAACATGATTGGCGTCTCCGGGGGTGTTGTATCCTTCGTTTGCCAAGCCGCAGGTGACCCCAAGCCAAGAGTAACCTGGAACAAGAAAGGGAAGAGGGTGAACTCTCAACGCATCGAGGTAAGACTTAGCATGCTAGTACTCTAAGGGGCAAACATATCAATTAAATAATCAACTATTCATGTAGTATTACTCGCAAAATGCCATTAAAGGCATCTGGAACTGTTTTTGGGTTGGTTCTCAAGTGTTTGTGAAGCACACAGCTTAGCTTCTGTGGATATTTAGCAGAGCTAGTCTGTGTCTTATTTTCCTTGCTTGTTTGATGTGTTCTTTTATCATAACACAGCTGGCAGCTGTAGTGTCTTGATCGATGTTTGGTGTTTCTTAATTAAAACTTGCTTGCATTTAACCATTTTGTCACAATTCAACAAAGATGAAAAACTTCCCTCAAAAAAAGATCAACACAAAAATGCGTTGGTGTTTCCGATCCACTCGTTGGTGCAAACCCAAGAGTACGCTCAACTCGGGCTCAAATGATCATCTTCGTTGAGTTTAAAAGTCATTTTGTGAGGGGTTTGAATTAATTTGTTTCCCCCGAAGGCTTTTCTTTGATATTGATCTACACACACTTAGGACAGTGTGCCATCACTGGGCTGCTTCTCATTATCCTAGCCTTGAAAACTCACGCACACAAAAAAACGAAGAGAGTTTTGCCACTGGCTTACAAAGAGCCTCGTTCCTCTTTGTCATTCCCTATTGATTCGTGCGACTGTTTCGCTACAATGACATCAAATGCGAAAGCACCGCAGGAGCCTAATTAACTCTCTTGCATAATTTGAGCTCGCAGCAACATATAGATGCTACAGGAGCCTAAAAATAGAAGCACAACAATTTTTATCAGAATTAACTGAATGTAAGCATAACCTGAAATGAGTTAAGGTTATGTTAAAAGTTAGGGATGCTGGTTTACCAAGGAAGCGAGAACACCAGCACCAAAACTTTTCAATTAGGAAGTTGTGTGTCATTTACCAAGACTAGAGCAACCAGGAATTAAATGCCTTGCTTTTGGGCACTTAGAATCGGTAACGCTCCAGTTCTGGGATTGAATTGATGGCCTTTTTGTCTCTTTAACTACAAAGCAATTGTTAATGACATTTATCATGAAGCTTTTCAATGAAATATTCTGAACCCAGTCTTTGTCCCTCTCACACAGACGATAGAGTTTGACGAAGGTGCGGGGGCCGTCCTGAGGATCCAGCCTCTCCGGGCGCCTCGAGACGAGAACATCTACGAGTGTGTGGCGGAGAACAGCGAAGGCGAAGACAGTGTCCAAGCTACGCTGTCGATCATTAGAGGTAAGAGTACAGTCATATGGGTTGACAGCAATTCTTGCTTCTAGAGGGCCAAATTCCTGCCAAGAAGTTTCTACACTCTCATAAAAAAAGGTACAAAAGCTGTCACCAGGGCAGTACACTTTTAAAAGATACACCTTTGTACCTTATTTACCCCTAAAGGGTACATATTAGTACCTTTTGAATGGGTACCATGGGTACTTTTTTCCCCCCAAGAGTGTAGTGTCAAGTCAAGCCACCTTTATTTATATAGCACTTCTTACAATACAGATTGTTTCAAAGCAGCTTTATTGGGATAACAAGAATATAATGCATCAAAGTTTGTTTCTGCTGTACAGCGGATCTAGAAGAAAATAGCATCATAGTTCCATCTTAAGTAAGTTCAGTTATGGTTCATTTTTGTTGTAAAAAAAGTTATTAATTTAGTTCATTTACATATACAGCCGCTGTGGGAAAACAGTGATGTCATCGTCCAGCTCAGTTCAGTTCTCATATAATGGTGTCAATGCAGGCAGATCAGTAATATTGTTGAATTTTAAGTGTCCCCAACTAAGCAAGCCAAAAGCCAAAGGCGACAGTGGCAAGAAACTAAAACTCCATCAAGTGACGGAATAGAGAGAAAAAAAAACCTTGGGAGGAACCAGGTTCAGTCGGGGGCCAGTTCTCCTCTGACCAACGAACGAACAGTGTATGATTATGATTCAGGCAGCATTACAGGTCAGAAGTCAGACTGGATTGGAACATTCTGAATATGTATCCAGTTTCATCTGGTTGAAGATCGGAGTCATCATGCCAGATCCCGAGGAACTTGATTAGTTTGTTCAGGTGTGTTTTATTAGGCTTGGAGCTGAACGCTGCTAGAGGGCGACCCTACTGGTAACAGGATTGAATTCCCCTGCTTTAAGTTTGTACTACACATCCCCCTAGGGACCCACCAACAAGAATCCTTTAGATGTCTCACTAAATAAAACACCTGATTCATCTCATCAGCTTTTTAGTATGATGAATTGGGAGCCATCTAAAACATTCTGAGAAGTGAGGCCCGAGGACTGGAGTTGAGAAACACTGGCCTACGGTGGATAAACTAACCAGTTTGGTTAACTTGAATGTGACCCAGTATTACAGTTGCAGAAACTCTAAATCCATCCTGGCCAGTTGCAGAACCTCTGTTGTCTTCACCATTGAGTTATTCGCTTGATCCCCGTGCGCTGAGGTCCATCCATCTGCCTTGTCATTGCCGAGCGCTGGAGCAGCCAGCTTGCAGGCTTCTTCCTGGGCCCGAAACCAAGCCGAGGGTTTTTGTAGGCAGCCCAGTTTTACATGAAAATCCTGGCTTTGGCAAGACCCATGCGGCTCAGGAAGGAACACAGGCTGTAGCACTAGGGGGGAAAAAACTACTGCTCCCCCACCCCTTCGCTCTCTCATCCCCATCTGCTGTGGGCCCGCATTTACACCGAGCCTTATCAGAAGAGCAAGCCCCACACACACTTGTACAAAGGCCGGCACATGTGTCCATGCGCTCCCAGAGGAGAGTGCCTCGGCTCATGAACACCTGCGTGGACTTCAATCAAAATCAATTAAACTGTCCACCACCGTGCTCACAATTTGTGGTCTCGAGCAAACTCTTCTTTCATTTTGTCCCTGGCCAACTTGTGAAGCTAGTGACTTCATTAAGTACTCAGTCACCTTGCCGCCTTCTTCAGGGTGTGTCGGCCCGCCTGCGGCAGAGACAAGGCTTTGCCGTAAATCTGCCGGTGCTCTTTCCAGGGGCTTAGGTTTGTTTTTAGCTGCCTTCTGGCTGCCCACAAGAGCGGTGAGCAGAATGCTTAAGATGTGCCATCTGCTTTTCTACCGAGTCCTCTGAGAGTCCTTGGAGGAGTCTCGGAGAAAACCAAGGATAAGACACCTGCAACTGTCGGTGCTTCTCCTCTATGTCACTACGGGTGTTGAACACTTTCTTCCCCTCCTCTGCTTTCTTATCTTAAAGCCTAGCTGTTTTCCTCTTCATTCTGACCCTGGCTTTGAGCCCATCTTGGCAGTCTTGTCCACCACTGACCCAGAGCTAGCACTTCATAGAGTCCAACAGCAACAGCAGCCCAGGTTTCGCCATCTGCTCGCACCCTGCGAGGTGTCAGACGCTTGCACACTTCTTTACACATTCAGGTGTGTCTGGCCTTAACTTGCCCCTGGTCACGCTGTGAGAATGCTGGGTTCAGGGTGCTGGCCAACAAAAGATCAAAACGGTAACGCTGGAAGCGTTTGGCATCGTGCAACCCAAATCCAAAGGTGTCAGACCACCTTTCCAAAACATTAGCTCTAGTCCAAAACCTTACACTTTTTTTTTTTATAGTTTCATAGTAGGCTAACTCCAGATGTGAAGGCTTTTGCTTAAGGCAATCCCAGAATGCACAGTGGGGAAAAAGTCCATCCAAGATGGCAAACGAGGACAGTTATATTTTAACCAATATTTGCGGGTGCTATGTATTTTTATGCTAATAAGAGTGTTGGGCTGCTATATTAAAATCATGCTAATGGAAAACTCAATCGAAGACAGGGTCTGCTGTGTGAGGAGCACTATTTTAGTTCAGTTAGAAGGTTGAAAATAGATTCTTAGACTATTCTTTCACTAAAAAACACTGGGTTAAAAACAACCTAAGGGCTGGTTAAATATAGGACAGAACACATGTTGGGTTAATTTCTACCCAGCAAATTGGGTTGTTTATTTAACCCATCATACTGGGTTGATTCATTATTACTATAGTACTAGCTTTTTTTATTATTATTTTACTTCATACATGAATTAATGTTTACGGCTAAACTTAAATTCTCTAAACTTAAAAAAAAATACTCCACACAACCACTGGTTTGCATGATAATTCCTTTATTTATTATAATATTTTACAGTATAGCATATTTTATATAGTTTTGAATACATATTGCCTACATTTAAGCTCGTTTAACAAATATTAGAAGTAAAAATGAAACATTTAGAAGTAATTTAAGTGTAATCGACCAATCTCTGTTGTCCTGTGACTTTTGTGACTTGCATCTCGCCCCTGTATGTTGCTTTACATAAAACTAAATGATATAGACAACAATAACGAATTTATAGATACAAATTTACACAAACCTGTATTTTACCGAAGACACGCACCAGTTTGGCGGAGCTGCACTGCTCTCTCCTTAAGAGATCGCAAAAAGCCAGCAATAAATAACTCAACCTTTGGGTTGTTATATCTGACCCAGGAACTGGGTAACACAAAAACTACCCAAAAGCTGGGTTGTTACATCTGACCCATGAGCTGGGTTATGCAAAAACTACCCATACATTGGGTTGTTACGCCTGACACAGGAGCTGGGTTACGCAAAAACTACCCAAACACTGGGTTGTTACGTCTGACCCAGTAGCTGGGTTATGCAAAAACTACCCATACATTGGGTTGTTACGCCTGACACAGGAGCTGGGTCACCCAAAATTTCCCAAACACTAGGTTGTTACGTCTGACCCAGGAGCTGGGTTGTGCAAAAACTACCCATACATTGGGTTGTTACGTCTGACCCAGGAACAGGGTTACGCAAAAACTAGTTACGTCTGACCAGTGTTAATTTCGTTGACGAAAATAACGACGAAAATTATTTGTCAACGACATTTTTTCACAGACGAAAACGAGACGATAACTAAATAAAACCTAGTTTTGAATGACAAAGACTATGACGAAAATCTATTGACATTTTCGTCAACGAATAAAAACTAGACGAAAATGTTAGATAGTGACGATTTGGGAAGCGATCCGTCAGAACTGATGTCCTGAGCGTGTGTGATAGATGCGCACATTTGTAGGCTACTGTAACGTGATCTACCCCGCAGTCATAAAACCTTGAAAAATGTGAACGTCTGGGAGAATGAGTAGAGCAGACATATAGATCTGAATAAGAGTGACGATGCAAAAAAGAGTTCTATTCGGTGCGGTTTTCTGTGCGCACACACCTAACCCGAAGCGTGCAGTCATGCACAATACACCTACAGCGCGCGAGTAGGCTACTGAATTGAGCTCTCTTTCGTGTCTGAATGGAGAAATACACACAACAGTATGTCTTAATGTCCGTTTTAGAGAGTTTTCATGTAAACTATGCTGGTTATGTCTTAAACTGTGAGTGTATCGGATGTGCATCAGTGCAATTGTATCCGCATGTCATTGGACATGATCCGACGTCTTAAAGTGACAGTGGCAATAAACCTAATGCGGTCCGTGTCCTTAATTTTGATCAAGCAACAAAAGAAAAAGAGAAAAGCATTCACTGTTTGTTAATAGCTTTAATAAGGATTAATTATATTGAATTCATACAAATAAATATGTCTGCTTGAAAGAATAAAGAATGATGTATGCAAGTAGTTATAAGGAATGCATATATCATTCATTGTAAAGAAGACTGTGTTGTACTTTAGGAAAAGTGGTTTTATTTAATTTTAAGATATTTTTTAAGTAACAGCAGTTAAATCTGTATCTGTATTGCATGTTCAAACTTAAAAATCATTCATATTAATAGGTTAATAGATGTTTTCTCCGGGAGTAAATGGGTTTGGAAATTTTAGAGAAATTCTAAATTAACGCATTACAATTGAACTAAACCCATTATATTTTAGTCGACTAAATCTACTGTAGATTTAGTCGACTAAAATGTTATTGTATTTCGTCGACTAAAACTAAAACAATTCAGATGACTAAAATATGACTAAAACTAAATGCCATTTTAGTCAAAAGACTAAGACTAAAACTAAATCAAAATTTGCTGACAAAATTAACACTGCGTCTGACTCTGGAGCTGGGTTACGCAAAAACTACCCAAACATTGGGCTGTTACGTCTGACCCATGAGCTGGGTTACGCAAAAACTACCCATACATAGGGTTGTTACGTCTGACACAGGAGCTGGGTTACGCAAAAACTACCCAAACATTGGGTTGTTGCGTCTGACCCAGGAGCTGTGTAATACAAAAACTACCCAAACACTTAAAAAATAACCCCAAAAATTTACCTAAAAGCCTCAACCCAGGATTAGGGTAGAAAAAATAACCCAAGATTTTTTAGAGTGTATCTTTTTGGCAGTTTGTCTTGCTTTCTTCACCTCTTCTCATCTCTAATCTCATCCCTCACATCCAGAGTTCGCACTGTGACCCTTCCTCCTTCAAACTCTGAGCACAGGAACTCGTTAGCACTGCAGAGCGCCAGAGAGGATGATCTCACTACTGCCCATGCCCGTTTGATCAGACGCTTTTAATTGGCTGCTACCCTGCAGGACGAGCCGCGTTTGTTCTGCCGCTCCTCGCGCCGTTTTAATTGGACTGTTCTAAACCCAGACGCTCGCCGCGGAGCCCCTTTTATTAGCCATTTTTTTATCACAGCTTTCGCGCTGCCATTTCCAAATTCGTCCCTGTCTTGTTTCGTCCCACTCAAGCACAGGTTGAGAAATCTTAATGTGACTTTTCTCTCTCTGTGTCTGGTTTGAAGTGTCATTTCCTCAGAGACGCTATACAGCAGAGTTCGATTCATGACCTCGCACATTTCTCTTTCTCTCTTTATATGATATTTAATTATATTTTTTAAACTCATAAGACTTATTTGTGGGCCGGTAATGAGAGACGTTACCCAGTTTCTCCAGCTCAGTTTGGTGGATCAGGGTTAAACGTCTCTCCACATAGCTGATAACCCATAGCATTGGATGCTCGGCCCCCGGGGGATTGTGGGTATTGGTTCTTAAAGCCCCGCCATGAGTGATTTGAAGTAAAAGAGCATAGCTGATCACCACTCCAGCTGTTCTCCAGTGGAAACGCCTGCGTCCAGTAGCGAAAAGTGCATTATAAAGCATCAGTGCGCTGGAGGCCGTAGACACAGACCACTACTTCCACAGCATGTGGCTACGATTGAGACGCGCGGCGTAAGAACAATGCTAAAGGTGAGCTGAAGCTACATTATCAGGACATTATTTTTAACGTGGTTAAAAAAGCAGCATACTTTTTTTGAGGGAGCCGTGGCTTTAAGTCTCGCCAGTCTCTTTCTCCTCTTTTATTGATTCTTCTCTCCGAATAATCTCTCTGTCTATGGCTGATCCCCGTTGGGTCAATATGAGGCTGTAATTAGCGCTGGCCTGTGTTAGCAGGGCACATGGAGTAGAGTTACTGACACACGGCTGATGGTTTCAGTGGTTGTCTGTGGCACTAGTGTGTTTTCTCCATGTTTACTAACTATTGACACGACCCCGTGTGGGCTGGTTACAAGCGCACTATTTTAACCTATATTTGGGTAATACGCGTATAAGAGTGTTGCGTCGTTATCTTAGCGACATGCTAACAGAAAACATGATACATTTTTTGTAAAAGCATATCATAAACGCACTGTGATTTTTTTTTGGGGGGGGGGTCAATAAAACAAAGATAATTTGACTATATTTGACAAGAAAATAAATTTCAGTTTGTCTTAAAAAATATTTAAAAAAATTGTGATATTTACTAGCTAGTAAAAATAGTTTCAAAGTAATTTTTCAGTGCAGTTTCTAACCATTTATTGTTTAACAATTGAATGATTATATTTTAATATTATAAGATTATATTTAAGATAATATTATATTTATGTTAATTATATATAATTGTGTACAATTATATTAAATATAGTTGTATTATCTTATAAATATTTTTGAAAACATATTTTATTTATTAAAATATTGCATTGATGCTATATTTATTATTTTATTTATTTGGCAACACTTTACGATAATGTTTAATTTATTAATTGAACTAACAACAACAGCAGCATTTTTTTACTGCATTTATTAATCTATTTTAATGTTAATTATACTATTGTTGACTGTTAATTCATGATTGTTCATAATCCAGTAAATAATATTAATGTATGTGACTTGAAATGTTATTTTATTAGCATACCGTATGTAGAAATTTACATCAGTTATTAATCCAGGTTAATTTCAAAGTATTGATCATTGATCATTTCCTAACTAATATTAATCAATTGAACCTCATTAACTTTATTTATGTATTTAGTATTTAATAGTTTTATTTTGTATATTTTAGTTACAATTATTTTCTTGATCATTTTGCACGTTGTCAACTAAAATGATATACAAAGCAAAGTGGACTAAAATGAATGAATATGACATTGTCATTTTGTAATATATATATATATTTTGTCATCTAAAAATATATTCCATTTTAGTCAGGGTCAATTTATGAATAAATATTGACTAAACATACGGGACATTTGCACATGCACACAAAAATATGTCCAGAAGATAAAGCGTGTAGTTTTCCAATGAGCTCGACTTGAGTTGCGTCTCAATCTCACGCTACACTAATGAGAGGAAAAGAGCAGCGCATGATAGAAGTAATGAAGATCAGAGAGAAGATGACAGGGATTCGATTAGAGTCGAATACAGCTGTATTACGAGCGCCTGCCTCTCATAAACAAAAGCGATTCCCATCCGCGCGCTCTCAGCTGCTCCCCGATGCATAATGCATTCGTTTAGCCGCCGCGGTAAGATCTGCAGAAGCGCATGCATTCTGTCGCCTGCGCGGTCCATTATCGGTTGCCGCGACGGGCTGTTTACACCTGGCCACTTCATGCGTTTTCCGTGATCGGATAGCTATCCGATCGTGAAAAGACCAGGTGTAAATGCCCTCTGAAACGCATTCGAGACGGATTTAAATCCGATCACTCAAACCACTTCAGGAGGTGGTCTGGGCCGCATTCCAGATGAAACTGGACAAGTGTAAATGCATCTGGTTGTTGAAACCACATATGTCAATTTCACTCCTCACAAAAATGCTAAAAAATAAACGTGTGAGAGCGTGTTATATAGGCTATATGTCATGTTATAGTCAGATATGACGTCGCTACTGCAACACGCATTACCGCAGAGGAGCAGCTGAGCATCGATCTCTTCATCAAGCCAACGTGCAAACTATCGCAAATCAAAGTGAAAGTAAGTCGCAGACGCTTAACACACTAATCATCTTCATTAAAAGTAAAGAAACGAAATGATCTTACCAGGGCTGTTGCCGCTCCCTCTTATTGCGGTCTTTGATTTTGAAATTAGCTGATGATCAATAAAATGCAGCTTATCTGTTGCTTTCGGTGACGTGCACTCCATTAAATCTGCATATAGCGCGGGAATTGAAGATCGGATTTATATCCGTTTTGCAAAAACACATTTATGTGACCAGGTGTAAATGGAATCGTTTTGATAAATCAGATAGCTATCCGATCTGAGAAAACGCATGAAGTGGCCAGGTGTAAACAGCCCCTTAGTATCTGACGTCTGTTTATAAAGTCTGCAATGTCGTAAGTGTTACGCTAACGATGACATGAATCACTTCCTGTTTGTTTCCAAAAGATGATTGACAGCTGTGGAATTTGGGTTCACACGTTTGATCCCTAAGCCTCCTGTCAATCAGCCGTCGCGCGACTTGCGTTTTTTTTTTACGTCGCGACGCGGTGATGACGTCGATCTCCCACTACAACCTGGGATTTTAGAAAGTTGCAAAAAAGCAACATGATTTTTTTTGAGGAGGATTTTTACTAAATATTTAATATCATTTTAAATCATGCATTTATTTTTATTATTTATATAGTATTACACTCTAAAAAATGCTGGGTTGTTTTAACCCAATTTTGGGTCAAATACGGACAAACCCAAACGTTGGGTTAAAAATGTCATTAAAAAATTTAACCCAATGGTTGGGTTTGTACATATTTGACCCAAAATTGAGTTAAAACAACCCATCATTTTTTAGAGTGTATGAATTTAAGACACTGAAATCAGCATTACCTGGCAGCCGTCGTATGAGACTATAAAACGTCGCAGAACTATTTTAACTTCATTCAGGGCAGTAGCTCAGAGCTGATGGAGTCTGTAGTTCCAGTAGATCCGTGTTTTCCCCGGGCTGGAGATGTGCATTCACACACAGCACACGCTTGGCCTCCGGAAGAGAAGCTCGTCTGCTTTGATCCTGTGTAATCGAGCCTGATTCGGCACGGCTCCGGCTCGGCTCCGTGTGACGGACCTTCACTGACGGTTGTTGCTCTCAAGCTCTGCTTTCCAACATCTAGTTCTTCTCCTCTCTTGGACACCCAAGTCCTTGTTTCTTTGCTGTCATGTTGCATGATTGTTTTTTTTATTTATTTCTCATTTATTTTATTTTATTAAAAAAATAAAGAGCAAATTCATCCAGGAGTAATATTTTATGAAATGATTTGCTAAATTACCATTAATTTATTAATTTAAACAGTTATTTTAGTTAACTATATATATATATGTATATTTTTTTTTTTCAAAATACTTTAAAGAGATTATATCATGCAATTCCGAATTTTCTCACAATTCCAATTTTTTTCTTATAATTCCTACGTTATTTCTCACATTTCTTAGTTTATGTTACAATTCTGACTTTATATCTCGCGGTTAAAAAAAATTCTCACAATTTCAAAAAAAATTCTCACAATTCCAAGTTTATCTCTCACAATTTCGGTGTTATTTCTCACATATCAAAGTTTATATCTCACAATTCCGAATTTGTTTTCACAATTCCATTTTTTTTATTCCGAGTTTGTTACCCACAATTCCGATTTTACATCTCACAATTCTCACTTTAGATCTCGCAATTCCCCCCAAAAATCTCACAATTCTAATTATTTTTAATTCCGAGTTTATTACTCAAAATACCGAGTTTCTCACAATTCCGAGTTTATCTCACAATTCTGATTTATATCTCGTAATTCAGAATTTTCTCACAATTCAGAATTTTTTCTCACAATTCCACGTTTATTCCTCACAATTCTCAGTTTATATCTAAACTTTTAGAATTGCAGGGGGGGGGGGGGAAAGTCAGAATTGTGATAAAAAAAAAAAATGAGTAGCTGCAAAAAATAAAGTCCGATTTGTGAGATATAAACTCTCAGCTCTGAGAAAAGCACCGTTTCCCTCCCACATGACGAGACGCTTATATTACTGTTGTCGTTTTGGCCGTCCGTCAGAGAGTCTCTTAAAGACCTGACACATAGGAGATCACATAGATCAACACGTGAACGCTCTCCGGCCGATGTTTGCCTCGGTTACAGATCTCCGTGGCCTGGGATGAACTTAACTGTTAATATTTAAAGAGTCTGAGAGCGCATGTTGAATCTCCTGTGCCTGTCTTCCACGGCTTCGGGACTAGACCGTGCAGAACGAGCATCTGCTCCCTCAAGCAAACGCGTCTTCACCTCAAACTTCAACCCGAGAGCAGCAGGGTCATCGCCGCTTGAGAACGCCAACGCCAGGATCCTTCCAGAGAGCATTCACATATGTGTGTGTGATGTTCTTCTCCAGTTCATAGACACGCTGGAGTTTCTCTTCCACCGACGCCGGCGCCCTCCCAATTAAGTGCACTAATAGAAATGGCTCCATTAAGGCGTTTGTCCATGTAGTCTGAGGACGCAGATCATGCTGTAATTACACACAGATCAAATGCTTGCGCACGCTCTATTGTTTATCTCATATTTACAGTCATACAGACTTTTTTCCCATTTTGTTATTTTTTGGAGGGGTCTTTAATTTTATTTATTTGTTTGTTTGTTTTCATTTTTATTACAAAGAGTACATTTATCCAGTAGGGTTTTAGCTGTTTTTAAAATAATGTAATCTGGTTTATTTGTTTTGGAAGTAAACCACAGTAATGCATTGAAGGTTTGCAGTTCCTCTCATTTATGCACAGTAAAGGAAGAGTCCAGGGATGGAAATGGTCTTGTTGATGTTGAGCGTTTGCTCTCCTGTATACTGGGAAAACACACAGAGCAAACACACACACACACACACACACACACACACACACACACACACACACAAACACACACACACACACATCAACTCTCGTGCCTTATATTTGGTAGAAGGTTAAAGTGACTTGTGTGATATTTGGGCTTTTGTTTAAGATTTTATATGATATTTAATCTTTTATTTAGTATTATGCATGACATTGGGCTTATAATTAGAATTGTATATGACATTTCGTCTTATAATTAGTATTTTATATGATATTTTGGCTTATACTTAGTATTTTATATGATATTTAGGATTATCTTTATTATATTATATGATATTTAGGCTTATATTTCATATTCTATGTGATAGTTAGGCTTATATTTAATATTTTATATGATACTTCGGCCTATATTTAGCATTTTATATGAGATTTAGGATCATGTTTAATGTGTTATATGATATTTAGGCTTATATTTAGTTTTTTGTATGATATTTAGGCTTATATTAATATTTTTATATGATATTTAAGCGTATAGTCATTGTATTTTATGATATTTAGGCTTATATTTAGTATTTTATAGGCTATTTAGGCTTGTATCTACTATATAGGCTTATATTTAGTATTTTATATGATATTTTAGGATTATGTTTAATTTATTATAAGATAGTTAGGCTTATATTTAAATGATATTTAAACGTATAGTCATTGTATTTTATGATATTTAGGCTTATATTTAGTATTTTATATGATATTTAGACTTGTATTTAGTATTTTATATAATGTTTAGGCTTATATTTAATATTTTATATGATATTTAAGCGTATAGTCATTGTATTTAATGATATTTAGGCTTATATTTAGTATTTTATATGATATTTAGGCTTGTATCTATTATATAGGCTTATATTTAGTATTTTATATAATATATTTTATATGACATTTAAGCGTATAGTCATTGTACTTTATATGATATTTAGGCTTATATTTAGTATTTTATATATTTAAGCTTATATTTAGTATTTATATGACAAATAAGCTTTTATTACTATTTAGCATGACATTTGAGCATATAATTAGTATTTTACACAATATTTAGACTTATATTTCGTATTTTATATTACTTTTAGGTCTATATATTTAGTAATATACAGGCCTTATTTTAGTAAATTATATTTGAGCTTATAATTAGTATTTTATATGGTATAAATCAGGCTTATGTTCAGTACTTGTTGTATGATATATGAGTTCATATTTAGCGTTATTTAGCGTTAATCAAACCACGAACGCCATTCATACAGTTCAGCTCACTTAGCACGTCGTTCGTGGTTTGACTAGTCGAGACTGTTTTCCAAAGATGGCTCCTGTCTGTATGCACGAAGTGGACTATCTTTATCTTTATCTTCTTATTAAACGGTCTGTACACTTACAAAGTTCTCAATGCTTCGTTTTGCATGTAGAGACCCTCATTATGTTACTGTGTTCGTGTGGGGCTATTTTGAGCCTTGTTAGTGGTATAAACTAGTGATTTCTTTTTACTTATTAAATGCCCCCATTACTAGCGTTATACGCTAAACAGTTTTTAGAGATAAAACTCTTTACATTCGATTATCATGAAAACAAATCTCAGAGAACGGTTGACTAGGTACCAATGTTTTATTAAACCAAAGGTTCATTTTGCGCCGGAGTTCTCCTTTAAAGGTAAAATGCCTTTATTGGCGCTGTGGCCTCGAGTCCTCTGAGATAACTTCTTTTGTTTTTATTCAGCGCTTGCACCGTGGACCCTGTTTCAAGGTTTGCGTTCTCGAGTTCGTCAAACACTGTAGTTGTGCGGATGAGAAGGCCGGAGCGCGTTGAGTGTTTTCCGTTAGAACGGTGTCGTGTTAGTGGCCCCTAAGTTAATAACTAATGATCTAAATCAAAACTAACTTTAGCTGGACAATAACTTTATTCTAGCGCTGCTGTAAAGCCAAAACAATCTCTGTTACTGTAATCTCCTGTTTGCTTTGAAACAGTCTGTATTGGTAAAGCGCTGTATAAATGAAGGGGACTTGACTTCTGGCCGCTCGACCTTCACGGGCGCTCCTGGTCCCGGGGCTTCGGCTCTGTAAACACAGCTGTGAGATCTCAGACGGGGAGCCACTTAGCGGGCCGGTTGTCACTGTCGCTCTGTCACAATGCGGCGCCGCTTGCGATTTTGGGCCCTGTGAAAGAATCTGAGGTCGGGCCCCATATTTCACCCATTAATAAAATCCATCTCTGCTTGGCCCCAAAAGTGCGTGGGCCCTTAGAATCGTCCTCGCCTCCCTCCCCGCGTTCCCCGCTCCACCTCCCCGGGTGCTGATAAGTCAGCGTGGCAGAAACAGCTGGACTTGGGCATCAGACAGACGTTTGCCACGCAACCATCGCCACACGCCACCGCCTAATTATACAGCGGCCGCCGGAGCTTGTGCGATCGCAGCGCTATCAAAGCCCGACGGGGAGCGGGCATCTGTACACGTCTGCAGCGCCGCTGTAATACACAACTAAACACACACACAGTGTTTTTGAGTGTTTGCACACTGCAGTGAGTGATGATTGGCAGTCCTTAAAACTGAAAAAACACGGCCTAGCTGTTATCATCTAATCATGAATTAAAATTAGTAAAAGTAATGCGTACAATTTTTTAATCTTTATAATGTTGTATTATTCATGGTCTTTCTATTATATTTGGGGTTAGATATTTAGTATTTTATGATATTTAATATTATGCATGAAATTTGAGCTTATAATTAGCATTTTAAAGGCTTATATTTTGTATCATACATGACATTTAACCTTTATACCTATAGTTTTAATCTTTATATTTAGTATTAATTATATTTTTTTCTTATAGATTAAATATAAGCTTAAATATCAGATAAATTACAAAATATAAGCCCAAATATAGTTTTATGCATGAAATTTGAGCTTATAATTAGTATTTTATAATAATATTTAGGCTTATATTTAGTATTTCATGATATTTATATGATATTTTGGCTTATACTTAGTATTTTATATGATATTTAGGATTATCTTTATTATATTTTATGATATGTAGGCTTATATTTATTTTTTTATATGATATTTCGGCTTATATTTAGTGTTTTATATGATATTTAGGATTGTTTAATTTGTTATATGATAGTTAGGCTTATATTTAGTATTTTATATGATATTTAGACTTATATTTAATAATTTTGATAAATTACAAAATATATAAGCCCAAATATATAGCATTTATATGCTATTTAGGCTTATATTTAATATTTTATATAATAGTTAGGCTTATATTTAATATTTTATATGATATTTCGGCCTATATTTAGCATTTTATATGATATTTAGGATCATGTTTAATATGTTGTATGATATTTAGGCTTATATTTATTTTTTTATATGATATTTCGGCTTATATTTAGTGTTTTATGTGATATTTAGGATTGTTTAATTTGTTATATGATAGTTAGGCTTATATTTAGTATTTTATATGATATTTAGACTTATATTTAATAATTTTTAATAAATTACAAAATATAAGCCCAAATATAGTTTTATGCATGAAATTTGAGCTTATAATTAGTATTTTATAATAATATTTAGGCTTATATTTAGTATTTCATGATATTTATATGATATTTCGGCTTAAACTTAGTATTTTATATGATATTTAGGATTATCTTTATTAGATTTTATGATATTTAGGCTTATATTTAATATTTTATATGATAGTTAGGCCTATATTTAGCATTTTATATGATATTTAGGCTTATATTTAATATTTTATATAATAGTTAGGCTTATATTTAATGTTTTATATGATATTTCAGCCTATATTTAGCATTTTATATGATATTTAGGATCATGTTTAGTATGTTGTATGATATTTAGGCTTATATTTAGTTTTATATTTAGTTTTTTATATGATATTTCTGCTTATATTTAGTGTTTTATATGGTATTTAGGATTGTTTAATTTGTTATATGATAGTTAGGCTTATATTTAGTATTTTATGTGATATTTAGACTTATATTTAATAATTTTGATAAATTACAAAATATAAGCCCAAATATAGTTTTATGCATGAAATTTGAGCTTATAATTTTTATAATAATATTTAGGCTTATATTTAGTATTTCATGATACTTAGGCTTATTTTTAGTATTTTATATTATGTTAAGGCTTATATTTATGATATTTAAGTTTATATTTAAAATTATGCATTGAATTTGGACTTATAATTAGTATTTTTTATATATATATTAACCTATTTTAGTGTTATACATTATATTTGAGCTTACATTTAGTATTAAACATGATTTTTGGGCTTGCATTTGGTATTATGCATAATATTCCACCTAATTTTTTAGTATTTGCCTTATATTTGATATTATAAAAGGTAAAATAGCTTCAGGGTTGCCTTTAGTGAAACATAAATCTAGCAGCTGTATCTGCGAGTCTGTAGGGTCTTATTAAAACAGAGGCGATAATTATGACTGGGGTTGTGAATTACCATAATTTGTGCAAAATCCCGAGTTTTACCAATCCTGACGGAAATCTAAAGTCCAAATTTCGAGCAGTCAACCCCACGGTTTAGGCTCAGTTTGAAATGCTAATGTCAGATGGCTCCATTTCAGGGAGCCGGAAGAGTTTGTCTATTGTAGAAATACATTTTTAAGCATTTTTAAGAAACTTCTTGAAATTGGGATTGTCAGAGACCGTGTCTTTGATCCTGTTGGCATACTATTTGGCAAATACCAATAGACCCGATGCCGTGTGCAGAGGTCGGGCTTCACGAAATGGGATTCACGCTCCTTGATTGAGCATTCTGTGGTTCTGCCTCGGCCCCGCAACCTTCGATCTCTCCGCGCCCAGTCCATTATTAGTATCCCTGCACTCGTGTCCCGCAGGCGAATCCAGAGCAACTTAAACAAGCTCGTCCTTTCCTTCATGCACTTCCTGTTATGCTAATTGAGCTGTTTTTGGAGCACAGGAAATTAAATTGACCACCTCTCAAATCCGAACAGCTGGGGCTACAGATTAGTTAAATGTCGCCTTTGAAAAAAACACATCTTCCACCTCCCATCATATGGTTTATATTCCAGTTTTCTCTCTTTTGCTCTTCCGCCCACTCCTTCCCACAGTTCTCTGTCATATTAATGTGCGTCTAAAGCCATCTCTGGCTGTGGCGAGAGCTAATCAGTTAACCTGATTAAGGAACTGATGAAATTAAATCATTTCGGTAAGTGAAAATAATAAAATAGCCAGTGCAGGGGAGGACACGTCTACGGAATTTGATACCGCCCCTGAGACTTTTATCAGCAGGAAAGTGTTTGCCGGAGAGCAGTTTTTAAAAATGCACGATACTCAAAGAATGCTTTGTGTAATTATAAAGTGTGTCTCTGGTTGATAAAGCTGTTAACAAGAATGCCAAGGTACCGGCAGAAGGCGGCAGTTGTGTATATGTTACCTATTTATTTTGATGTACAAGCTGCAATAGCCATTTTACTTTTAATCTGTGATGTGAAATATTACACCTGCACGGATAATGAGCTTCAGAGATCATCATAAATCAACAAGAACTCATTTACTTATAAACACCCAGCGGCAAAAAACTGGGTATCATACATGATATTTAATATTATTCATAGTATTTGCTGTTATATTTCGTGTTATGCATAGTAAATGGTCTATTATTTGTCACTATGGTTGTATTTTAACTCTTTCCCCCGCCAATGACGGAATTTTCTGTCATTTATGAAACGGCGCTTCTCCACCAATGACGTAATTTTACTGCTTTCCGTTTTTTCACGGTTATACGGTAGGGGGCGCTATTACGCAACTTCTGAAAGATTACTGAATCTCCGGCTCAAAACACGTTGCAAACAGCCGCAATAGCCATTTTACTTTTAATCTGTGATGTGAAATATTACAGCTGCACGGATAATGAGCTTCAGAGATCATCATAAATCAATCAAAACTCATTTGCTTATTACCATGGATGCACGTCTGCGAATCCACTTGCACTAAACTGACCGCTCAGGTTAAGAGGCTTTGCACCTGTCACTTGCATAATGCCATTAAATCACAAGCTACAATTAAATGCAATTACAGATAATAACAGCGAGCGTCAAAGCTAACGGATCGGAGGGTTAGGGGTGGGGGGGGGCAGGGTGTTTAGGACGACTTCAGTGCCCTGCTGAATCGGTGAATGCGCAGCTGTTGGCTAAAGTGGCCGGTGCACTCAGCCCGCTACGCTGAACATCATAACAGCATCATTATCATCGCGGCTTAACGGCCTCTTAGCCAGGCCAGAGGCGGCCTTCGGAGCCGCCCAGATAAAAACCCAGAACCGGTATAGGCCTGTAATTGCATTTTTTAAGGAATTATGATGTTGAATTAGCCCTCTGCAAAGTGCAGAACAAAGCATCGGAAATAGCACCAGAAATGCGTGGTGACTGAGAGTGGGGAAATCTGTGTTTTGTCTAATGGACAACTATTTGAAAGCCTTCCAATTAAAACTGGCGTTGAGGGTTATGGGACGACACGAGGCTCTAGTGCACATGCCCAGAGCTTAATTGTAAATCAACTGGTTGTGACAATATCAAAAATCTGTTGTGGAGACAATAGCTACCTAATTGTGTGATCGGATTGGTGGGGAATATTGGAGTTATAACTCCAGGGCTTTTTTAAGCATGAATACAAGCCAGGCAGGACAGGACTAAGGGCTCTTGGCGCGGATATGCCTCCCTACTGCCTGATTTCCTTCGTATTTTACCAGAGCAACTGACCCTGAACCAATTTGAGTGTTTGAGGAGTACATCTGCAAGGCAAATTCTATTTCTAGCAATTCTCCATTACTATTACCCGTAGAGGACATCTCTACATTGGGAGTGCTCGTGGTGAGGCTCTCTTTGCGGATGATTCCAGTTCAGTTGTTGCAACCCAGTGACAATATAGACACTCTTTCCATTTGCTTTTGTATGCCCGCAGTCATTATGGCAGTATATGCAGCACCCTGACACTGGTATTATTGCCAGTCCTGTCTCGACCTCTTTCACAAATAGAATTTGCATTGCTTTGACATTTCTATCAGTGGCTCTGTTGGCTGCTCCCACTCGCCCCACCACCAGTCAAGACTACCCAGCACTTCCTGCCTTTAATTAAGCTCAAATCAAATTACTCATCTTGTGTTTAAGGCTTAATTTATGTGGTTTTCAGAAATCCTATTCTGGTGTCACAGCATGGATAATCAGGCCATGGATCACATGTACAATAAACAAAGAATGTCGCTCTCCAAAATATTACAAAATAGCTGCTTTTGAAAGGACAATTACCTGTGTAGTACCTTTCCCCCCCAAGCAGGAACTTTTAAACCTCCTGTCTCCACTGGTTAATAATCAATAGGCTGCCATAATGCGTCCCCAGCCAACACTGAATAAAAGAACATGGAAATAAAAGGTCATTGCACAAAACATTGGCTCTAGTCCCTTTTCTTTGGTGTAAAAATAACAGTTTCTGGTACCAGGTGCATTGCTTTGGTTCCCTGTAATGTCATGAGTCTTGGCACACCTTTGTGATTCTCAAAGGGTTCAAAGGATGTGACCTTCACACCTAGAGCCTGACTTGTGCCCATTGGCGAAGTCTAGAGTGTCCACAGTTCTCTGCCAGCATGTGAGTCACACCAGGACAAAGAAGTGAAAGGTTTTCCCTTTACATTATCAGTCATTGTCTTTACAGCAGATGCCATGAAGAGCGTGAAAGCTTGTCTGGGCCTACAACAGCAGGCATCAGCCATGCTGGATTCTGTTGAAGAGCGAGAGGGGTGAATTGTCAAACTCTATTGTGTGTTTGTATGTCACCTGTCTCTTCAAATTGACTTCAACTATGGAGGAACCTGGGGTGAAATGTCACCAGTGCTTGCCCCGGTTAAACGGCCCTGTCGCTAGTGTAGACTCTGATCTGTAGGGCCCGAATGGTATGTATGATGGTACGGGTGTACTCTTTGCTATGCTAATGTTTGATTGCCCCTCAGCAATCCCCTTGAGGGTCCCTGTAGAAAAACAGGTCCACTCGCTCATTGCAAGCCAAGTTGGTTCTTCCAGATACTCGTTTAGTAGTATCTAGAGTTAGTAGGAACTTTCGAGTAGGTTATTAGGGGCTATCGCACCAGAGAAACCTTTTTATAAAACTAATAATGGAAGTACCCATTTTTTGGCGTGTTCGCACCGCAGGAACTGGGAACGATTTTAGTCCTAGGACCGCCTTTTGGGGGAACTAAATTAGCTCCTACTTCAGAGTAGGGTCTAACCCAGCACAATAGGATCTACCAGTGACGTAAAAGTACACTGATTGGACAGATTATAAATAGAAGTAAACACAGATTATAGCCTATATATTTACTCCACAAACTAGCTCTACGAACATGAAAAACAGTGATAAATAGACCTCTGAACCTTTACGCTAAGGAGAAAATCCCATTCGATTTTGAGGGGACAAAGCCAAACATGATTATGTATTTCTGCTCAGCTAGCGACATTGGGAATCAACCGCATGGCAAGTGCTAATTTATTCATATACGGTTTACTTTCTTTGTATAACAGTTCTATCTAATCACATATTAGACAGGACTGTTAAACAGATCGTGAACTAATGAAGACGGAGAACGAGAGCACTGTGTGCTCAGGCTCTGGCGTTCTCAGCGCCGTCAATGTCCGCCCGCACCTTCAAAATAAAAGTGCAAAACAAGCATGGCTTACGTCAGGAGTTCCTACTGGCTGTGTGAATGCAACCAAGAAAATAGCCCTAGGTGAACATTTAGTTCTCGGGGAACCACCCTGGTGGCTAGTACCTATATCTGAGTTCCTAGAACTAACCACTGGAAAAGCCCCTATTGACATCTGAATGTACATTATTTGTGTCCAAACCTCTCGCATTCTCCACTACAGAGCTCATTCTATGTCAAGGTGGTTCTTCCAGAAACTTGCTTAGTAGCAACTTTCCAGTTGGTAATTGCCATCTAATTGTCTACTGCTTGTCTTTAAACTTCTCTATGTTCTCCCCTACAGAAGACCTACTTCCTGGGGGGTTCCCCAACATTGACATGGGCCCACAGCTGAAGGTAGTGGAACGCACACGCACGGCTACCATGCTTTGCGCCGCCAGTGGTAACCCCGACCCGGAAATCACCTGGTTCAAAGACTTCCTTCCCATCGACCCTAGCACAAGTAACGGCAGAATCAAACAGCTCAGATCAGGTAAGACAAACGACGGTGCTTTACTGCTAATATACTTAATATACTTTTCCTCTCACTGCTTCCGTTTTAGGATTCTGTATCAGTCCTTTTTCTGATTGTAGGTACCCTGCGCTCTTCCAAAACAACCACCCAGAGCGTTAGTGCAACACAAAGTTGCTAGGGAAGCTGAAATGGAAAGATAATGACTTTTAATGAACAGTGTCAGAGGAGCTTAGTCCAGATTTTGTGGCAAGCGTATGATTAATGTCTGGTTTAGGCTAATGAAACTTTATTGAAAGACCCAGTAAAACAGAGTCTAATTATATATCTCATTAAGTCTAGCGCTCCAGTCGCCCCAAGGCCACCGTTGTGGGTCAGGGATTTGTCAGCAACAGAGAAAAGAAAATCCATTGGGTTGCATTTGATTCAGAGCTGTTGATGCAAATTGGTATGGGCAGTAGATACTCAGCTACCAACCCTTGACCTGAACTCGCTTACCCAGAGTTCCCCTTTTCAGGATCCGTCATGGCATTTTCAAAATAAACTTTCAGATTCAAGCAAAATGGTTTGGTGGTGAACGGCTACATCTGCTCTCACTTATGTTAGACTTGAGTGCTTTGTTTTGCTCTGTGTTAATGGAAGACCCAGACTCGCTGAGGGGGTATCACAGGCCTCCGTAACACCGTTGGCTGTGGTACAGGAACACAAATGCCTTTGACTTCTCCAGTTGAGGACAAGGAGGACTAAATAGTCAACCCTTTTAGCTTCCATTAGCGAAGTCACTAGCCTCAAGGTTAGCACTCGTAGCTCATTTTGCAAGCTAATTTCTCTTCCTTGCCAACAGACATACAAGATTAACCAGACAAATCTGAAAATGTTTGTTAGCATACAGCCGAAACAGTTAGCAGCTAAGTTTAGCATGGCTGTGCGACCTGTCCTCCCTCTGTATGTTTTGTCTGTCTTTTCGTCACTGTGTGTGTGGATCATACATGTTGTTGTGCTTCACTCTCTGTTCTCTTGTCCAGTGTTAATTTCGTTGACGAAAATAACGACGAAAATTATTCGTCAACGACATTTTTTCACAGACGAAAACGAGACGATAACTAAATAAAACCTAGTTTTGAATGACAAAGACTATGACGAAAATCTATTGACATTTTCGTCAACGAATAAAAACTAGACGAAAATGTTAGATAGTGACGATTTGGGAAGCGATCCGTCAGAACTGATGTCCTGCGTGTGTGGTAGATGCGCACATTTGTAGGCTACTGTAACGTGATCTACCCCGCGGTCATAAAACGTTAAAAAATGTGAACGTCTGGGAGAATGAGTAGAGCAGACATATAGATCTCTGAATAAGAGTGACGATGCAAAAAAGAGCTCTATTCGGTGCGGTTTTCTGTGCGCACACACCTAACCCGAAGCGTGCAGTCATGCACAATACACCTACAGCGCGCGAGTAGGCTACTGAATTGAGCTCTCTTTCGTGTCTGAATGGAGAAATACACAACAGTATGTCTAAATGTCCTTTTTGGAGAGTATTCATGTAAACTATGCTGGTTATGTCTTAAACTGTGAGTGTGTCGGATGTGCATCAGTGCAATTGTATCCGCATGTCATTGGACATGATCCGACGTCTTAAAGTGACAGTGGCAATAAACCTAATGCGGTCCGTGTCCTTAATTTTGATCAAGCAACAAAAGAAAAAGAGAAAAGCATTCACTGTTTGTTAATAGCTTTAATAAGGATTAATTATATTTAATTCATACAAATAAATATGTCTGCTTGAAAGAATAAAGAATGATGTGTAAGTAGTTATAAGGAATGAATATATCATTCATTGTAAAGAAGACTGTGTTGTACTTTAGGAAAAGTGGTTTTATTTCATTTTAAGATATTTTTTAAGTAACAGCCGTTAAATCTGTATCTGTATTGCATGTTCAAACTTAAAAATCATTCATATTAATAGGTTAATAGATGTTTTCTCCGGGAGTATATGGGTTTGGAAATTTTAGAGAAATTCTAAATTAACGCATTACAATTGAACTAAACCCATTATATTTTAGTCGACTAAATCTACTGTAGATTTAGTCGACTAAAATGTTGTTGTATTTCGTCGACTAAAACTAGACTAAAACTAAAACAATTCAGATGACTAAAATATGACTAAAACTAAATGGCATTTTAGTCAAAAGACTAAGACTAAAACTAAATCAAAATTTGCTGACAAAATTAACACTGCTCTTGTCTCTATTTCAATTGAAGCAGGTTTCTGGCGGCATTCACATGCAGAACATTGACTAGCCCTTAATAATTAACACACCATTGGAGTACTACTAATTAGACTAACTAAATTCAGTATGCACAGCATACAGCATGTACAAATTAGCTATAATCATGGTCTTAATTCAATTTGTGTGTTAGTGAGTTATCTAAATGCTTTCAGTAGTATTTATTTGGTACGTCTAATTGGTAATTAAAATGCCATATTTTTCTAAATCTTTAGAGATGTTAATGAATTTCTTAAGGCAATAATTATTTGTCTGACTGTGTTTTCACTCACTATATATAAAACAGCAACCTAACCTTAACTCTAACTATACATTTAACATTGTAGTTTTTGTAAATGTAGAAACCTGGACAGGTTTTGTGAGATTCCCCCATAAGCTAATCACCAAATGAGGTTATAAAACGTGTCTAAAATCTGTTTAACGTGCATCTAACCATCTGACGTGTCATCCTACAAAGAGATCTTCCCCACTAAACTCTGTTGATTTCAGGATGTGTGTAGCTGCTGTGAATCCGACCCTAAAATGTGCTGTTTTATTGTTCCTTTCTGTTTCTTTTTCTGTTTATTATCATTTCCAGAAGCCTTTGGTAAGTGTCTCAGTGAGTGCGCAAGCTTCCTCGTGTCCCTGAAGCAGATGGCATTTTAACTTTGCTTTAAAATGCATGTCCTACCCTCTGCTTTCCCTTTCACGTCTGTCTGTACCCTCCTTATTTCTTTTTCTTCTCCTCGCCCACTAACATGAAACATTTCCCAGTTTCTCTCAAGACTCGACCCAGCTTTTGGGGATGACACACTGCAGAAAGTCTTTGTGTGTGTGAGTTTGCGTGTGTGGATTTACTAGTTAAACCGTCTAGTGTTCTTCATTCACATCCAGCTCTCAAGAGAATTCCTTCTCTGGCTTCGCTTCAACTCTCACCGGCCACAAATATTCCGATGGTTATAAAACAGAAGAATAACAGATTAGAATTTCAGAAGCTCCGGCCAAGCAGTTGCGGTTCTGTTGTTGACCGCCGGACACACCCTCGGTCCGTGTGCCACGAGCGCTTGCTCAACTCCATCACAATAACATATTTATCATCTGAGCAGAACCAGCCTAGATGGCTGAAAACTGCTGGGGCCTTGGAGCCTTCCGGCCCAGCCTGGATCTATAAAGTAGCCAAAAGCAAACATCACCCGAGGTCCTGTACCCAAGGGATGGATTACATTTGCAGGTCCTCCATAGTTCATGTGCTTGAAAGGGAAAGGCAACATGAAATGGCATTCAAACCCCATTTTACTTCTGTAAGTTGAGGTGTTTCTTGGATAGAAAAGTAGAACATTTATCAGGAATTGATTGGATTGTGAAAAAGTTTGGCTATTAATTAACATTATCCCAACATGCCTTACAACCTTAATGACCTTAGACGCTCAGCTGAAGAAATCTAGCCTAAGTAAGTCTTAGCTGATCTCCCAGCTTGGTCAAACTGGTCTGCCAGCCGGTTTTAGAGGGATTTTGGGTAGTTTTCATCTAGGAGACCACCTTATCCTAGTTCAAGTGGTTGTGTTTGATTTCATGCTGACTTGATTGTTCATCACATGTTTTGTTGTGTCTTTGAAAGCTCTTTCAGCAGAGCCCTGAGAGCGAGTGAAGGTGTCTTATGTAGGGATGTTTACTTTAGAGCGATCCTGCTGCCCGATCCTCCGACCTGGAGGGATTTATGCTGATGAGAAAAAGGCCTGTAGCTGTCGACACCGGCCAAGACTCGTGCTTTCCTGTTTTTATCTCTATTCCGAAGTGAAACTGATCTCTTTAGTTTCCATACCGGGGCCGAAGTCATTTTTCTTGAGAGGAAAACAAGATCTGGCGTGCTTTTGAATAACCCGTGTCCTTTCTTTAGTTGGCAGCAGCCGTCACAGTTGCGGCCGTTGTCTGATATATGGATCTCGTCTTGGTGTAGGTACAGCTGCTCCTCCTGAAATCTCCACAGGCGATACCTTGGGAGGAACGCGGGACAGATAAATGGACAGCTTCCTGCTGTGGTTTGCACTTCCTGTGCACGCTGGCTGGCAGTCTGATTGGAACAGGCCCCGAGGTGCTTGTCTAATTGATGGCTTTTAAGCTCTGCTACAGTGGTTAAGAGCAGGACTCACACTGTGACTTGATGGACCCAAATGAACTTCTATCTATAGCGTTGCTATATGGTTCTTTGGTAATTAAAGACAATGATGTTTCATTCTTAGTTCTTTAGAAACGTCAAGCTCTTTGGGTAGTTTGAAGGCTTTCATGGCTTGAGTCTGTTTATACTGAAAGTGTATTCATTTATACAGACCAATCACTGTAGGTGTAATGGCTTGGAGCTTGACCTCATTAGGGTTAGGGTGTGACTGGACCTTCAAGCTCCACCTATTATGTACAGAGAGGCGGGGCTAGATGTCAAGCCCCATCCATTACTTACAAAGAAGCAGAGCTGGTTGTTAAGGTCCACTCACTACGTACAGAGAGGCGGGGCTGGATGTCAAGCTTCTCCCATTACATACAGATAGGCGGGGCTGGATGTCAAGCCCCACCCATTACATACAGAGAGGTGAAGCTGGATGTCAAGCCACAACTGTTGCATACTGAGAGGCGGGGCTGGATGTCAAGCTTCTCCCATTGCATATAGAGAGGCGGGGCTGGATGTCAAGCTTCTCCCATTGCATACAGAGAGGCGGGGCTGGATGTCAAGCTCCACCCATCGTGTACAGAGAGGCGGGGCTGGATGTCAAGCTCCACCCATTGAGCAGGATCTCGATCTGCGAGTCACCGGCCGTCTGATACTATGTAGGCGGTGAGTTTTTCTGTAGGGAGAGACGACATCTGCGCCTCGGCGGAGACATTTGTAAGGTCACTCGGGCCTAAACGCATGGCAGTGAGCCGGACTCAGTTTCAGCCGTGCAGATGGATTAAGACCGCGGCCAGATTGTCTGCCGCCCCCTATAAAACCCACTTTTTTTCCTGCCAGAGTAGATGTCTGGAAGCTTCTTTGAGCAAACGACAGCACTTTTTAGCATTTTGTCCAGTCATTCTGTGTGGAATTTGTGTCTTTGAAAACCTCTAACCTTTAACCTAACCTCACCTAACCAGTTCTTTCCAAACCTTAACCATGACTTTGATTCTAGTAGGAACAAAAACAAGCTAATTCTGCTGCCTCAACGTCCCTGATACTAACTAAACACTGACGATCCCTAATCCCCGTGCCCTTCTGATTCCTCCTCAACTCCTTAAATATACATAAACAACTTTTAAATTATGAATATTTTGCCTGCTTTTCAAAAAGACGCCCTCCGTGAGCCTCAAAGCTCACATGCGTTCGGCTGTAGGTTGAATTATTTAGTGCACTTCTCGCAGCGTTGTGCATTTGTATTGTATATTGCTGTTTGGAGGCTCATAAATATAAATACTAGATGAAACCTCTTTTATTTACACTCTATTTATTATATTTTGTTCGTCAAGGCACAGCGTTTTTTACAGGCCTGATGTTGGTGTATTTTAAACAGGAATACTGAGTAAAACGGTGCGTTTTAGCACTGCCGGAGACGATATGAGAAGTTAATATCAGTCTGATCGAGAAGCAGGCAAAATATCCTTCACGTTACACGGATGACCTTCATACGGCTGCTGGACAAAAGAGCTCGCTGTGTGTCTATAGCGCTGGGGTCAGAGAGGGACAGGATTTCAACGAGCTGATTATAGTGGAGAAATAAACCTAAAACAGGCCACTGCAACGTCACGTAGACGTTGGTAAGATAATGCTAACCATGACTGGATTAGTAATGCTTGATTTTAAGGCCTCATTTTACATGTCTGGCTACAATTGTGGAGTGTTTTGATTTGTTTTAGCAGTGCACCCTAGCAGAATAAAAAATGAATAAATGTATAAAGCATTTAAATTAATATTTTATTTAAATTATTTAAATTATTTTATATCCAGATTTAATATAATTTATATATATATTTTAGTATGTAATTATGGAGAAAATAAAGTTTTATTATTATTATAGATTTTTTTGTAATTTTCAGTGGACCCCAGCAAATAAAAATAACACAATTTTAACAATCTATTATATGAACTAATCATTATTTTAATTAGACTGATTTTTTTCAGTGCTGTACAGCCTAGAAAAATTAAACTCAATCATACTAATAATGAACAATAACAAGATTAAATAAAATAAATCATTACATTTAATAATGTATTATGAAATAAAAATATTCTGATTTATATTTAAATTACTATTAAATTTTATTTACATTATGAATTCGTTCATTTAAATTATTTAATGAATCATTTATTTAGTAAAATAGCCATTATTATTAATATAAATTAAAAAAATAAAATAAACATTATATTTAATTTATGCTTTTATAAACTATTTTTTATGTGTGGTTTCTCTATACATAATAAAGCTAAATATTTTGTAATTATTGAAAAAAAACTGTTAAAATGTTATTGGTCATGAATTGGTCAAACACATTTTCTTTAGCGTCTTTAACCTTTACAAAATATCCGATTGTTTATAAGCATCTATGAAGTAGAGGAGGGAAAGAAAGATGAATGTAAAGCTCCACGTCCAGCACTGGCAGGTCTTTAACCTTTACTAAAGCTGTGATGATAATCCCAAACTAAACTAACCAGTACATTAAGAGAGTCATAACCTGAGCGTACATAGAGTGGTGCAGGTATGACATCACTTTGTTAGCCAAAACGCTGAAACAAGTTAGCATTTTAGCACTTCCATTGCCCCAGAGTCAATGTTTTGCCGATTGGCCTACAGTGACGTCATTCCTGCACCTCTCTATTAACCGTGAACTAAACTGATGTCTGTTTCGTTTGTGTCTTTTTCCAGAGGGTACTCCCATCCGAGGTAAGACACTAATATAAAAACACAACTAACCTTAACTTAACTACCTCAACTAACTAATGACTCCAGACGACCTCTTGCTGTCGGAAACGGAGAGCGGCTGTCCTCTTCTTTCTCCAGCTTTCATTGTGTGTCTTTGTGTGCGTGTTTGTGTCTGTGTCCCGTTCCATGTGTGTTTAATGTCAGTGTTGGGAGTCAGACAGGTGTCGGGGTTGGTGTTTACCTACGTCTGTGACATTTGTGCTGTTTGGCGGGGCGCTTTCAGGCCACACTTATCACGCTAATGAGGACGCTGGGTAAACGGTGTCGCAGCCTTCCTTTCAGTCCTGATCTTATCTCCTGTCGAATCACCAATGCTAACGTTACACACATTTACCTAGACCTTTTCCAGCTAAAATGTCTCTGTTTCCACAGAGTTTGGAGATGATATCAGGGCTGATGTTCGCTCCAGATATAGATCGATATTCATTTCATTATATATATATGAAAACTGTGTGCAGTTTCTAATGTTAATGCCTTCTTTTTCACAGCGAACAGGTAGGTGAGCGAATTTGTTTTGATTTTACATTAATTTCCTGGGTGAACGAAGCTAGGATTCAAATGGTAATCCTCACAATAACAATTTTGGGTGCAATTTAGTGCATTCTTCTTGTTTAAATGTTCAATTTTGTATGTTTACAGGTGCCTAAATTGATCACGTTTGTCAGGTTTCGTCAAGTTCCTTGCAAAATGATAAACATTGCGATATGTGTCACGATTTAATATGATAATTGGATCGCAAGCGAAACTGCGTATATCTAGTTCAGTTGTGAAACTCGAAAAAATGAAAATTAAGATCGCTTGCTCAACATTTAAATAGTCTGATTCAGTGTTTGACGTAGGCTAGTCTTGCAGCGCTATCAGAATTACTCTGAACCCCTCCACCTCCCCAGCTCCACCTGCTATATTTATATATAATATAATAATAAATGCGATGAATGGATGGATGGATGGATGGATGGATGGATAGACAGATAGATAGATAGATAGATAGATAGATAGATAGATAGATAGATAGATAGATAGATAGATAGATAGATAGATAGATAGATAGATAGATAGATAGATAGATAGATAGATAGATACTTTTATTAGTACATTTTATTGGCTATAGATAGATAGATAGATAGATAGATAGATAGATAGACAGACAGACAGACAGACAGACAGACAGACAGACAGACAGATAGATAGATAGATAGATAGATAGATAGATAGATAGATAGATAGATAGATAGATAGATAGATAGATAGATAGATAGATAGATAGATACTTTTATTAGTACATTTTATTGGCTACAGCTAGTAAAGTATACAGCATAAAAGCTCTTTCTTCGATTACACAGACCAACATGCATATTTATAATGCAAAAACACTGCACATTAATCATTTTGCTGCTCGCTAAACTGAACGTGACTTATAAAGCAGCATTTGCATAATGAGATTAGTGATCCAAGTCAGAGCTTTTGCCCAGGGCAGCTTCTACAAATTCAGGCCCAGTCTGGGCTAAATGTGCAGCACAGTTATGCGTGGGGTTTAGGCATCTTAACAAAGCTCAATTACTGCATTGGTTAGCTTAGCGACTTGTTTCCGTGTTTGCATAAACATGATCTTAAGTCATGCCTACTTGAGTTAGTTGGTGCAGCTGACCTGTGCGTCTCTAAATGGCCCGAGGTGGACCCGTCGGATGTGTGCACGCATCATTGCCGTCTTTATCAGAGCACTACAAGCCAACAGATGGAAGATGACAACAATTGCATTACGTCTCGGCCCCATGATGATGCTTCACATTTAATGACCTTGGTGTGTGTCCATACGCATACACACTACTCTTACAGAAGCTCAGGCACAGTCATTGCTCGCCATCTTTTTTAAAAGCAAAAGTCCAAATTTTTCTTTCCATTTTTAGCACGTGATTAGTTGTCTGATTTACAAGAAATGTGCATAAAAATCTCGGAGAGGAACATTAGCTGTGTTCAGAATGAAATACTAACTTACTACTACACATTATATATTGTATGCTGCCTACTTTTGTTTAAGCAGTAGATTGTAAAGTAAAATGCAGTAGTATGGTCATGTTGGCACTTCAAATAAACCTTGAGGATCTTTTTTGACTCGATTTCCAATAAAGAAAACAAAATAAATGTATTTGAAGCAACACTGCATTAGATATTAAGATGTTTTCAGAAGTTACAAATTGATATTAAGTGTATTCAATTATTAAATATGGGATTTATTTTTAAAAACTCTCAATATCTTATGCAGAGTTGCTTCTGAAGTAAGTTTATCACGTTTAAGGGATTTTTGTATTTTATGAAAAATTGGACAAAATGCCCATTAAGAATTGGATCTCTGAAATAAACACGTTATTTGGACATTTTTTAATTCAATTTCATTTAAGAGTGTCTTAACTTTTGGTGGGCCAATCAAAAAATCGATCAAAAAGGAGATAAGTGCTAAATTATAATTACTTCCAGGTCATTAGTCACACTGAAAAATTAAAGGTCAACTAAAAGTGCATTGCATTCTGGGATGTGATATATCATGCATTGTGATGTAGCACTAATTGTACGAGTCACTTAGGATAAAAGCATCTGCCAAAAGCATAAATGTAAATGATATGCACATTTAAGCAAACTTAGCAGGTCATCCCGTTATTCTGAGCATGCAAAGAAATATGCACACTATATCCAGCTAGTATGATACTCTCTCTCCTAATCAGTCCTGCTCATGCAGGAAAAAATAACAAGAACGCGGTCGATCCCACAAACAAATCAATCATGCGCCAGCATCGCCCACTAATTGAATTACTCAAATGGGACTGTAGGTGCTGGAAATTGTGTGTGTGTGTGTGTTGAAGTTGGTCAGGTTTCTTTTGGTTGAGAGCTGAGGTTAATCAAGCATGGCGAGAGCCGTCACGTGCACACTGGCTCTAATAGACAGCTGCATGGTAGCGCTGGTCACGGTTCAGCGCTCTCCTCGACTCCACACCTGGCTGCCACGCTCTACGCCCCAGCAGAGCTGCCTCCTGACACGGCCTCCACTTTACAGACAGCCCAGCCTGTTTTCCCCCATGATCCGGGATCGGGTGGATGACGGGAGATGACAAGACTTTGTCTCCCAGGGCCGTCGCTAAAGCCCCGACTGGTTGCAGGTCAACAGCTACCGCGTGTCCGCCAGTCACAAGCTCACGCCAACTTCGGCTGATCGTGACAAAAACACTTAATGGCCAGTTTAAAGGACACGGTTCGTATTGACACCGATGCGGTGGAGAATTCCCAAAAAGAGCTTTCCACAATCCGTTACTAGTTGGTGCCTGAGAGATTTCCACAGAAACAGACTGGCTGTCATTAGGCCATGAGACGGGACCCCAAATTTGGGCTACCGGTACCATTTTGAGGGATTACATTTCTTTTTGATTTTCATGAAGGTACACATCTCTAGAGTTGGAAAATGTGTGATAGCATCCGATCCATGGTAGCTTTCATTAGAAATCAACACTTATATCATCCTACCTCAAGGTAAGTGTTCAGTGACTACAAGAGAGAAAAATGTATCCTTTTATAATTTAAAAAATTTATTTTAAAAAATTATAATTTTTTTATTATAAAAATTTCTAAAAATGTATAAATTTTTTATACAATTTTTATAAAATTTACAATTTATTTAAAGATAAATTCATTTATCCTTTTTCTTGACATATGTTTGAAAATCGTCCTCCGTAACCAAAAACTACCTTGAATCTAATGCTATCACACATTTTTCAAATACAGGGTCATATAGAAGAAATAATCAATATGTGTTTTTTGGCCTTAATTCAGAAACTTTAATTTTTAGTTTTTTCAATAACCGTGCATAAACAATATTCTCTCAAAAATACAAATGTGACCCGTCACGGAAACCAGGGACACAAGTCGGCAGCACAACTTGCGAGCAAAATGAGAAAGAAGCGTTTTTTTCCAAAATTGGTGATTTCCGCTTTTTTGCAGAATCTGTTAGTTGAGATCATGAAGAAGCCTCTACATGTTTGAGATAACAGTATTGGTATATTTAAAAGCGTACATTTTGAGGTTGAAATCGGCTTGTTTTTCGGAGATTCTAGCATGCAGTAGGGGCGTGTCATTGTCTGTGTGTATTTCCATACTGAATAGCCGCCGGCGCTTTTGCCCCCGCCCCCCAACAGCGTGGCTACTTAATATGCAGCGCTCTGGCCGGCTCTATCTGATATCAAAATTCAATGAAGATGGACGCCGCAAAGATTGTCGCAGACGAGCTGAAGCGTGGCAGTTACACCGAAAATGTTTTCGCCGCACTTTGTGGGCTCGGGAAACTGAACCGGAGGTAAGGGCGCGGCGCGCGGTCCCTCGGTGCTTGAATACGGCGGCTCGGCTCGCTGACAGCGGTGGCTAACTGTTTCATATGTGATGTCCCGATTGCTTTGAATGGGGAACGTTTTGTGAACAGGGAACAGACTTAATGGACTGGCAACAATCTCCATAGAACATGAACTGGCACAGAGAATCGAAATAGAGGATGCAGTTAAGACCTTTGCTGCGATGAAGGCCTGCCGTGCGCGTTTCTGAAACGTAAGTTAAGCTTCATTTGCTCTCTAGTCGTTATTTAAGATGCTGAACCTGCTGATGATATAATGTGCTTGCGGACATTTCATTTGTGTGTGTATACGCACATAAGAAAGTGGTGTAAAGAGATTTGCAACAGTAATCTGAGGAGGAAATATGATTATTTGGAAAATTCCTGTCATGACTGCTTAAAGAAAAATGCCAGCAGGCATTTACCTCCTGCATAAACTTTAATATTGTTGACATTTTGGGCACACGCGCGTTGCGCACTATTTGCGTTATATGTAGGCCTATGGCTTATTGGTCTTTGTGTGTTGTTGCTGGTTTTGCGTTATATGTATATGGCATATTGGTCTTTGTGTGTTGTTGCTGGTAAACGTTGCAAATAGAGGGGCAGCACAATTGTTTTTCGCCTAGAGCGGCAGAAGTGCATTCGCCGGTCCTGGGGGTGAGTTTGCATTAAGCATTAAAGTTTGTCGTTTTGTTTTAATTCTAAGAACACGTACATGTTATCTCATGTTTAGTCTGTTTAGACCTTCCCATACCTACCTATTGTTATTAGCTAGCTCAGGAAAGAAAAAAAAGCTGTAAAGCACAGGGGGAGCTTTACAGGGGGTATGGCTTATCTAAATGAGATGTAAATGAGCCCTATTGTCACTCCCAGCAGGAGAGAGAGGTGAGAATGCACAATCTTTTGAGGCCGTTTTCTCCCATTTTACCTTTTTTGAGTTCCTACCTTCAAATGGCCACAACTTCTCCAAATATTATCAGATTTCCACGTGTTACACATCGTTGGAAAGCTTGGAGACTACACTTTCAGAATCTATGAATAACTCAAAATGCCGAAGAACCGACTTGTGTCCCTAGTTTCCGTGATCGGTCACAAATATGTACATACATGTTGCTCACATATTATGGTAGCCCTGTTTGTGCTAAATAGAGTGTAATTACACATGTGCCATTAATATGTTTATAAGCAACTGAAAAAAGCACAAATGTCAGGGCATGTCAAAACATCTCAAGGACCCCAAAAACACCTTAGACCCCAGAGGGTTAAGTGCTATAATCGGGTCGCCGGTTCATCTACCAACCCAGAAAACGTGAAAAGTAACAACCCGGTAACTTTGTTTTGGTGAGCCTTTCTCTGCAAGCATGTAAAAAAAATAAGCCGATCAGATTTCGCTCCCCTTCTGACGTAGGAAGGGGATCTTATTATAATATTACCGGCCCTTAATCTGCACGTTTACACCCACGGCGCCGCCATGTGGTTTTCGCAAGCGACAACAGTGTAACCAGTTCTAACGCAATGGCAAAAGTTCCGGCAAAGCATGCAAACTGTTCTGTTGTCGGCTGCATTATTCGCGTTTTTTGTTATTGGCGAAGCTTGTGTAAAGGATCGGCCCTCTTCTGAACGGAGACGGGGAGCAGCAGCTCATTTGCATTTAAAGGGACACACACAAAAGTCAAGTCAAAGTTTATTTATAAGGCACTTTTTAAAAACGGCAAGTGTTTATCAAAGTGCTGTTCACACATATCACATATCAATGATACAAAACAGTCAACAGCACAGAAAAAAACAATAAGACACAATAAAAAAGAAACTCTCACATAGCGTCAAATGCCAGACTATAATACTAAGTTTTTAGGCTAGATTTAAAAACAGCAAGTTTTTAGGACAAAAACTTTGTTTTTGCTCACACCCAAAAAGGGGCATATTTGATAAGCTATAATAAATTATCTGGGGGGTATTTTGAGCTGAAATTTCACCGACACATTCTGGGGACACCCTTAGATATTACATATTACATCTTGTGAAAAGGGACATAATATGTCACCTTTAAATACACGCTTGATTTGGCTAATTTGATCATGCTTTCTTATGTCATCAGCAGTGAAGGATCTGTTGCTTTTGGGTTATTCATAGTGCACTCACAGTTTGCAGAAGGCATTTGAATCCTCTAATATATTCTTTATTGTTCAGCTTCAGATAATAGTTCATAGCTAGAGGGTTCATGTCAGCGAGATGATTGCGTCGTGGCACGGATATTTAGAAAATGACTTCCACTTGCCTTTTAACAAAAATGGTATTGTGCGGCGTTATGACTCTTTGAGCTCGACACTATTTGTTAAAGTAAGATAACAGCTTGTTTTGTTGTTAGCCGTGCCGCTAACGGAAAGGCTACACCGGCAGCCTCAAAGACGCCACAGGCAGGATGGATAATGGAAATTCAAAATGTAATTATACGCAAAAGATAATAACTGAAAACATTCTCGTGGCTGAGCGAAAGGGAGATTTGAGGGGAAAGTGAGAGGGGATCAAAGACATTTTGAACAGTTTCCGACATGTTAAACATTGTCAGGGAGCGTTGTTGTTAAATATCCCTCTTGCTTAGTTAGCTAAGGACTGTTTGGGAGAAAAATAAGCTCAAAATGAGATGCGAGGACAGTAAACGAGAACGCAGACACCTGATTAGCCGTATGCTAAAGTTTCCTCTCCATACCAATCAGCAGTGAGGACAAAGAGATTGATAGATTTTGAGAAAGACTGCTAAAGTAGGAACACTGTCAAATCCCTCCCAAGATCATATATTCTCAGTGAGCTTATCTGAGCCCAAGCGGAAACAGGCAAGGGGGAAAAAACACAGCTGCAAATATGTAATGAAGTCAGTGGGGAATCGTCAGTCGGCTGAATAGCAAGCAGGAGTACCCAAAATAGTCCTGTTCAGGCAGGAAGGAGCCCTGAGAAAATGTGCTTGCTTTGGAGCCGCTGGGAATTAATTTGGATTTAATGAATTTGGATTTGCTCTGTTCTTGCTAAGATTTCCTCAATGGCATTACTCAATCATTAGCCTGACTGTTCATTGAAAAAGGGCATCACAAGAGTTACAAAGATGAGAAAGAATGATGGGGAGAATTCAGAGCTTGGCATACCACTGTGCCATGGTTTATTTATCAGCCCTTGCTCCAATAACATTCAAATTCATGCCTGTTTTCTGCACTCCAGAATTGACGTGAGAAGGACGAATGACTGATGGAGGTTTCCACCAGATTTTCCAACAACGTCACGTAGCACAGGTTGCGCGCGAGCGGTTCTCCTTCGGCTGCGCACCTGAGGAGACTTTAGAAAGCTCTCCAAGCCCACCTGCTGTTGCCCGGCCACCCGCTGCGCCAATGTGCACATCAAACGATCCGTGCACGAGCACACACACACACTTTAGAAACCACCTTCCATTTTAGTCTCTCCCTGCCACGCCTCTAAACTCCCTGATCCCATCATGCTGCTGATCCGCCGCGAGCAGGTGTGATTCATCCACCCAGAAGCCATAGTCTCATTGGCACACAGACTGCGCGCTTAAACCGCAGCGTGAGTCCCTGCTGTTGATGTCCCTTCGACCACATGTGGCGTAGATGAAGGTTGACGTCTTCGTTCGGCCAGAATGAGCGTCTCCCCAGGAGTGAGGACGGTGTTGATGGTGCCTGTAGAAATGCAATGGTGGTGTACTCAAACACAGAGAAAGAAAAATCGGGGTGGGGCGGCGTAGTGTGTAATGGAAAGGTAGTTTGGTTCCCAAAGAAATCTATTTGTTAGCATCACATTTGCTCTGGTGGTGCATTCAGACCTGAATTCTGAGATTATAATGAGATTTGTAATTTGGTAAATCCCTGGATCTCTTCAGCAGCAGACGGGGAACCACAGGGTTTCAAGTGTGTTAAAATTGTTCTCAAAACAACTGATCACATATAGCAGGGGTATTCAATTAAAGTTGCAAGAGGTCCGGACAATACTTTTTTGGAACAGTTATACATTTCCATCGGGGCAGCCGTAGCACGTTGTAAAAAAAAAAAAAAAAACTAAACACTCAAAATAGTCATCAAATATCAAGCGTAGCGTCAGTTAATCTGGTTGAAGATCGGAGTCATCACACCGGTATGGCTCAAAATGCAGGAGTGGCTAACTTCCTGAAGCTAGTCAACATTTACAGCACAACCCCCTATGCCAGGGATGGGCAACTTCAGTCCTGGAGGGCCATTGTCCTACAGAGTTTAGCTTCAAACCTAATCAAACACACCTAAACAAGCTAATCAAGGTCTTCAGGATTACTAGAAAGTTACAGGCAGGTGATTTTTTCAGGGTTGGAGCTAAACTCTGTAGGACAGTGGCCCTCCAGGACCGACGTTGCCCATCCCTGCCCTATGCTGTTAAGAGCCCTCAAATCAATTGAGCTATGGCTAAGCCACGCCCCCTCCGCTCACTCGGACAAACAGCCAACATTCGGTGACAGGCGCTGTCACAGTAGGAGACATTTCACAGGAGGCAATTGATGATTTTTAGAGACAGAAAGATTATAAATCATCTCGAAGTCACCAAAAAGGCCTTAACTATTCATTGGAGGGTTATATTAATAATTTTATTGTTGAGAAGGTCGATGAAAAGCTTCAGCTCCAGGCAAATATTTACAGGTCACAGTGTAAACGTGATTAAACCGCATCTCGTTGCCATCACCATCTCAGACAACAAGATGGAGGATCAGCATTGTTCATGCACTGCAGTATTTACATGAATCATTCAGCACAACATTGCTAACATTTGTTATCTCGGTTATTTAAAGATACGTTAATGAAGCTAAGTGACATGTACAACGCAGCTAGAAGCTAACGTCAACGTTTTCTAATGTTAGGCTAACGTTAGCCTAACGTTACGTTAGAGATGTTAAAGATAATGTTCAAATACGATGAACATATGTAGACATCCTTGTTTAATTCTTGTTTAATTTATCCACGTTTAGTTGGTGTTGTGATCTAAGTTACCGCATAACTTTATCCAGAGCAGACACTTATCTCGGTTGAGATGTGGCTTGGGAAAGGGTAAAAAATACACACCGTCGCCCAGCCTCTCGGGATACCTAGTGTCGGAGTACCCCATGCACACCGTTGGAGTACCCCATACACACCGTTTGACCATTTTAAACTTAAAATGACAAGAAAAAACATATCAAAACGAATGAAAACTGACTAACTGCAATGCATTTCAATGGACGTGGAAGCAGAGAATGTCCGAGTGTATTGGGTTAGCTATGCGCACTGTGATTGGCTCATCGCGTTTGGGGGCGTGGCTTAGCCATAGGTCAATTGATCACATGCAGTATAATATAAAATGTTTTACCCAGGCGGTCAAAATACTTCCAATGGAGTTTGAACTGGGGGATTGGGTTTAGTGATTTAGCTTCAGAAAATGAGACCCTGTTTGTAACTACATGTTGATGGCTCAAAAAAAGCAAACTTTAAAGGTGCTCTATGTAACTTTTCTGCTAAAATGAATCCTTTTTTTATTGCCTGTGTGTGAAGGGGTTGTAATCACACATTAAAATGATCCACTTGTCGAGTTTTGTTATTACCTCTGAAGGCCAGTTTTCCTATTTCTATGTGAAGTCTCCGGGTCGGATTTACCGCGAAATCCAACGGATGTGACGTGCATGCGCGCTCCCGAGCCTCTCTCCTTATATACAGTCTATTGTAGACGGTCAGGGAGTTACGTCCGGTTAAAGGCGCACGTTTTTCGGCTTATATCTCAGTCAATCTTTGATCAATATTCCCAAGACTATAATCGTTCGTAGTGCTGGACGGGGCCTTTTGAACGAGCCCACCCCCGAGGTCCAACTCGCCCGGCTCCCCGAGTTATCGGGGGTCCCAGCGAACGGCGATCCGGTAGGGGGCGTCCCCGAGGCCCGCCACTCTAGCGTTCGGGCAAGGGTTCTCCTGGGACCTCCTCCCCCGAATTTGAGCTCTCTGGGTCTTTGCGTTCCAGAGATACGAGCGATTTTCTTCTGAGATCGTGACGTCACCGGCGTCCGCAATTTTGCAGCGCGCCCGATGGTTTTCTGCTAATATCTCCGCGAAAACACCACCAAAAACTATGGAACTTATATGGTTCTTTTCAGCTCGACTAGATGGTCCCAACGAGCTCGGTGCTCGCCGAATCCGTCTAGTATTCGCCAAGATATTTGCGTAATAGACGGTATTGTCTATGAGTTCGAGCACGAGCGCTCTTGTAAAATTTGGTTGCAATCTGAAACATCACCACTAGAGGCCGCTAAAAGTTACATAGAGCACCTTTAAAAGTACAGCTCAAAACGCATGCTGACTTCCTAAACCCAACCCCTATTTGAAACTCAGTAAACCCTAATCCTTAACATTTGAGTAACACCTGTATTATGTCCTCGGGTTATTTCAAGGAAACTTATAGTGAAGTTGCACCTTAAGTTTCTCCAGAAGAGGAAGTGGAGGCTAATATAAAGATCATTAGGCCCTTTTCATTTCAAGTTTTGATGTATCTCAAACTACATTTGCATGTGTTTTGGCATACATGGCAATGAAATTTGGAGGGATATCAAGCCAATAGCCATTCTCAGTCCCACTGACATGATTATTGCCACCGCTCCTGGGAGACCGGCTGAAATAATGCATGCCGTGGGATTTAAGTGTTGTGCTAAGCTTCAGCACATTTCGACATGAACTAATGGATGTCTCAGTCTTGACCCTCACCAACTTCCCTCCCGTTGGGACCGAGCAACGGTTTATCTCCTTCGACTCCACACCATGATAGTTCCCGGTGCTCTGATTGATGCGATCCAGCACTCCTGCGAAAACCATAACATTGCTGCTAGTTCTTTTCCGAGTGCGTTTGACGTGATGCATTCGGACATATTTAGATCAGTCTAATCTTTTTTGCCTTGAGTGTGGAACTGCTCAGATTCAACACAGTGCGTTAGCGTTAAAAGGCGAAGTTGGCTTTCAAACGGGAAAGGCCTTTGAGCAATTTATGAGAATACAACGCCGCACCAAACATACAAAATAAAATAGTTTCTGACAGTCTTGTTACTTGCAAACCTCTAATAGTTTGCCGTCTTCTCCCTTTTTCTCTCTCTCTGTCTTTCATCCCTTTTCTTTGGGGTACTTTTTTTTTTTTTTTTTTTGCTCTCCCAGGTGCCCTGCAGATAGAAAACACTGAGGAAACCGACCAGGGGAAGTACGAGTGTGTGGCGTCTAACATCGAAGGCGTCCGATACTCTTCCCCTGCCAACCTGTATGTGCGAGGTAGGGAGCAACCTGGCTCTGGAGCCCATCGAAAAACAACCAATTAAATCCGCTCATGCACGTCGGGTCACATGACCAGTTGTATATAAAATAATCTTTACGCTAAAACACAGAATATGCACATTTTCGATACTTAATGGGTAGTGTTCAGTCTTCTCTTTGATGGGCGGAAACTTGGGTCGAACAGGTCAAGAGGATGATGGTAAGTCTTGATTTTGATTGGCCAATGCAATAAGCCAATCAAAATGCTAAGCGTATTCCCTACGAAAAGGTAAATTGTTGCAACGAAGTATGTTGATTTCAAAATATGCACGTTTCTAATCACACACATAGAAGTGTATACATTAATTGCTAAATCTAAATAATTAACGATCTGTCTTGGCTCAGTGGTTGTTATTATTAATATAAAGGAACGTCTGAGACTGTTTTAAGGCATTACGTTAGCGCAGACGACTAACCTTAAGAAGAGTTGGATCTCCAGGTTGATGACTTTAATAACTCGAGGCAGATGCATTTTGCGCATGTATTATTTATTTAATGCATATTAAAAACGATGGGTTTTTTACCCGCTGTGTACCAAATAACTTTGTTCCGGATAAATTATTCACTGGCCGTTACATTATAAAATGGGCCAGAGAGTTGTCTTTTCATTATTATAGTTATTATAGTTCTCCCACTAGAGAAGATGCATCTTTTACAAGTAAAATCATCTTTTACTTCAAACCTGTTTGAATTTCTTTCTTCTGCAGAATATGATTTTCTGCATTCATTGAATAGACGAATAAGCACTGAGACATTTTTCAAAGTATCATCTTTTGTGTTCCACAGAAGAAAGAAGAAAGGTTTGGAATGACAAATGATGACAGAATGATAATTTGGGGTTTGAACAGTGGATAAACAGAATTCTAAATTGGAATTCTCATTAATGATTGAATATTTGTATCTTTTATCAGTTACCGCCATTTTATGACAGCAATAATCCACAAGAGGCCTTCCTTTTAGCTTGATTTTTACCACGGTATGAACATCATACCCTATAACGCCTCTTATCCGTGATGGAGTCAACGGCCTGTTGTGGATTAGGGCTGTCTATACTCTCTTCTGAAGACCTGGAAGGAATTTTATTGGGACATTTTTATAAGACCTTAAACAGTGTTAGATGTTCAGTAACATTTGATCTGATTCCTAGTGACATTTCAGTAATTAGGTGACTGGAGATTTCCGAAATCCATTCAAATTACCACAGCGGTAATTAATTCAACATAGGTATGCTAATTTCTCACTGATTATGCGCATACTGCATTAAGACTGTATCCCATCTCCTTTTGTCTTTTTTTTTTGTCTTTTTTTTCCCAAAGCTTAATTATTGAGTACAATCAAATGTTTTCTGTTCTAGAATTAACGGCACTTGAAATTAGCAGCTACAGTGGAGGAAACAACCCGCCCATTTATACGAGTGAAACCATTCTCATGCATATGCATGTCTGATAATAGCGCAACGCTTTTAGAATCGGTTGTCTTGATTGTAGCTGCTAACTTTAATGCTAATTATGTGGTTTTTATTTGTACGGTCGCTTTGATTTGGTTGGTACTTGGGGTTGTTTCATTGATTTCTGTTTTTGTCTCTTTGTTTCGTTTCTGTAATTAAAGCCGCAGCGGCAGCTCTTCAGGTGGCTAAAGACCTTGTAATTTTGCATTGTTATAACATGCTTGAATTGACTCTAGTGGCCGAACGCTTTTCCCAGCAACCACTGGGGTGAATCAAACTGTTTGGGTCAAAGCAGGTAAACGCGGCAGACTTTGTCACGCGAGAAATAATCAGGCGACATCAGTCAGAGAAATGTAGCAGCTAAAAGCCTTGAGGTGGCCTTTTTTACTCTCTCTGTGTTTCCCCTATTTTTCTCTTCTCCTCATGTCATTGTGTTCTGCATCAACCCCTTTACATCCCTCAGAGCTTCGAGAAGGTTGGTGTGTTTTTTCTTTTTTCACTTTTTTTAACCCACATTAAATCGAAAAATCAACATGTATTAAAACCTTAACCTTGACTGATTTAGATTGGAAGGCTCATTGGCAATTCGGAGTTTAAAAATCAACCTGCTAAATAAGTTTTCAATTCTGGGAGATTTGATTTTAACTGCATAAAACTTAGTAGTAACTAACCCGCTAATTCGGGTTCGTTTTCCTCTTTTTTTTAAACGTTTTTAAGTTTGCATTGTGGGGCCTTTTCTCGTTTGCATCCTTCAGTATTGCTTCTGCCCAAAGAAAATGCTTATGTGCACATGCTGTCATGGAAATCTCGCATTTGAAAGTAAACAAGTGATGCATGATGGGAGAATGTAACTGCGCTTGCATGCCTCAAGACGCTGTCGTGCTTCGTTGCATTCCTGTGTTTTATTATTCTCTTTGTTTGGTCCAGTTCTCCTGGATTGAGCCTTTGCTGGCGACTCATTTGGTCGGTTCCTTGTGTTGTGGTGTTTGTGTAATGTGCACCCTTAGTTTCGTTCTGTTTTCAACTCCTTTTTGTTGTAGTTTCTGGTTTGTCAGATGTGGTTTGTGTTTCTGTGCATTGTTGTCTCGTGTTTCTACAGACAGTTTTCCTGCCATCTTCTGAATCACAAAGCCGTTCCTGCACACGAAAGCTTAGTTTTGGTCGCAGACTCACTCTGCTAATTAGTTTTTTTGGTGCCACATGGATCATTGGCAGATATAATGATCTCCGCACTTCACGCAGCTCCACAGAAAACAGACTTTATTTCATAGCGATATATATCCTCGTGATGACTGACTGCCTCTTGCCCTTTCGCAGTCCGCAGGCTCAATCAAATCAGGATTTATTATTCGCTCGAGCCGTCGTTGCCAGCGTACGTCTGAATACGGCCACAATGTGCTGTATTAAAACCCCCAAATTGGACCAGAACAAAAAGCGTGTGCTTTGCTAATCCTTCGCTAATCCAGCTGAGTGCAATAATTGCACGCCTGTTTGTAGCAACCATTATTTTTACATTTGTCCACACATTTTTTTTTTTTTTGGGGGGGGGGGGGGGGGGGATAAGAGGAAAGACCATTTTCCAATAGAGTAAGACAAAAAAACAAACCTAATTCAGGATTAAAACTAGTATAATAAGCATAGGCTACATAATTTTGCATGTCAAGTAATTTATCTTAATATTTATCAATTTTATCTGATATATTTTCTGGAAATCAAGACAAATATATTGATGAGCATTTTTCTGCTTTTGCACTGCATCTGTTTTTAATACTTTTAAAACTGAGTGTCTGTTTACACTAAACGCCTGCCTTGTTGGCAGAGGCTATTTACACTAACTCCGCCCACTTACGTCTGGTTTGCCTACTAACCAATGACACTTGACTATTGTCATTTGCACTTAGTCCAAATAGCCGCTGCCCTTTTAAAATAGCCCTTTTAAAACCCATGCTCGCAGTCATTGGATTAGCACCAACATTTAGCATTAAATATCATGTCACTGAATGCGCTAAACTTTGCTTTTTACCGTTCTGGGTTTTTTTTTTTGTAGCTGTAGAACCAGAAATCAGTCGGAAAGCTCGCATTTATCCAGACAAGTTTGTCCAATCGTGCGGATGGCTAACTCTCAGTTGATATGTCATCCGTCTCCCCACGTTTCAGACGGCCGTTTGTCAGGGATAATGACACAGAACAAGACCCTCTGCTTCACTTGGCTAATGCTAACATGTTGCCAGCTATCTGGTGATGTCTGAGACTAAATGGCTTTCTGAATTATTCAGTTTTTACAGACACAGTGTTGTTGGGAGGGGGGCGACACCACATGATTTGGGGTTATAAATAATGAAGTGCGCTTTGCCGCTACTCTGTCTCTCAGGGCCTGGCATTTATTGACAGAGCTTTATTTTTCATATCCGGCTTTTCCCACTGTGAAATCTGTGCCGCTTTTACCCTGATAGCTTGTTACTGCTCCCTAGCATATATAGAAAGTCTAACAGTATGAGCGCACTAGCTTTCACTAGCTGCATGTTAATCAGTTAACAATAATGCTAAATGAGAAATGTTGTTGATAGCAGCTAGTGGCTAACATGATGTAGCTTAAAAATAAAAGAGTGGCAAAATATTTGTAGTGGAAATGTTTATCCATCACAGCAAATGTTTTGCTGCTTTTCTTGTGTTTTAGCCAATAGCCGCTATCAAAAACAGATCAGAATGGCCAAAATAATCGCTTCTCTTGAAACAATTTACCAAATTTTGTACAAAACACTCTCAAATGCAGTTTTTTGAGCTAATGTCCCTGCTGAAAAACAACTAAAACCAGTCTATGCTGGTTGGCTGGTCTTAGCTGGTTTAAGCTGGAAGTAACTGGTTTAAGCTGGTCAAGCTAGTGTTCAGCTGGTTTTAGCTGATTTTAACTGGTTTAAGCTGGTCTCCCAGGCTGGCCGAGCTAGTCAAGCTAGTGTTCAGTTGGTTTTAGCTGGTCTCCCAGCTTTACCAGCTAAGATTCAGCTTAAAGAAATGTCCAAATTCCCTGGGAGACCAGCTAAAACCAGCTTAGGCAGATTTGTTTCTCAGCAGGGGTTGCTAATGTTAAAAAAAAACATTTCAAATTTCAATCGATATGTTTTAACTCGATAGTCTCCTTGTTAGCCGTCTACATCAGGCATGATAGTTAATTGCTTCCGTATGCCGAAATCCCCCCCGAGCCTCGACAAAAGTTCCCTTCTATTCCGCACCGAATTAATAACAGAAATTATGATTCTTCTTGTTTCAATGTAGTCGCTAATCTTTCATTGTTGCCGCCTGACAATGACGCTTTCAACCGTTCCGCCATTCAACTCCCCATAATGCGGTGACAAAGCCAAAATATTAAGGATTCAAGATCCCAGAATGTTTCCAGGGCATATTAATAACAATTAGTGCCCAATAACCTCACAGACCCACTCTGAGATGCTGGAAGACTTGAGCTGTACCGTATGCCATGCTAAATGCTATGATTATGTTCGGTGTATGCGCATGTGGATGCATGTGAAGCCCACTGCCACCACTTTGGGTTGTGTTGCATGTCCTTGCATGCTCTTTCGGGGTAAAATTAGAAATGGAAGCTAGATCACACCCTACCTACTTTTCAAAGCAAAGCCTACTTTGAATAAACAAGTGTTTAGTGTATTGCAATGGTGCAGGTTTTGGTGCAAAATCTCAAATGCAATGCAGCCCCACTATAGCAGTTGATCAGGGGTTGTAGTGTTTTACAAATGCTCCAATTACCATTACTAGAACTGGTCTGCATTGCAGCGGCGGAGGTGTGCGTGTTAATATGGGGAACCCCTGCCGACTGCATGCAAATGGCCTCGCAACCTTCAAGCCAAATGGATTATTGTGGGTTTTGAACATCAAACAGGGTGTAATCTCAGCTTCAATGTGACATTAAAGGCTGCGCATTATTTTGGCTTCCCTTCCTACCTTGATTTTGGGGCTGGACAGACTGTCTCACCAAAATGGCCACCTTTGAAACGACCTAGTCAGGAATTACAAGGAGTATGACACTTTGGCCTTTTTATTTTGTCTTTCTCTGTCCACATTGGGCTTGAAATGGGATTTTGACTCTGGACCTCAAAGAGATCGCTCCCGGCCTGCTGGGCTCCTGGTCTTAGTGAATGAGGAGCGTGTCCGTCCAATTGGACCGTTTCTATATTCCTCCGTATATCACAGCGGAGAGCACCATCAAACGTCAAGCTATAGGACCATGTGTCAGGACTTAGATAAAGCTTTGTGCAATGGCATTTCAAAGCAACGCGAAGCCGATGCGGCGATAGCGCCAGTCGTAAATGTCGACATGCATCTGAAAACATTAGACCCGCTTATGATTTCCCCTCTTCGCCACAGTTTATTCGAGCCTAAAGTGTGGGATGCTTTGCTGCCAGTGACTTTGAAGTTGCCAAGCTATTCTGCGTCTTTTCAAAAGGTTGTTTCGTTTAGAAAATAACCGGATTGAGTTTTTTAAAGAACGTATTGCAAGCGCAACAGTACAAGTTTTGGATTGGGAATAATTCACAAGGTGAAAGGTTGCAGCCCGCGATTGCTCGACTAATCTGGCCTTATGAAGCGGTTTTTAGTCTCTAGCAGATTTGGTTTTAAGAACGGCCAAATGTTGCATCACCCATCAGCAGGCCCACACGCAATATGTGCCAGCAGAACTATTAAGCATGTTTGTTTATTTAATATATTGCCTTTTTAAGTTTCCTTTTCTTTTTAAGTTTCACCATACTTAAATCTGTTTAAATCGGCGCAGGAAAAGCATAAGCATCAGCAGTCCGGGCCTGTCCATCATTAATTTGCTAGAAGAATCACACTCATCTTGTCATTGTCACGTTTCTCTGTGTTTGCTCATTGTTCTCTACAGAGCCTTTAAAGACACTCCTGCACTGTGATTATATGTGTGTGCTGTGACGAATTCACCAATTTTGACATTTCAATTGTGTGGATTCCCTAAAAATGCTGCACTTGGGGAGGGTTGCATGCCACAGATATGTGTTGACTGTAGCAGTAGGATAGTTTGGTGCCGTTCTGTTCGGTCATGCATGCACCTTGTGATACGTGGGCTGCTCTTTCACCTTTGTTGAACATTTGTTCAATATGCATTTATATGGGGGGAGGGGTCATTTTAGTATGTCAATGTTTAATTTGCTGTTGTTGTTTTTGTTTTCTCAACAAATCAAAAAGTATTTTTCCGGGTTCAATACAAATTATGCTCGCCGGTTGCAGTTGTGGCGTAATGTTGATTACGGAAAAATAATTTAGGGAAAAAGCTAAAATTGCAATTAAAAGTGTAAAATTGTATTCATCTTCATGCCTCCACATGCCGTGCATAGAGCTGAACTTTATTTTTATTTAAACAAAATTTGTATAAAAACAAATTAATATCAAAATGCATTAATATACAATGTTAAATCGATATATTATAAACTATTGACATAAAGTTAACTTGAACTGGCTTTATACAGTGATCATGAACCGGACACCGACTGAGGTCATCCGTCACACTGGCTCTCTGAAACTGTGAACATATTCATCTTTAATTATCGCGGAATTTAGATTGTAATAGTTGAGCCTGTTACCTTGACTCTTATTATCTAAAAGTAAAAAAAATTTAATTAAAATATTTTGGCGCCAACATTTTAAACTAGATTTAAAACTTTTGAACTGTGCTTTCGATGGTGTTTTATTACAAATTCAACACTTTATGCTCTTTGACTGCTGGTTTCCAAGGCGATGGTGAACGTTTAATCGTGTATTTCAAGCCCCATTGTGTGAGAAGTCAAACCCACAGACTTTTGCTCCAGTTGGCCCAGGGTTACAGTCTCCTCTTTGCCCCAATCCCCACCTCTCACTCCCTGTGTTATTTCCCTTCTGTCTCTAGTCCCACATGTGCGTCCACCATTTTGTCCTTCCAGTCTGCCCCGCCCCCCCTCCCCCCCTGCTGTCTTGCAGCCTAGGTCTTGTTCTGCTTTGTGCCCTGTCTCTACCTGTTGTTTCTGTCCTCGTTGTGTGGGGTTGTTAATTTTCATTTGGTTTGGTTGTTTATTTTTCTGAGCTAGCCCCAGCACACATTGCTGTCCCTCTGTCTTTTCTTTCTCCTCTTGCCAAATGTAAATGAGGCATGACCCCCTCACCACCCGCCATCTTAGGACACACCTAGCACATCCTACTCCCTGTTTCATTGCTCATTCGCGTCCACCAACATCAATAAGGCAGATGCCTTGACGATTCTTGGGGGAACCAAACTCTGAAGTTCTACGTGTTTTTTAACTTTATTGCTAAACATATCTGTACTCTCACTCTGAGTCTATTGCTCTGTTCCAAAACCTTGCAAGATACTTAGACATCAAAAACACATCCAACGTTTCATCAGCAACTTTATCTAGTTTTGGCTAAGTTCTACGATAGCATTGCATGTATCCTTCTGGTAAGAGGTCAACCCCAGAATCAATTGCAGAAAGCTAATGCAACACTTGCAGGTGCCGTATTTAAACGCTTGTTAGAATGTCTCGTAATTAGCTTAGCAACATGCTAACGTCAAACTCATTTGGCGACAGTTGGGTCTTTCTGCAGTATTTGCTGTTGTTTAGAAAGTTGCCTCAGAAGGGAACTGCCTGGGCAGCTGACTTGGTATTGGAACAGAGTCTGTGTATTTTAGAGTAATTTAAGTTTCCATCAGACCTTGACTTTCAATGAGTCAAATCAAAAAAGCAAGGTTACCAAGAATGAACATGCCAGACAGGCTATGAAAACAAAAGCCTGTTCCACAACCTGGCCAACTTCATCTACGCCATATCTCACATCCAAACCTTTCCCCCTACAGATCCTTCATCTTTTCTCTCGTGTGTAGGTTTGGCATCTCAGTAGTTGAGTTGCATCGCTGTCATCACTGTAGACTAGCGTCTGTACCAGTCATGTGCACTTATTTGGTCAATTTTTATTCATTTTCTTTCATTTTCTTTGTTTTATTGATGTGTGTGATAGTTAGTTGAGTGGAACTGACAGCTACTTATTGACTGAATCCAGAGTTTCCGCCATAAAACTTTGTGTAATGTCTAGCCAGGACTGCAATGTGACAATACAACCCTGTCACATTACGTCATATTGGCTGGAGACGATAAAAAGCCTTTCTCTGCATTGAAGTGGGTTTCCCCCCTCGTTCCTTTTCCCAACCCTTCCCTTTCTTCCTCTTTCTCGCTCTTTTGCGCGTTCTATTCTCTTATATTTCTTTTTTTTTCTCTCCAGTTGTCTTTTGTCTGGGCATGCTAGCGACCCTTCAGTTATATTCCTCTATGCATTTTATCTCAAATACTTCTCTCTGGTTTAATGTTCCCATTTACTCTTTGGTTGACCTCTACCTATTTCTGCATGATGTCTGTGAAAATGACAGCTGCATCTATCAATGGAAGCGTGTCAGATCTTTAAAAGGCTTTGTCCAGTTGATCTACTCTCAACCACAAAAATCTGATTAAGGTTTCTCATCTTTAGTCCCTCTTGGAGGGCCTTACCATTACCAGTGTATGTACGTACCAACGTGTATGTACATATGTAGGGTTTCTTTGGCACAGGTAGATTTGAAAAATTAAGTTTCGTACGTCACACGTTCTATACAACTACAACAAATAGCATTTTCTGTTCACACTGTAGAGCTTTTCCACTCTTTTAACAGTAATGCATGATTTTCATTTCGTTTACTGTAGTTACAGTTCACATAGAGATCTAATTTCAAAGATGAGAAACTCGTAATAGATTTTTGTGCAATTAATCGTGCTGTGATGGGTCAAATATTGGTCAATGGAACCTTGTTGCTATGAATTTGTTGCTTTAATGTCAATCTATATTGTTGGTGAAGCAGTTCTGTTAATTTAGTTACTTTATCGTTATTTTAATTTGTATAAACCCAAGTGAAGTTGTTTAGTCTCATTTTTATCATTTTTTGTCCTCTCTTTAGACAACATGTACATTCTAAAGAAAGGCTTGTTTTCATCGACGTGTCTTGTTACCTTTCTCTTTCTCTTTTTCTTGTCGCTATTCCTCCGCCCTTTGCAGTTCGTCGCGTGCCTCCACGTTTCTCCATCCTGCCCACCAGCCACGAGATCATGCCGGGTGGTAGCGTCAACATCACTTGCGTCGCCGTGGGCTCGCCCATGCCCTACGTCAAGTGGATGCTCAACTCTGAGGACTTGACGCCTGAGGACGAGATGCCAGTGGGCAGGAACGTTCTGGAGTTAAATGGCGTCCGCGAGTCGGCCAACTACACCTGCGTGGCCATGAGCAGCCTGGGCATCATTGAGGCTGTGTCCCAGATCATTGTCAAGTGTAAGAATCAATTGAATCGAGGGTTACTCTGGTCTAAAGAAACTCAAACTAAGCCATATTTCAAGTGCTTGCTTCTGCCACAGAATAAAAAATAAAAAAGGTAATTGTGACTTTTTATCTCACAATTCTGACATTTCATATCAGAATTGCATGTTTATATCTCGCAATTCTGACTTTATAACACGCAATTGCGAGTTATAAAGTCAGAATTGCGTGATATAAAGTCGCAATTGCGAGTTATAAAGTCAGAATTGCGTGATATAAAGTCGCAATTGCGAGTTATAAAGTCAGAATTGCGTGATATAAAGTCGCAATTGTGATCTATAAAGTCAGAGTTGCGTGATATTAAGTCGCAATTTCGAGTTATAAAGTCAGAATTGCGTGATATAAAGTCGCAATTGCGAGTTATAAAGTCAGAGTTGCGTGATATTAAGTCACAATTGCGAGTTATAAAGTCAGAATTGCGTGATATAAAGTTGCAATTGCGAGTTATAAAGTCAGAGTTGTGTGATATTAAGTCACAATTGCGAGTTATAAAGTCAGAATTGTGTGATATAAAGTCGCAAATGTGATCTATAAAGTCAGAGTTGTGTGATATTAAGTTGCAATTGCGAGTTATAAAGTCAGAGTTGCGTGATATTAAGTCACAATTGCGAGTTATACACTCACCGGCCACTTTATTAGGTACCCCATGCTAGTAACGGGTTGGACCCCCTTTTGCCTTCAGAACTGCCTCAATTCTTCGTGGCATAGATTCAACAAGGTGCTGGAAGCATTCCTCAGGGAGTTTGGTCCATATTGACATGATGGCATCACACAGTTGCCGCAGATTTGTCGGCTGCACATCCATGATGCGAATCTCCCGTTCCACCACATCCCAAAGATGCTCTATTGGGTTGAGATCTGGTGACTGTGGAGGCCATTTTAGTACAGTGAACTCATTGTCATGTTCAAGAAACCAATTTGAAATGATTAGAGCTTTGTGACATGGTGGAAGTAGCCATCAGAGGATGGGTACATGGTGGCCATAAAGGGATGGACATGGTCAGAAACAATGCTCAGGTAGGCCGTGGCATTTAAACGATGCCCAATTGGCACTAAGGGGCCTAAAGTGTGCCAGGAAAACATCCCCCACACCATTACACCACCACCACCAGCCTGCACAGTGGTAACAAGGCATGATGGTTCCATGTTCTCATTCTGTTTACGCCAAATTCTGACTCTAACATCTGAATGTCTCAACAGAAATCGAGACTCATCAGACCAGGCAACATTTTTCCAGTCTTCAACTGTTCAATTTTGGTGAGCTCTTGCAAATTGTAGCCTCTTTTTCCTATTTGTAGTGGAGATGAGTGGTACCCGGTGGAGTCTTCTGCTGTTGTAGCCCATCCGCCTCAAGGTTTTGCGTGTTGTGGCTTCACAAATGCTTTGCTGCATACCTCGGTTGTAACGAGTGGTTATTTCAGTCACTGTTGCCCTTCTATCAGCTCGAACCAGTCTGGCCATTCTCCTCTGACCTCTGGCATCAACAAGGCATTTCCGCCCACAGAACTGCCGCTCACTGGATGTTTTTTCTTTTTCGGACCATTCTCTGTAAACCCTAGAGATGGTTGTGCGTGAAAATCCCAGTAGATTAGCAGTTTCTGAAATACTCAGACCAGCCCTTCTGGCACCAACAATCATGCCACGTTCAAAGTCACTCAAATCAACTTTCTTCCCCATACTGATGCTCGGTTTGAACTGCAGGAGATTGTCTTGACCATGTCTACATGCCTAAATGCACTGAGTTGCCGCCATGTGATTGGCTGCTTAGAAATTAAGTGTTAACGAGCAGTTGGACAGGTGTACCTAATAAAGTGGCCGGTGAGTGTAAAGTCAGAATTGCGTGATATAAAGTCGCAATTGCGAGTTATAAAGTCAGAATTGTGTGATATAAAGTCGCAATTACGAGTTATAAAGTCAGAATTGCGTGATATAAAGTCGCAATTGCGAGTTATAAAGTCAGAATTGCGTGATATAAAGTCGCAATTGTGAGTTATAAAGTCAGAACTGCATGATAAAGTCGCAAATGTGATCTATAAAGTCAGAGTTGTGTGATATTAAGTCGCAATTGCGAGTTATAAAGTCAGAATTGCGTGATATAAAGTCGCAATTGTGATCTATAAAGTCAGAGTTGCGTGATATTAAGTCGCAATTGCGAGTTATAAAGTCAGAATTGCAAGATATAAACTTCAGAAAAGATGTCAGAATTGCATTTGCGTGTTATAAAGTCAGAATTGTACTTTTATTTCTCACAATTCTGACTTTATAACGCAATTGCGAGTTTTATATCACGCAATTCTGACTTTATAAATCGTAATTGTGAGAGAAAATGTTGCAATTATCTTTTAAAATGTTTTATTCTGTGGCGGAAACAAGCTTCCATACATTCTAGTTCCAGTATTGACTACAGTGTTTTATCATCCCCCACTGCAGCTTTGCCAAAACCTCCAGGTACTCCTGTCGTGACCGAAACTACCGCCACCAGCATAACCATCACCTGGGACAGTGGCAACCCTGAACCCGTCTCCCATTACATCATCCAGTATCGTGCCAAGTCTCCCGAGAGCAAGTTCGAGACCGTGGACTCCATCACCACCACTCGCTACAGTATTGGAGGACTTTCTCCCAACACCGATTATGAGATCCGTGTGTCCGCCTTTAACACCATTGGCCAGGGCCCACCCAGTGAACCAGTCGAGGCTAGGACTGGGGAGCAAGCTCCCGCCAGCCCACCGCGAAATATCCAAGCCCGTATCATTTCCCAGAACACCATGATGGTACGCTGGGATGAACCCGAGGAGCCCAATGGACAAATCAAGGGTTATCGGGTGTACTTCACCATGGACCCATCTCAGCTCATGAGCATGTGGCAAATCCACAACGTACAGGACAGCGTGCTCACCACCATTCAGAGTCTGGTGCCTTCCGAGACCTACACCATCAGAGTGCTGGCCTTCACGTCTGTAGGAGATGGACCCTTCTCAGATCCCATTCATGTCAAAGTGCTTCAAGGAGGTTTGTTTCTCTTCTTTTTTTCAGTATTGGCTCAGCAAAAGATGTAGCAAGGTGAGTTTTGCTATCGGAAATGTCCATTGTTTGTATCGGGTGAGCTAAGGGTGTAGCAAAGTAAGTTTAACGATTGAAAAATGTCTGTTGTTAGCGCTTGGTTGGCTAACAATGTAGCAAGGTGAGTTTAGCGATTAGAAATGTCTGTTAGTATTGGGTGAGCTAAAGGTGTAGCATAGTCAGTTTAGCTGTTGAGAACTGTCAGTGTTCAGCGAGCTAACAATATAGCAAAGTGAGTTTAACACTCTTTTGTCAGTTGAGCTGCATGATTAAAGTAGAGCTGCATTGAATAAAATAGAGCAAATCCCCTTTTGAAAGTAACATGGTGCTTCAAATAACTATTGTATCGATTACCCTAGATCATTTCACCAGTAGGTGGCGACGAGTGACTGTTAAAAAATGTATTTGTCATTGAATCATTCATTCAAGAGATTTGTTCAAAAATGCTGATTCATTCAGTAATGAGACAAGTGAAGTATTTATGAGTGAGTCATTGAATCATTTATTCAAACCAATGTTATTAAAATAATCATTCTAATATTTTTTTTAATAGATTGCAGCAATTAATATTTTGTCAGAACCTCTAGTTGTCGGTTCAGAATCGTGATCTCTGTTTAAAACAAAAAATCGTGATTCTCATTTTGTCCATAATCGTGCAGCTCTAGTCTTGAGTTTAGCATTTGGAAATTTTACTGTTGGGGAGTCAAAAATGTACAGTAGCAAGATGAGTTTAGTAATTGGGTATGTTTCTATTGGGTGAGACAAAAATGTAAGTATATTTTCACCTGGTAATTGTTCTAACCCTGTTTCCACGGGGGTAAATGTTTTCTCTAACACTTTCACTAAATATGCAGTTGTAAAAATCAGTTTGTTTAATTTCATCTATTAAACTGTCAACACTGGCTCCATTTGTAGTCCCTGGACAGCCGACAAACTTCCAGGTCGGTGAGGTGTCCGACACAGGTGTTGAGCTTACATGGGAACCAGCCTTCGAGAAAGAGGGAATCATCAGTTACGAACTGCATTACAAAGAGGGCAGTCAAGGACCTCAGGTGCCTTCTCAACAACAAACCTTCTCAAATATAGTGTCAGGACTGCTGTCGCACATCCGATTTTGAAGTAACTGTTATAATTTCCCACCAAACAGGTAAAGAAAGCATTCGGTCCAACCTCTTCCTATGTGGTGGAGGGCCTACGCGCTAATACAGAGTACTACTTCTCTCTGGCTGCCGTCTCCAACAAGGGCATTGGAGCCTTCACCAATGAAATATCCCAAAGGACATCCCAAGCCAGTATGTAGTCCATTTCCTTTCCTAAGGATGCGAATGAAGGGTTGGGGGGGTCTAATATTGTATTTTGTTTGAGAAATGCCAAGACATAATGGCTATTTTGAGCTTTCGATGGGGTCGGGATACAACAACAACGCACTGTTTGAAAGGGCCACTATAACCTTCACCCCGTTTACCAATCCTGGGATGTTGTCTATCGACTCTAGAAATGTCAAGAGTAAATGATAATGGTGTGCTTGTGTCTGCAGCAGATAAGTGTTAAAGACTGGATGTTAGTCTGGTCCCTGATTTTTGACAGGTTCTGGGTTTCTGGCATTAACTCTTCGTTTTGTTTGATTATGCATCTGAATTGAGCAAAACAGCATCACCTTTGAGCCAAAAGAGAGTCTTGCTACATGAAGGCGGCAAAGGTGATGTTGTTTTGTTGAGAATATTTCCAAATGACTTGCCAAAACTTGATGATTTTAGAATATTTCTTTCTGTGCATGTTGACGAATTGTTTTTTAAGAGGAGATAAGTACGAGATGAACAAATTTGTGTAAATTGTTCATAAAAACATTCTTATGTAAATTGTTGCATTCAGTTCAATGCGCCAGTTTACGGAAGAATTTGTTCAGCTTGCATTGCATGAGTGAGACCCTCTGACTTTGATGTTTTAACCATCATTTATTTTGTGTAAAGCGTGTAAAGGTTAAACCTAAACTTTTAAATGACCCATGTTGTTTAGTTTAATGGATTCCTCGACCCTTGGCAGGATGGTGTCGCACACTTCTTTTTCTTCTTTGTTTGGTGATTCTTTCATCTGGGTCTCTCTATGTCACAGTTATGTACTTCAGAGATTTCCTACATGTGAAACAAACAAATCAATGTGGGCTGATTGATCTGCGGCAAGCGTGCCGTTTAGCTCCCCTGCGTGCTCCCTTCTTTCTTCTGTGTTCGTATTTCTTTTTCATGTGTCAACAGCAAATGCACTTTTTTCCTCCCATGCGACTGAAGCGCACAAAATATTATTGACTCTGGGGTCTGCCATGGCTTTCCACCACATCTAGTCCCTCACTGTGTATTACTGAAAGCAGCACAGGCTGTGGCCGCTGGCGCCTGCAGGTAGTCAGCATTTACACTGGGAGACCGTCTGAATTATTCAAGCCTCCGGCCTAAAAATACACCCTCGCTGAGTCGCATCATGATTCGGTGCATGAAATCCTCAATGCTTGTGGGGAACCTTGCAGCTGGCATGCGCCCTGTGCTAAAATATTGCAGTTACTTGCGTACAGCTTGTATTACGGTACAAACCGAGGGGTCCAAAAGTCTAGTGAAAATCCATCTATTTCGCAGTCTTTTCTTATTTAATACAGAGGTTTTGGTTTCTAAGCATAACAGTTTGAGTGAGAAGTTAAACCCCAAAAATCCTTGAGTTTCATTGTGGTCTCAAACTTTTATACTAAGATCACTTGTATTTTATATTTAGTTAACTTCAGTTTCATCGAGCACAGAAAAAAAACTGTTTTAATGTGGGACGGAAGCTGCAGTCATTTGTGTCCACATAAAGGATTAGACGAGAATTATTATACTACTGTAATCAATTATCGGATGCTTTCAATTGTTGAATAAATTAATAAAGGTTGACAGGTACATTTGTGAATATGGCATTTCTACAAAAGCTTTTGTTTTTGTTTCATGTTAGCTAGCTTTTTTTCATGTTAGCTAACTAGGCCTTTTTTCACGCTTATGTTTTAGTGTAAATGTAAAAAAAAACTAACTTTTAACTAATTGTTTAAAGTCAACATGAAATGGCATTCAGAACTCCTTTTGCTTAACTGTAATCTGATGCATTTATGAGTGCAATGTTCAATCAGGACTTGATTGGACAATTGGAAGGAATTGGATTTCAATTGAATTAAACATTGAATTTTTTTTCTAGAATTGTGAATGCATTTTGTTTTCATGCTGACTTTAAATCCTCCTTTTGTTTAATGGTTCCTGTTGCAGGTTTATTCCTCCCGACTCGGATAAACTTACAGTGGGCGGAAGATGCCAGAAAGCCATGGCAGTCGTGGCCCGTTTTAACTCATCTTCTGTTTCTACCTGTGCAGCTTGTTGGTGCAGAATGGGTGGGATGGGGTTGGTTGAGTGGGTGCTGGGATGCAATGAACCTGCTGCATTGACACACAACGTAACACCAGAGCCTGAGAGAGCAAGCACTGAATGCATGTATTACCTCCTCCTACCCCTGGGGGGCGCTCTGTTAATGCACGTCGTACGCTGTGTGTGTCCTCTTCTGTTCCATCTCTATATGTCCGTCCCGCTGTTTGTGTCTTCATATATTGTATTCTGGAACAATGCAGTGCACTTTTTTACCTCCCTTTTGTTTTCTAGCTCTTCTGTGTTTCACTCCAGAAATGAAACTAAAGCTCACCTGCTCCAGCTTGACGTCACCTGGTTTTAATTCATTTCTGTTCAGTACACAGGTTTAAGTTCATTTGATTTCATTTCGGTTTGGTTTACTCTAACACACTTGAGGAAACAGCTCTAAGCCTTTTTTTTTTTTGCTCTTCCTGTCGGGGTTTCATTTTCCTTGACAAGCTCGACATACAACAACAGCACTTAGCATTGCCAAAGCAAATCCATTAAACTAAAGGTGAGAGTAAGTATCCCGGTGGGATGACCGTAGGCTTCTTGCTTGAGTTATGGGACTTTGTCCCGCAGGGTCTCGCACAGATGGGAGACGTGGTTCACTACATCTGCCGACGTCTTCCCTTGAGCAGAAACTAAAGTAGTGTAGATTTACCCATGACAAGGTCAGGGAGGTGACAAGCTCGGACAGTTAGAAGGAATTTAGCACAACTGCCCCCCAACTTAACACATAAACATTACAGTGTGGATTCCCGTGAGGTAAGTGACCGCCGTTCAGAGGAAGCCCAGTCTGCCATCCCATCTTTCAGAAGTCGGCCACTTAACCAACTTGACAGTCCGTATAAGTAAGCGTATAAGTGACCTTGAGGTGCAAAACTGTCATATACACCAGCGGAATTGGTTCAAATCCCTTACACAAGCTAGAAAGAGGGCCATCATCTTCACAGAGAGTTCCCAAGACGTTTATAGACTAATTTCTTCCAGATTTTCACCAGAATTTCCTCTTCGTAGGTCTATTTTGCACTACACCAATTGGCATACTGGTCTTCCTCATAAAGGCGTGAAAGGAAAGTGTATTGTGTTTGTTTCTTTTTTGGTACAGTGCTGTTGAGTTGACGCTCAGTCAGCTCACTGTTCGTGGGTCAGCCCACAGTTACGAACCAAAGCCCCTTCGATGGTCCGGCAGAGAGTACTCACCTCACCCTCCATATCCCCCAACACTTGTTTGCATACCCTGGAGGATGTTAAATATTGGGGGATGTGTCCAAACTCTTGAGGGTAAGTGGAGATAGACACTCCTGCCTTGACCAAGTGGGTGGCAGTGGCATTCTGGGAAGTGTGCTTAAGAGTCAATGGCTATTGAGTGATGCTCAGGTTTCAAACATGGTCTTAGAGGGTCCACAAACTGGGGGCAAGGGTTTCCGCACCAATCTTGGGTTTGGTGCAAGAACATCTTGGAGGTCCTATTCCAGCCAAGTCCAATGGCTTCAATCAGTTGTTGCACTCAAAGAAGTTGACAGCATCTGGCTCATAATGGAATTCCAACCTTTTTATCCAAACAAATCTGTAATTGCAGTAGTTTTCATCTCTCAGTTGGCTTTTTTGTAGCAGCGCCACCATTTGGCCCGGATCTTCATTGATTATGACTGTTAACACTTTTGATTTTGGTTTTAAGGCACAACCCTTTGGTTTCGAAGAGTGATTTCATTTCGAACACTGAAATCCAAGACTCTTTTTGTGTTTGATGTATAATACAGTCCCAGAATCATGAATCTAAACCTTCAGGTAGTTCTGCGACTCTCAGATATCAAACTTTCATTTCGCACTCAAACCAGGTCGAATTTACAAGAACTGAATGCAAATACTCTTCAAGAGAGGAAGTACATCTTCAAAATATATCTTCAAACGGAAGATGAAAATCCTGTAAAACTTTAATCCAATAAGCCCATTTGGTGAATAAACAGGGCTCTGAATAATGTTGCTCGCTGAACTCTGGGACGGGTGACACCTATGATAAAAGCTGCCTGGTGACGGTTAACTATTTGGCAAACAAAAGCACAACAGGGAACGTTTTTACTCAGAAAATAGATGTGTTAAAAAGTAAAGTAAGAGTTCGGTTAAGGGGGGATTATATTACATGGGTATGGTGGTTGGATGTTAGCGAGGTGCTAGCACCCTGATCTCCATCTTGTGGACCCTCAGGCTAGTGTAAACAGTGAATAGTGCAGCCTGATGAAAGCACAGAGAACGCTCTCTCCCTCCAGCCCCAAAAACATCCACATTATAGGCCAAATGACTCAACAAATTGACTAAACTAAATGAATGTAAATAGTTTGAATTGAGCTGTATTCGGCTAGCTCAGCAGTAGAGGGAGAGGGCCGAACCCAACCGAATCTAGGGAAATATAGTCTCCCTCGAATCGGGTGCTCGTGGTAAGAAAGTCTTTAAAAATTAGTGTTTGAAGATGTCAGGTACGTATAATGTACAGGAAAATGCTTTTGTGTTTTTGTTTTGGTTTGGTTTTTGCTGTTTTTAATGGTTTTCCTTTCTGTTTGAAGCTTGGTGGCTTTCCATGATTCTTCTGAGTTGACATTTCGGGTCCTAACATTTTCTTTTCCAGCCATTAATCGCAGAGAGTTTTGCTCATTTTCCTGTAATGTTTTGAATGATTTTGTTTTGCTTTCCAACGATGGTGCTCATCCATTTGAATTTCAGTCACAAATATGTTTTATCCCCATCTGTCCGTTTCCCCCTCATTCATTTGTGTTACTTATAGCTTCAGGGATCAGTGTGACAGAGTAACTTTTAATGTTTAATTTACAATGGAGATAAATGTTACAGGCCTTTAAACGCTGTAATACATCCATGTGCGCAAGCATTTAGTAGGCATGGACTCTGTGCATTTCAAACGAGACTTTTATATTGATTTAGAACTGCACAGACGTTGTAATCTTTGATATGTGCAGGGAAAGTGCTCGACAAAAACGCCTCGAAATACCGCAATGAATGGCCTTCATTCAAATGCAAATAATGTGATCTATTTTCCTCTCATGGTGGAAATATATCCTGAGACCCCAGGGTATTTACTGTGAAAGATGGGCTAAATCTTTGGCTCGCATACTGGCGGTCGTAGTTGGATACACTTTTCATAGTATTTTTGTCTTGTTTTCCAGTACAGAATCGACACTTCCTTAAATAAAGATACATTAACTTGAGAAACAAAAAGACATTTAATGAGTTAATATATCAAGGAGGTCAGAAAAAAAAAAAAAATTCAAAGGGAAAACAAGATTATTTTTCTGACCCCATTGAAATGACCCCAAAAATACAAAAGAAGAAAAATCTTTTTGTATCTGTATCTTACGCCCAACATCTGTGGTCTTACTTCTAGATCTTTGACATGAAAATCAAGCCAAAGTTAAACCTTCATGCTTCATATTTATGCATGCATGCGAAACACCCCGACCCCTTCAAAACCAAGCTCTTCTGTTTGCATTTGCCCTTTGTTTTCCTCGTTTTTTCTTGCGTTTCAGTATGTCTCTGCTTGTTTTATTTTTTCAGTTGGGTTTTCCCTTTTATCATTTTCTTTTTCTCTTTCCCATCTTTTCGTTTTTTGTTTTCCACCCCTCCTCTCCCCCTTCCCAAACCTGAGCAGAGCCCTCCGCCCCCCCTCAAGACATTAAGTGCTCCAGCTCCAGCTCCACCACCCTGCTGGTAAGTTGGCGCCCTCCGCCGGCCGAGAGCCAGAACGGGGCGCTGGCCGGGTACATAGTGCGCTACGCGGTGGTGGGCGCCGGGGCCGAGGTCAGCACGGAGCCCGTGGAGGAGCCGGCGGTGCCGTCCAGCTACGACCAGATCGTGCTCCAGCGGCTGGAGAAATGGACCATGTACAGAGTCACCGTGGCGGCCTCCACCAGCGTGGGTCCGGGCCCCGAGAGCGAGCCGCTGCTCTGCCGCACGGACGAGGATGGTACTGAAGCCTTGAAACAATTGAATAATTACAAATTTAATTGAGTTTTAATTTACTTGTGAAGCAACACTGTTAGATACTAAGACTTGTTTTCATTGATAGTGTCTTGAATAGAATTGTATTTTGTCTTACAGCTCTCGCATATTTCGTTTATACTTAAAATGAGTGAGAAAATCTGCCAGTGAAGACAAAAATACACTTGTATCAATGGCACATTCTCTGAAAACAAGTATTAATATCTTATGCAATGTTGCTTCTCGAGTATGTTTATCTTGTTTGAGTTATTTTTAGATATTTTAAATGGAAAATATACAAGTTTTTGCCGTTTTTAGATGGTTCAGGCTCAGCAAAATTAAAAATGTAAAATGGCCTCTATTTAAATGTCCAACCTAGATAGCGTTTTAAGATTATGCTTCAACGCAAAACAATACAATCTTACAACATGAAAAATTTGAACCATTTCATGCTTAAAACAAATCTGGACTTTACTGTAACACTTACTTTTCTAAAGCCTCTGTATTTGGTTTTATTTCCCCCATTCTTTTTCCAGTGACCTTATATAGTCTCTAGCCAAGCTTAGTGATAAAATAAATCTAAGATGGTGGAAGAGGTGAGAGAAATGTTGATTATACGTCTGTGTGGACAGCTCACTCTTTTTGGGGGCAGATCTATTGACTTGCATTATGTGATGGAGGAAACATTGACTTAGCATCATTTTCATCTGTCACACCTCTTTGTAAAAGCACTCGGACAGCTTATGAGCACTGAAATAAATCTAGCCGGAGTAAGAAATTGTGTCGGACGTTCCCTGGTGACAGCAGTCTTTCTCTGTGACTGACAGCGCTAGTTCAGGATACAAGCTAGTAATCAATACGGAGCACAGCCTTTCACTGGCGCTGTGGGCCGCCCTACGATGGATGGTTTTAACGGGCTGGTCAACCGCTGTAGGCGGCTCGAGAGGGAGGGAACGCTTCCCCAAGACCTCCGATGGGAAATCTTATTTGACCAACCGCACAACATGGAGTTATTTGAGTAGAGATATGTTACGACAGTCACATCCTTGGAGACTTGTACCGTTAAAGCGTCTTATATGGTAGAGCCAGCCGGCCCCCAAAATACAGTACATCCCCTTATGGCGTCTTTTATTGAACATACAGGAAATCGGTCTCCTCCTTACAGCAGTTCTGAATGACCGGAGGTATTAAACATCAAGGCCTCGTATAAAAGGATTTTCATTAGCTCGCAGGTCTGCAGACAGCAAATTGATCAGAGCTCAGATAAGAATGATAGTGAAATGGAAGGGGATGAAATGGTTGCTCGGGTATATGGGGGTGTGATATTACATTTGATTAAATATCCCTGAAGATGGGCTCTTAATCAGTAACCTGGTTTCACATAATTGAATGTACATACTAGCTGAGACGCTAGGGCTTAGTTTCTTTTCAGCCGTTTTGAGGTGGGCGCTTTGTGTAGTCTGAGGTGCTCAATTAGGATTGGTACTATTTTCAAAAAATCAGACTCAGACATAATTAAAGATGTATGTTATTTGCCTTTTCTCATATTTGTGTAATTTGGGACTAGCTTTGTTCAAATTGGTAGATTGCTAGAAAAACGTGTTCCCTAAAAGGCCAAGTGGTTCAGAGTCTCATCAAGGGAGAAATATTTTCGAAATTGGCCTCTAAAGTTGGTAGAAAGTGAAAAATATGTAGATGAATGAGCGATAATAGTGTCTTAATTGTGTTCATTAAAGACCCACTCCGATGAAAATAATGTTTTTCTAGGTGTTAACATGTTCTTGTGGCATTTTTCTGATGTTAGAGGACATATCTTGAGAAAAATAAGCTCAAAGTTGTATTTCTGAGTATTTCTACATTCAAATGGCTGTGAATCAGTAGCAGACGCTAAAATGCCGGCTAAAATAGACTGGAGTTGTGACGTAGTAACTCCACTGGGCGTCTCCACACGCGACGTCTTGGAGTGAAATAATGATCAATGATAACTTTGATTAACTTCGGATAATAATAATTAACGTGTATATAATACTGTTGCCCCACCGGTATTGGGGGTGTAAGCTAGCGGGAGAGACAGAGCTCTCAGCAACGGGCAGGGGGAGGGGCGTCTCCGTGCCAACGGCTCCGCCCACAACGCAGAGGCGAATTGCTAATGAGCAACTGCCGCTCTGCTGAAGCGAAGTCCCAGAAAACGGCACAGGTTTTGTGATTTTGGCTAAAAATGGCATAATCATTATTTAAAGACCACTGGGAATGTTTAAAAATAGCTCAAAATATGATCGGAGTGGGACTTTAAAGACTAAATGTGTTTTGATTGTAAAACAAATTTTGATTGACTTTTTGTTTCCCTATCATGATGAAAATTGGTGGATTGGTAGAAAAAAGTGTGCCCTTCAAATCCTAGTGGTTCAGAGTCTCATCAGGGAAGAAATATTTCCGTAACTGAACATGTAAAAAATGAAAAAGTGAGTGGTAATTGAGCTTTAATTGTGTACACATGTTTTAATTGACTTTATGGCCCTATTATGATGATAAATGCTAAGGCTAATACTACTACACTCTAACTAAGAGTTAGTAATATGAGCAAAAACCGGGTATAGCTTCATATCAGTGAGTTTTGCACAGGCAATACTGTATGTAAAATTTTTCTCAAATCTAGTTTTAATTATCACAAACATGATCAATTCAATCCCTCATGGCACGTCCTCTTGTCCCACCGCAGTCCCTGGGGCCCCCCCTCGCCGTGTGGAGGTCGAGGTGCTCAACTCCACCGCCATCAAGGTGATGTGGCGCTCCCTGTTGCCAGGGAAACAGCACGGGCAGATCCGCGGGTACCAGGTGCACTACGTCCGCGTGGAGAACGGCGAATCCCGCGGCCTGCCCCTCATCAAGGACGTCATGCTAGCCGACGCACAGGTATGTCAGCGCGATTATTAATGTTTCGTCAAACAAATGGCTAGTTAACTTGTAGCCAATTAGTTATTTTAATGCAAAAGTGGTTTAAAATCTTCACATGCACTGCAACAAACGTATGAAAATCCTTTTATAAATAATTGAATCTGTGAAGTTCTTTCATAGCCTCTAGAATGCTTTCCACGAGCGGTCCAAAACATCTTATCAGCCATTAGAATTGCACGGTTTAGTCAAACCTCTAATAAGTTTAACCTCTAAGGCTCTAGTGTCATAGATAAAGTCAACAAAAGCTGATTATGTCTGCCGTATTAAGTGCCCCGAGAGCTCCACTAAAACACGAGGCACTTGAGCATTGCGGTCACAATTCAGACTTGATTTAAAAGCACAAGCGGCAAAAAGAAGGAAGAAAAAGCAACCGAGCGCCTCTGGCTGCAACCTAAAATTATAATACAAGCTTCTGTCACGAAAACAGCAGATACGAGGCACCTTATTCTCCTCACAGCTGCAAATCTTACCATGACTAAAGCTTTTGAATGTATGCCTCTTGTGTTTACGATGGAATTGTTTACAGTCGTCAGTTAAGTGGGAATCCGTTGATATCTGGGTCGCGATGCAATGATGATTGTGACATATTGCGATCTTTTACTTGTGTGTTTCTCATTATCTGCAGTGGACTTAAAGGGATAGTTCACTTTGGAATTCATTTTTGGTATGTTTTAGCTTACCTCAAGGGCATCCAAGATGTAGGTGTCTTTGTTTCCGCAGTAGTTTCAATTTTGATATTTTTAGGCCAAACCGTTCTTGTCTGTCAGTCATATAATGCAGGTCTATGGTAACTTCCTCAAAGAGCATGCACAGAGAAGTCCAAATTAAACATGATTTAATGACTCGTAAATGTAAGTACACACTGATGGCCTAAGACACGAAACGAGCAGTTTGTGTGAGAAAACGAACAGTATTTATATCGTTTTTACCTCTTGTAACGCACAGGCCGAAGCGCCGGCGCCCTCAGATCACTTGGACGTGGCTGTGTTTACAAGAGGTAAAAACGATATAAATACTGTTCGTTTTCTCACACAAACCGCTCGTTTCGTGTCTTAGGCCATCAGTGTGTACTTACATTTACGAGTCATTAAATCATGTTTAATTTGGACTTCTCTGTGCATGCTCTTTGAGGTGGTGACCATAGACCTGCATTATATGACTGACAGACAAGAACGGTTTGGCCTAAAAATATCAAAATTGAAACTACTGCGGAAACAAAGACACGTACATCTTGGATGCCCTTGAGGTAAGCTAAAACATACCAAAAATGAATTTCAAAGTGAACTATCCCTTTAATGTTACTGAATTGAATGTTATGAATAGAAAGTGTCATTTTAGTATATATTAGTAAATATAAATAATTTAGTAAATATATTGTCATCTCATATTGAATAATTGTCAAATATTTAATAAATATAAAATATTTTTTTTAAATAAATTATAATGATTGAAGTATCTTTTCAAATAACTTTTTTAAATCATTCTCAGTGTTAAAAATATTAGTGTCGTGAGGTAAAACATTGCATTTTTGTTCAGTTCTTCTCAAGCTTTCTTTTTCAGTGAAATCAAGTCCACAAATAGTCGTCTTATTCATTCGTTTTAAATATTCATGTGGAAAATATTTACATTATTCATAAAATCACATTTAATAGGGGTGTAAAAACATCAGTACAGTTTCTTGAGGTGATTTTTACCAATACTTTTATTCATCCAATTAATTTTGCTTTGCATATTTCTTTAGAAGTTCTGATCTGATATCAAACTGGAAAACAGCCGTTTTTTTAAACTCTTACTTACCAAATGAAATGTGGAATAAAAGCTGCAGGAATGACACGCTCAGATAGCGGCGGCGGCCACTCAATTTCCTGCCTCGTCTTCAATCTTCACCGTTTTTTTCACCCTAATCCACACTGACCTACTTTAAAACACTCTGCCGTTCTTCCATTTCCTTGGCACTTTTACCTTGTTTCGTCTTACGCTTTCCTCTCTTTCTTTCTGTCTGTCTTTCCCTCTCTTTTAAACCACCGCGCTCCCTCTTTCTCCTCCCGGGTGGGGGATGTTAGTGGGAAATGGACGACACAGCTGAATACGTGAGTATGGCTGTCGGCGAGAGTCCGCTGTGATCAGAGAACCTGTGATGTTACATCAGACCCGGACGATGAATGTGTGTGTGTAGCAGTAGGCCTAAACCCACAACTAATCATGGGAACACAAACCATAAGAAAATGGATTGACACGTACAGTTTTGTCTCTCATTTAAAGAGTTTTTCTTGCATTGCCAGATTTTTTATAATGAGCCAGAGCCACAACAACTAATGCAACCTCATGTCCATTGTGTGTGTGTGACTGACGACTATAGAAAAATATGAATGGTGCACTGGGGAAATGATGTAACATCAGGGTTCTTTTATGCCTGGCATGGACGAGTGTGTTTTGTGCTGTGATGTTGTGTATCAAAGATGAAGCTTATTTTGTGGCAAATTCAAGCTACCTTTTAAAGAAATGGAGTTTTATTTATTTTTATAAATGGATCATTTGTGTAACCCTTAGATTGCATGAACAGGTTTGATGTGGAGCTCAGGACCCGCAGGTGCTTTTTTTTCTCCGCGAGCGCTTGCCATTAATTTCCTCTCCGTCATGCGCGCTGATCAAAGCTCACTCGCTTTCACCTGAAATATTGGAAAATAGGGGCTCGTCAGAAGGGTGTGTGTGTGTGTGTGTGTGTGTGTGTGTGTGTGTGTGTGCACAGCTTACCAGCCGACCCCAAGAAATTCATTATTCTGACGGTCTGTTTGCTCAGGCTCTGTTGAATTAATTCACAGACATGTGTTATAGATGAGCAGGAATCGTAATCCAATAATAACGCTAAATGCCAATAATAATGAGCCACACCACACTGCAGTATATATCTATATAGTATGTATTTATGTATCATTTATTGAAATATTTATAATATAATGATATATTGTGTGTGTGTGCATGCTTGAATTATATAAATAAATTATTTGTTACAATTGTTATTATATGTTATTTATATCTGTAAATAAATTAAATATATATATAAGATTATTACATTTAACATCAATAATATATAAAATATAAGTTTATATATATATATACTATACATATGATGTGTGTGTGTACATATATATATCAAAAGTTCCCCAAATGGTGTGATTGCACGTTCTGTATTAAACGGTTAGTTCACCCAAAAATGAAAATGATGTCATTAATGACTCTCCCTCATGTCGTCCCAAGCCCGTCAGACCTCCGTTCATCTTCGGGACACAGTTTAAGATATTTTAGATTTAGTCTGAGAGCTTTCTGTCCCTCCATTGAAAATGTGTGTACGGTATACTGTCCTTGTCCAGAAAGGAAATAAAGACATCATCAAAGTAGTCCATGTGACATCAGTGGGTTAGTTAGAATGTTTTGAAGCATCGAAAATACATTTTGGTCCAAAAATAACAAAAACTACGACTTTATTCAGCATTGTATTGTCTTCCGGTTCTGTTGTCAATGTATTAATGACATAATTTTCATTTTTGGGTGAATTAACCCTTTAATGTGACAAGTTTCTAGGTTAATATTCTTTTAAAGATAAAAAAAGAGTACAGATTGCAGGTTGTGACATTGAAAAGAGGGGAAACTGACGCCGTGCCTGTGCAAGTGACGTGTTGCAAAAGTCTTTAAAAAAAAGTCAGTTCCTAACATAGTGCTAACTTCCTCTTCGTGTCCATTAAACACAGGAGATGGTCATCGGGGGCCTGCAACCTGACACCACGTACTCCATCACCGTGGCCGCCTACACCACCAAAGGAGACGGTGCCCGCAGCAAACCCAAGCTGGTGGTGACGAAGGGAGCAGGTCAGTCATAATGACGTTATCATTAGCCGAGCTCCACTGCACCGCGGGCCAGGTGTTATTGGCTACAGGAGCAAAATGAACCTTAAGGGACTTCAATCGAGTGAGGAAAAAACAAACATGGCCTATATAGTGTGTCTGGAGTGCATGGTACTGCAAGAGAAAGTTTAGTTTTTAGAAAACCTGAACTAATGAGATAATGATGAGTCATTAGTCTGCTAACAGTGATTTAGTGTGCTAAACAGCATGCTAACGTAGCATCATTAAATCTAATTGTTGGTTTATATACACATGCAGATGGAGTTTTTAGTACCATGATATTCGTATAAGTACTCTATTTCTGTACACATGCAGACCTGTCATAATGAGCATTTTGTTTCGAAGTTAAAAATTGTTTAAGCGCTACGCATAGTTAGCTGTAATGTTGCCTGATTATTCAAGGCTTCTACAAGCTAACTAATTCCAAGTACATTTTGAAAATATTTTGTTTTGTACATCCCAAGTGTAAGAATTGAGGGGATTTGCCTTACTTAAACACACCATGGTATTACCCTAGTGCATTTTGGAGACTACTATTATGCTAATACCATTTTATTATCATTTTTTTTGCGTCTTACGTCATGAGCGTTTTGTTTTAAGATGTCGTGTTAAATAGCGCTGTAAAGAGTTTGCTGTAATCCTGCCTGATTATCCAGGGCTTCCAGCTGACAACCCACTAACTAGTCGAGTTTAAAAATAGTTGAATTGTGGGGGTTTTCCTTTCTTAAATGCACTGTAACTATAGAAAAGTGAATACCATGCTAGTGAATTTTGGACACTGCCATCATGCTAATCCCATGATATTCTTTAAAGTACCTTTTAAGCAGTATATTATATGAATAATGGTTATGAAACCGTACCGCTGCAGGTATGTATGGTGTCGTAGCCTAGCTCATTTTTTTCCGCTGCAGTTAGCGCTGACGAGACAGGTGTGCCGATCCCAGGTGTCAAGTGTGACAGTCCCGCCACATATGCATGTCATTCTCAACGCCTGTCTCTCTCCCTCTCCCTCACGCTGTGATGTGGCGCTCAAAGGAAGGATGTCCCTGTGCTTCCCGCCTCCGAAAGTGTGGCGAAACGCTTACAGCAGACAAAAGAAATAAATAAATAAACAAGGGCAGACTCAGCCCTACTTAAAGAAGCGGCATTACGCTCTTTCAAGTGGCAGAACAGAAGGGAAGCTTGACCAATGGGGCTCAGAGGAGCCACTCCGGGGCACTTTCATGCCTCATTTCTGCTACATAATGCTGTCAGACAATTTAAGCCCCTGCCTTATTGTATTGATAAGGGCCGACCCGCCCCTTTCAAACCCGGAACCTTCCTTAAGTCGGCCTGTCATCCGAGAGCGCCGTCCGTCCCCGAGCTGCCATTCTGCATGTCGGAGATACACTTCAGGACAGCGACTCAGTCAGTCAGGCTCTACGGTCACGCCGAGCCATCATTCAAGCTGCGAGCGGCGGAATAATGTGCGCATTAGTATTTTAGTGGGTCAACAACAAAAAAAATCACAATGATGATATACATTTGAATGAAATGCAAAATGCAAAAAATCTAATTTGTCATTTTGGGTTATTTTTGTGTCATGCGTCAGCCATTATTAATGTTGCATTCAAAGAGCTGCGTTATCGGTTAACCGCGCCTTAATCTCAAAGCAGATGTCCTTGTATCGATCTAATTGACGCTGCCTGTTGTCCGCGAGGAACGACGCGGAAATGATTGATTCTGTTCTCGCTTCAGAGCCGACAGGCTGATTGATGTGTGCTCCGTCAAACCCCTTCGCTGCTAATACGCCTTATCATTCGCGATTCCATGTGCATTAAACGCAAACTGCAACGCCTTTAAGTTTAGCCAGATTCCGATCGAGGACGTGCCTTCCTTGTTTTAATTTCCTCCTGTCTCCCTTCATCCTTGTGGGAGATGAGCAGATTGCATGCTAATGCAGAGGCTGGAGGTGTTCTTCACGACTGCCCGCTTGGACGCCCGCCACGGCTCCGGGACCAGAGAGTCTGGATGTCTCGCAATCCTCCCGGCACTGTGGTTATTCTCTTCAATTAATTGGTCCACTTAGGGCCACTTGCTCCGGTCCTGATTGTGGAGAGTGAAGCTCCTTGTTGGTCTCTGGAGCTTCTTGTCTAATCGCGTCTGAAGCCAGGATACTGTGGCATGGAGTTGACCTTTCTGCAAATTGAATTTTTTGGATTATGGCATTCCAAACAGGCATTATGGTGTTCATAAATTGCTGTTAGATAGATCCAAAATTAGATTGGATCAGCTGTGTTTGAAATCTTTATTAGTTGCTGCATTGCCTTGCGATTGTAAACAGCTAGCCAAATGCCTTCACCTTGGTAAAATCACTGTAAAATAAGGTATCTTGCCATATTTTCTACAGTACACAAGAAATAATTGGTGACGCTTCCTTTTACAGTCCTGTTACCCATGTACTTACTATGTACTTATTATAGTAATTATAATTACTGGGTAATAACTAGGTACTAACCCTGAACCTACCCCTAACCCATGTACTTACCTTATATTAGCCAGTACTTTCTAGGTAAGTACACGTAAGTACTGTACTGTAAAAGGAAGCGTTACCAAATAATTAATCAAAGACTTTTAATTATGTCGCCCTTTTGTCATCCTGTGCTGAGGACATTAAGTCGGACGGTTATATTCAGACATATTGCCCTTGTCTTTTGTATATTTGATATCAGTTCGGCCCAGAATGCAACGCTGCAGTTTTTTCAGGGCTAAGTCATGTCAGCTGGCAGTCGTGCTTTATACGCCTAATATAACTCACTGTAAGTCCTGTCGGCAGGTTAATTGCATGTTAGCTGAAGGTTATTTTATTTTGTTCTTTTCCGCAGCCGCTCTGACGCTTCTCCTCTACTGGAGATGAGAAGGACAGAGAGCGAGAGGGAAGTAGGGAAGGGGAGGGCGTGAGTTTGAAACGCAATCCTATCTTAATCAGTGGCTGTGGGTCAACAGTGGCCGTTAATGCAAGGCCTAATGGGAAACGTGCCTGTGGTCCTGTGGAGAGGATTGTGTGTCGTCCAGTGGAGTGGACTGGAGTGCTGTTGGTGAGGGGAAGCGCGCTACAATCACGCCGTCTCTGACCCTCGTTGTCCTCTCGCTGCGGCAGATTGCGATGATTCCCCGTCACCTTCATCAGCTCTCCTTTTTTTTCTGGAGTCATTTGTCCTCCTATCTGTTCTCATGCCCTCTGTCTCTATCATACGGCTGTTAACCCACCATCTCGCATCCGGTGATCTGTTCAACAACCATCTAGTCACTTCTGTTAAGGCAAGACACGGCAGGCATAAACATCGTGTGTTTTTTTTCACTGGTCAATTTTAAAAGTTTGGGCTACTTGTGGTGAAAAAAGTCCAAAATACACATTTAGGTCTTTATTTTACTACACTTTGTCTATTAACGTCTGTAGATTTCTCCTAAATTCAACAAAAGTTGGCGTTCTGAGTCAACCCATCACATATACCGTTGGAAAGCTCTCTCTCTCCTGTACAACGTTGTCGGATCCAAATATGGTCTTTTTTTTTTTTGTTATCAGCAACCAATCGTGAAAGTACAATGGGGCATTTAACTCTAAAAGCGAAATCACATTGGCTGATGTCAATTCTTTAAAGGCCATTTTCTCAAAATGGGTTTTTTCTCATACCCAGAAATCTCCACATCAGCAGCGCTTACATACACCAAACGTTCCAGTTGTATTCCTATCTATATTCTTAAGGTTTTTAACAGAGGGGTTTGTTTATATATCATTCAGATTCTGATTTATACAACATTTTATACCTAAAAACAGGGAGGAAAATTTATTTTTATGGCTGTTGACAGTTTTTCCTGATTAATGGAGTGATAAATAGAGATATCCAAAATCCACTCTGTAAAAACCTTTGACTCTAATATGTCAACAAAATGAAACAAGAATTTTGAATCTGGCTTTATCCAATGTTCAGATTTCTCTTCTGGAAATATATGCAAATTAGTGCATATTTAATGAGATAATACCTCATTTGCATATTTAAACATAAATATTCTTAAAACTTGTAATACAAAAGATATGTGTCTTAATGTCAGTAATCAACTGGCAAAGTTTCATGCTGATATCTATTAGTTAATCTTTTTTTCCTATTCACCTGGGGTGTCTCCCCTTAACTTAAAATATAACAGTGTTGCTGTTCAGACGTAAGACTGTGATTTTGAAACATTTGCAGTTGCTTATAGAGTATATGTGTTAACACCTTTATGGCAGTTGCACAATAAATGCATGCTTATGTAAGAGTACTTTACAGGAAATGGGTTTGTAATCCTGTTAAATTCGTTTCAGGTGCCTTTGCTTTAGTAGGGAGTAACAGGATGAAAAGACATTTGGTTTTGATACAGCAAACTTAAGTGAGATAAGGTTCATTTGAACTTAATGTAATGTCTCTTTCTTTTTGTCTCTCTCTCTCTCTCTCTCTACAGTGCCGGGGCCTCCCTTTCTCTCTGTCAACCAAAACTTGGAGACCGCATTAGTACGCTGGCAACCCCCAGATTTTATCGCTCCGGGTCTCGAGGTGCAGGGCTATCGGCTGCAGTTCGGCCGAAAAGACGTGAGCCCCCTGGCCACGCTGGAGTTCGGCCCTCAGGAGTTTGAATATTCCATTAGCAATATCCACCGAGGGGCCACATACGTGTTCAAAGTGTCCGCCAAGTCCAAATCGGGATTTGGCGAAGACGCTACGCGAGAACTGAGAGTCCCGGAAGAGATTCCTCGAGGGTATCCTCAAATAACCGAAGGGTCCAACATCACCTGCTGCTCGCTCCAGTTCTCCTGGCTGCCTCCGGTGCTAGCGGAGCGCAACGGTGATATAACGGAATACACACTGGCCTATCAGGAGGCGGGAATAGCTGGCGGACCCAAGGAACTGCGTCTGCCGGCAAGCGAGAACAGCTACACCCTCAACAGCCTGAGACCCAACGCAGTGTATGATGTGAAAATTCGAGCGCACACCAGTGTAGGTCCAGGGCCCTACAGCCCACCGATCCAGTATCGAACAGTGGCCTATGAAGCAGGTAGGGGTTGCTCATTTCCCCGCCTCAAGGGACAAACCTCTACAATGCAAGCACCTACACCCGATTATATAAAGTTCTCTGGGAGCCACATACCTCACTAACACCCTCCCCCACAACAAGGTAAAATAAGTCAGTAAGCTAAAGTCAGTCAGTTTTGAAAGGGGAGGAGCATCCATTTTTGCGAGGTAAGTGCCAATTGGTCAGACACGCCCAGCACATTCACTCATCTAATCACAAAATGTCCCTAGTATCAAAGGCAGGCGAGAACCACGTCAAGGAGATCCCAAATCTGAAGTGAAACTAGGCACATTTGTTTACTTTGGGTTTTTCTTATTTATTTTTCATTTTTTGGTCTGACAATTCCTCTTTTCTGTACTCACCTTTCCCCCCCCGCTCCCACACTGGGATGGTTTGAAGCATGGTGTCCCATGATGCACTGCTAACAAGTGTGGGCATGACAATTGTGTTTTGGGGTTTGTCCTCGTTCCTGTCGGGCTTTCTGCCACGGCAGTGCCTATCCAAATTTAAGAGTACGCAGCAGTGGGTTACTCAAACATAATGTGGGTTCAGCTATTCTGGAAGCATTCAGGGGGGATTATGGGAACTGCTTGCCAAATGTTCTTGTTGGGGCGGCACTGCCGGGCCAGGGCAGGCAGAGTACTGTGCGATCCTGTGGTTCTGTGTTCACCAGTCCAGTCTAGCGTGCTGTTTGTCCCAACTGAGCGCCTCCCTCCCTCCCCTTCACAGCTAACGCCACACTCCGCTCACTCCGAGGGACCAAAGCCCCTTTTCCCTTGGGGGGAAAAATGGTCGCAAACGCCGAACATTCTGTCAGCCTTCTTTCCCTTCAGTCCTCCTGTACTTGTTTTTCTCAATTTGTTTCCTCCATTCACTTCTGGACAGATGTTCCTAAGAACTTCACCGTGAAGCTGGTCACCAAGACCACGGTACTGCTGACCTGGAAGTTTTCCGATAGCCGTTCCCCATACCGATGCATGGTAAGCGATTCAGTTTTGTCCATCCTGTTCAAATGAGTACCTGCCAGACTCTGACTCAATTTACGTGTTTTTGATGTTATTGTGAACAGTTTATCCATGCACATTCTTCCACAGATCGAGTACAACCGGCAGAAGGTTGACATTGATGCTATGATGACCAAAGCTCTCATCACCAATTTACGACCCAACGTCACCTATGAGTTCAGAATCACCTGTCAGGAGAGCAGCGACGGTGGACCCAAACACAAGCTCATCGCCCGAACGGCGCCAGCTATTCTGATCCGAAAGCCTGAGTTGGACCTGAAAAGAGAGCCGGACAGTATGCTGACCATTCTCTTCCCACCGCTGGAAGCCAAAGACTTGATCAAGTGAGGAAAACCGTCCTTGGCTAGAAACGCACTCTACCCAAATGCATTTCAAAGTGTGAATGATGGATCCATTTTTTAAGAAAGATTGTGCTGTTGTTCTCTACAGTGCCCCTTGTGGCCACACTGAGAATGCAGTATATATACCTGTGTTAAGAATTGCATTTTAAGCGTCTGCGTTCACACGGTTGCGTATTTTTCAGGTTTTGTTTAGCTAGATATTCCCATTTTTAATGCTCTGATGGATACAGAAATGTAGATAATGTTTTTATGATATACTAGCAGTTTCTGTTGTAGGGTGATTTATTTGTTTTATGCACCATCTTGACCTCTTGCAGGGCAATCTATATTGTGGTGGTTCCTCTGAAGAAGGGAAGAGGACCGATCAGACACATCAAGAACCCAGATGAGCTGGACCTGGAAGAGGTGAACATACCCTTTTTTTCCACAAGTCTTTGTCCTTGTGTCGCAGAGCCATGGAAAGTGTTCTCGCGGGAGCATTGTGGGAACGCTCCCGAGGGGTTTGTCAGGGAAAGGGGGACAATTACACAGCTCTCATCCTCACCCGCTGGCAAACTGCAACGCTTAGCCACTTGACCTTGAGCTGTGGAGCTGTGTATTCTGGTTATATATTATTTTATTCATTGGGACTTTTTTATTGTAGATACTAGCCCATTTTGTTTGCACATTTAGCACTGCTTGATGCTGATTTGGTACATATGTTGTGTTTTAGATGCTGGTTTCAGTTCTTCTCAAGCAGTTTTTTCTCCCACAGCTGCTGGGCGAAAGAAGACTTCAACGTCACGCTCGAACCACCCGTCAGCTCAAGCAGGTGGACGGAAAGCGGCCCTACATCGCTGCCAGCTTCAAGCCCTCATCCATGCCGTCGTCCTTCACCCTGGGCGACCAGAGAGTGTATAGCGCCTTTGAAAACAGGGCTCTGGACCCTGGACAGGAATATGTGTTGTTCATCCTAGCTGAGCTTAACACTACTGGAGGGGTGAGTGAAATCTAAGGAAAAGCCTTTTTAATCTATCACAAATTGGGGTTATGTCAACCATGAAGTGACAAATGCAGATGACTTTAACCTTTTTTGTGCTTGTGCAGAAATCCTTTGCAACGAGCCCCTACACGGACCCAATCATGGCTCCTGATGTGGACCCTCAGCCCCTGGAGACGGGAGGAGACGGACTCATCTGGGTGGTGGGACCCGTTCTCGCTGTGGTCTTCATAATCTGTATTGTGATTGCGATTCTCCTCTACAAGAAGTGAGTGGACTTTTTTCACATTCTAATACATTTATGTTTGTCCCTACCATTTATAGTACCAGCAATCTCCATTTTTGACCCAATTTGTTCTTTATATAACAAGCAGGTGGAACTATCTTCAAACTAACGTACTGTAAATGCATTATGAAGTGAAGAAATGCTCAAAGAATGATTTAAGCTTATTTTAGACATATTCCCCCCAGCCGTTAGCATCGTTTGGAGAAGTTCAAAGCATAGCTGAGGAGAGCAGTCAATTCGATCTTATCAAAATTTAACGAGGTGATGGCTAATAGCTATTAGCTTCAGAGCACGGCCAAAGCAGATCGCTTTGACTTTTAGCATGCAAACGTGCGGAAGCTATTCCTAATTAGCACCTCACGGACGAGGTTAAAAGCGAACGGCTCCTGGTTAGTATTTCCTCCCTCGGCAGGACCTTGAGTTTGACCTCTGGTGTCTGGAGATGCGCAAACACACATCTTTACAGGTCTGTCCAAATGCAGATGAACCTAATCTGGCACTGCTAGCCTGCCCTGTGAATTTAAATGAACTCTATTGATTTTTTTCTTTCTCCTCTCCCTTCTTCTCTTGTTGTGTTTTCTCTCTTTTATATATTTATTTCACTTCAATGCTTTCTTTGGAAGCAGCAAGCCTGACAGGTAAGGCTTAGCTGTACTTTTTTGCTGTTTTCAAGGGGGCAAAAGAAAACAACCTGCCTCAGCATAAAAGCAAGTTTTAATTAGATGGCAATGAAATAGCGGGTTCAACCAATGTGCCCCTCGGCTGTGTTGTGTTGTGGACATAGCTTTGTTTGTGCTAGCATCTAGCTTCCTCTATATCAACTATAAACTCTGTGTGTGTGTATATATATATATATATATATTAGGGGTGTAACGATACACTAATTCGTATTGAACCGTTCGGTACGAGGCTTTCGGTTCGGTTTTCGGTACGCATTTTTTAACTGAACGGTTCGTTGGACCATTTTTCCTGCCGACCAAAATTTCGTTATTTCAAATGTAGGCGCGTCGCGCGTGGCAAGCGCGCTCATAATGTAAGAGACGCTGGCGTGACCACAACATTGCCCAACATCAAATGGCAAATGTAATGTAAGCGGAACGAAACCACTCGTTATTGTGTGGTTGACGAAACGTTTATCAGTTTGGACCAATGCAGCGCGAGCCGATCTTCATCATCAGCACTGTCACTACACAGCCAAATCCAGTAAAGAAAGCATTTGATTTCGCCACTGAAGTAATAACATCGCTGCGAGATCTAGTGAGAAACATTCACATTTCTCCGTTATTAACGGATCAAACAGCGCTGACGTGGAAACCAGGAAGAAACACTGTGTCATGAATGAACTATCCAGTGTCCACAGATCAGCAACATTCATCATGGGTTTACTGTAGTAACACTACTAACTGTAACCATGGAAGTTTGGCAGGAATAGTAGGCTATAATGCTTTCAAGTAACATTACATCGGTTTTAATTTGACATTATGAACACAATTGCTGCCCTCAAATGTTAATCTGAACTAAAATAAACCTTTGTTTATAACTACTACAATATTACATTTCATTTGTCCAAGGAGCTGTTTTGTTTTATAAGCTCCTAAGAAAAGTCAAGTATAGCTCCATCATTGCTCAAAGTTAAAAAAAATCATACTTTATGATGTTAGTTTTAATAAAAATATAATAAAAAAAATTAAATCAAGGAAATTTCTCTGGCATTTCTTTCTTTTTGCTGTATCGGAAACGTACCGAACCGAACCGTGACACAAGTGTATAGTATCGAACCGAACCGTGAATTTTGTGAACCGTTACACCCCTAATATATATATATGCACCGATATATCAGTCATAAAATACTAAATTCAAATAATAAATATCTTTTTGATGCTCTTAATGTGACATGGCAGATCGCTGTAGCGCCTCAGTTCAAGAGATACTATCGATATCAGAATCGATAAAAGATTTCAATCTGAATAATCGGTTAACGTATCGGCAGAGAAATTTTGTATCAGTGCTTCTCTAAGATAGATAGATAATAATAATACATTTTATTTATTTGGCGCCTTTCTGGACACTCAAGGTCGTCTAGATGGATGGATGGATGGATGGATGGAGGATGATGATGGATGGATGATGATGGATGGATGATGATGATGGATAGATGGATGGATGATGATGATGATGGATGGATGGATGGAAGGATTGATGGATGGATGGATGGATGGATGGATGATGATGATGGATGGATGGATGGATGGATGATGATGATAGATGGATGATGATGATGATGGATGGATGGATGATAGATGGATGGATGGATGGATGGATGGATGGATGATGATGGATGGATGGATGGATGGATGATGATGATGGATGGATGATGATGATGATGGATGGATGGATGATAGATGGATGGATGGATAGATGGATAGATGGATAGATAGATAGATAGATAGATAGATAGATAGATAGATAGATAGATAGATAGATAGATAGATAGATAGATAGATAGATATGGATGATGATGATGATGGATGGATGGATGGTTGGATGGATGGATGATGATGATGGATGGATGGATGGATGGATGGATGGATGGATGGATGGATGGATGGATGGATGAATGGATGGATGGATGGATGGATGATGATGATGATGATGGATGGTTGGATGGATGGATGATGATGATGGATGGTTGGATGGATGATGATGGATGGATGGATGGATGATAGATGGATGGATGGATGGATGGATGATAGATGGATGGATGGATGGATGATAGATGGATGGATGGATGATGGATGATAGATGGATGGATGGATGATAGATGGATGGATGATAGATGGATGGATGATGGATGGATGGATGGATGGATGGATGGATGGATGGATGGATAGATAGATAGATAGATAGATAGATAGATAGATAGATAGATAGATAGATAGATAGATAGATAGATAGATAGATAGATAGATCTGAATCTGGGTCAGAAAACACTGGATGGTCATTTTGTGATTTGGTTTACTTGTTCTTTATCCATCTCGTTTGTCAGTTTTCATTTAGTCTCCACGTTTTCCTTTCCTTTTTTAAAGCAGCAAACGGAAAGAGTCAGAGCCACGGACGAAATGCCTGCTGAACAACGCCGAAATCACCCCTCACCACCCCACAGACCCCGTGGAGATGAGACGAATCAACTTCCAAACCCCAGGTATATGCACACGAACAGATTACTCTTCTCCTACTGTAAACTGCTTCATCTCACGAAACCTGTCAAGAACATGTCATATCTATTTTTATATCATATTTCACCCCCAAATCAAAATAATTATATTTTGCATAAAGAAAATACAGTCTTTTTGACATTATTTTCCTTCCAAACACATATTCACTTTGAAGAGCGACATATTTTGTCAGTTAACTTTAATTTAACTGTCAATTTCAGGTGCACCTGCTGCTATTTCTAATTTGCATCTCTACTGATGCGGTTTATTAGTTAATAATTGTGTACGGCCTGTCAATCATTTTATTTTATATTTGGTTCAGGGGTTGCTTGCAACTGAACGAAATCCAACCTCCAGGCCGCTTCAGAGATGTTTTTCCTCTCGCCATCCTTGACTCACTCAAAAAGCAGACGATCTTTTGTCTCGTCCAAATCCTCCAGTTCAAAGAGCGTTCTCATTTTCGCCGGCTTTGGACATTAAACCTAGTCTGACATTTCTCTGTGGCTCCTTGAAGTGAATTTGTCGAAGGCGTCTCTCTCCTGTCCGCTCTCCCCATCAAACAGCTCTTGTTTCAAAGGCGGTAATCTCGCCTCGGCCGGCAGAGGAGGTCGTAACTCGGCCTCTGCCGAGAGCTCTCCTCCTTCAGCGGAGATAAAACGAGAGCCAGATGAGAAATGAAGGTGGAGGAAGCAAGAAAGCCTCTATCGGCACCTCATTTCCCATAATCACCTGTCCATTGTGGGGCATCTTGTCCGGTAGCCGCCTAATAACACATCTGAAATGAGCCTGGCGTGCTTTCATCTTATTTCTCGCCTTCCTCGTCTGCTTCAACACTATCAGAGGTTCTCCTCGTTGGACTTTATTAATTGAGGAGCGTTCAATTTGTGACGCGACGTTGTTCTTTTTAAGCACGGGATGTCATTATCTCTTTGCTTGGTGAGTTTTTATTTAAGCGGACATTTTAGCCCAATTAACTGGGACGGGGAAACATTTGCGACATTTCCATTAGCTAATAGGGTCCATTGTTCAAAGGAGCACACTTCAGTTCACATGGATGACTGGCACATATGGCGCCCAACGCGGGGCTCAACCACTGTGCTTATCCTAATGAGACGAGACACTGACATTCTGTTTGTTTCGTCGCACATTTAGGGGTCAGATTGGGCTCAAATGTTTGTATTGGTATTATTAAGTGTTCTAGAATACAAAGATTCTTATGAGCAAACTGTTTAATGTGACACAATCGCAAAAAAAGCACCGCTCATGGTGTCTCTAAGCCTGTGATAAATCGTGTCTGTGAATAGAAGATTTGTAATCCCCGTCATTTTTTTGGCTGCTTGCTAAAATCTTGATGCACATCACTGTTTTTTTTTTTTTTTTTTTTATTGATTTCTTGGTTTATTCTCTTTTACCAAGAAATATGTCACATTATAGAAGAAAAATGGCTGTCATGTTGACGTTTAATATTTACATAGATTTGGGAGGTAGAAAAGATACTGTTTATATCTTATAATTAAAGCGATGCACCGATGTAGAAAATCTTAAAACAGTATCTGACATTTTGTTTTAATTAATTTTTTGTTAAAATAAAATAATGATTTATATTAATGTTTAACATTATTATTTATTTTTGCATATACAGATAGCCGATAACTATTTTTATGTTAATATAAAAAAAATGGATGTAATCCTGAATTATAATGATAATTCATCCACTCAATAAAGTATTAACCTTAATTTCTGCTTTACCAATGCACTTATTTTTACATTTTGGCAGATATACATAACGGATAACTATTTTTATGTTACAAATGATAACCGATAGGACTTTTGAATTTATAAAACTATACAGTTTTGCCTTTTTTTTTTTTTTTTGGGCTGATGTAAACATGGTCACCATCAAACATAAATAAATAATAAATAAATAAACAAGCATAAGTATATGAATAAAAAATCCTTTTTTACCTATATATGTTTTATGCATTTATGCATAATAATCCTGAACTTTATCCACTCGATAAAGTTTTAACTTTAATTTGTACTACTCTTACTGATGCACCAATATAGGCATTTTGGCTGATATAAATGACCAATAACTATTTTTATGTAAGAAATGATAACCGATATGACTGTCGAATTTATAAATCTTTACAGATTTACCTTTTTTTAATTGTTAATTTAGCTAATGCAAACATGACCACCAGTAAAACATACATAAATAAACAAATAATCCTATTTTTACTATATATGTTTTTAGCTTGACAACAGTCATGTTAGCCAACAAGTCATTTTTTGTCGAAAGCCTATATAAATGGCTAATTATAATGCTAATTCAAATCGGATCCACTTGCTAACATGTTAATCTGACCCGTCTGCATAGGTGTCGTGTGTCTAAAGTCATCACAGATGGTTCAGACTTCAACAACAGAAGCTAAAGACGTTCCTCATCCGCTCGCTTTCCAGACAGCTGGACAGACGTCGAGCGCTAAACACTGACCGTATGTGGTTTCACCGCTCGATCGACGCTGCCATCTGATATTTTGAGAATTTATATCCCTTAAAAAACGAACATGGAGTCAGGTCGATGCTATATTGCGTCTTAATGTTGGATTTTACAAATGTCACCGTGGTATAAACAGTCTCTCCACTGGTTCATGGCGTAATTCTGTATGTCTAATAAACATCAGCGGCTCTGATGTTGGGTGAATATGAGAGAGTGTCCTACTTCCACTGTCTGACAGACTGCTTGGCGTCGGATCCAACACCGAGGACCCTCGCGAGGATTACCGCCTTCATTCAAAGCAGGGGTGGTCCTTACTTCTGCCTGTTTAAAAATGCACAATATAGTGTGAAAAATTAATTCGAGGGAGCAAATGTATATTCATTTCCTCTTATTTTTCCATTTCATATTCAATCCATTTCAAGATTTTGTTCTCAACTAATTATCAGTGCATTTAAAAGGGATGCTTTTATTTTATTTTTGGTGTTTGCTGTTTTTCACAGATTCGGGTCTAAGCAGTCCTGTCAGTGAAGCCGGTTTTGACTATGAAAGTTAGTGCTCGCATCTCGCGCTGAGCTCTGGTGTTTTCTTATCTTTTTTTAATGCGTCTGCCCCACATCCGAAATAATGGGTTGTGTTCTCCGACTACATTTGCATATGACTTTCCCCCCCCCCCCCCCCCCTCCCTTCACAAATGCCGGATCTGCGCTAATGTTCACTCCCGTAACCCTGGGAAAGTTAAAAGGAGTCGTACCTCAAATGAAACCTAAAACTGTATCTCATTAGCAATTGCTTTTCCTATATGAGGTGCATAATTTAGGATAAAATATAGTAAATATTACCCGTTTTTTATTTGATTTTTGGTGCTTTAAATGCATAATGTTAGCCAGCAGGACGCATAAAAAGTTCATAGCATATGTCTTGTGTGTGTGTGTATATATATTTATAAATATATCAAACATATATAAAAGATACACCCAGAATTTGTTCTGCATTATGCATAATGCAAATGCAGTCAACAGTTTCATCTTAATTATGACTGCTTTTAACTTTCATTCGTAACACGGCTTTTGATTTTTCCTTTTTGATGTGTTTAGTATTTCTGCTTGTCGATTGCTTTGTTCTCACAGGCTGTTGGCTGAACTCTATTAATCCACAGTAAAGCACTGCAGTCACAGCTGATGATGTCGAGACGGCTCCGCTGTATAATTTTTACACAGGTCTCCACACATTCCAGCATATCCCTTTCCCGGCCCTCCAGCTCAGCTGTCCGTTCGGCCCCCCGTTCCTCCCTCCCCCGGAGGATGGGGTCGTTCTGCAGGCAGAGATAACGAGCCGAATTAATGAAACCCTCCGCAAACAATGGTCCGACATTTGATACATCCCTCCCGCCCCCCAGCGAGGTAGAGGAAAGAGAAACACGGCTCCCTTTTTTTGTTGTTTTTATGGGGAAATATACCAAGTGTTTTTCCCTTTTATATGTAAATGAACAATCGCATAAAACCGTTTCGCGAACAGCGGCAGAGGATATCAAAAGGATTTGTTATTTGCATCACCTGTCAAGCACAAATAAGAGACTGAAAATATGTAATTAGACAGTTTGCTTCTCTCGCGCTCCGTGATCTTGAGCTTGATTGCATGGGATAAAAAAGAACGAGAGACACAAAAATCCTGGCAGAGAAAGCAGATAGGAAATTAACAGCAACAGGAAAGAGTTATATATACCTTTCTTAAACCGACTTGAAGTACACTTTTTAGTATCTTTCACATAAGTACTTGAAATTGAATATGGTTAACCCTCTGGTACTGTTCACGTGTCATTCAAAAATGACCTTTTTTAAAATTTCAATTGAATTATGTTCGTTTGATCATATTTTTTATTTAATAGATTGTATTTTTAGGGGATTTTATGGTACTAAATTATATTTATGCAGTAGTTATTGTCCATTTACATATTCATTTATGAAATTCCCAACAAAGTTTGGTCTCTTTTTAAAGATGACACTTGCCAGATTATTGCTGAAGTGAAAAAAGTTTTTTTTGAAAAAAAGTTTTTATGATAAATGCACAAAAATACCATTTACAATTTTTATGTGAAACACAAAATCAAACCCATAAATCTAAACAAGCTGTGTTTCATATTTGAGGTTGATATCAAAAAAAAAAAAAGAAGAGCTTTCAGTAAGATTTGTTTTGGGCGCAGTACCAAACGCTTCCACTAGATGAAATTAATTTCCAATGTGCTCATTTTTGACCCTGAACAATACAAGTGTGACTATTTTTTTCAGGATATTTTAACCTTTTCAAATCATGTCGATGATCTTTGTGTGTGTGTGTGTGTGTTCACACAGCAAGTGGCAAAACCTTTACTAAGTTTCTTACCATTCCGAAAAAGTAAAAAATAAACAAACAAAAAAACTATGGCCGAAACCTGAACAGCACCGGAGGGTTAATTTTGATAACAGTGAAAACTTTGTGTCATCTGCAGAGGTTAAAGCATTTTTTTGCACCCCGATCGGATTAAATGTAATTGTTTCTTACATCTTGCAGGGAAAAAATTCCTGAGAACAAACAAATAACAGCCTGTTCGTGAAATAGAAAAATGGACGACGAGTAATTGTTGTTGACATGGAGCAAAGTTGAGGAATAGGTTGACATTGGAAAGAGTTTGTTGGGCTTCGATTGGCTCTAGATGGCCTTTCTCATTGCATTATGGAGGCTGTTGTCATTTAGCATGCAGGTCTGATCTCAGGTTGTTTGCCAAAGTTGCCCTTCGTGTCTTTTTCGGGAGTGCTTTGGCATACATTATCTTGGTTCACCTTAAGAGGTTAAAACTGATTCCAGACAATCTCTTAGAGCTTGGCCGGGCTGGTGAAAATAACATTTGTAGACTAACAGAAGTGTTAGCGTCCGGTAATTCAACAAATTCTCACATTTACAGCTAGAACTTTTTCATGACATCTTGAGTGGCATTATTTGCATCGTTTTTTTGTCATGACGTCCAATCGGCAAGTTCAATCTCAATCAAACCCAAGCAAACTCATTTGCAGCATACAACATTTAGAGAAGAAAAAAAACGTGTCAAATTGAGCGTGGCTAATGTGATTATGCAGATTATCTATGCCTAATTAAATCACAGTGCTCTTGAAGGAAGATGTCAACATTTAGCCAACTTTTGACCTCTGAAGTAGACGATGAAAGAAAGTCCAGTGGCCTCTGTAAATAAGTTGGCGTCCATCTTAGGAAGAGCTTGTCTGTTTTCTGCTTTATTCCAATTACTAATAAATAACTAGATTAACTCCAGCACAGCCTAGGGTTTTTTGGGGGGTCTGAGCAAACATGTGCTAACTGGTGCTTGTTTGAGGAAAGGTCTTGCAGGGTTAGCATGGGTGGCTGCTTCTGTGACACGCTTGCTCAGCTTTGACTGAACTGAAGCTGAGAACACGACACTTCACTTTTCACCGGTACCATCAGGTCATCTTAACCCAGGCCAGAACTCTCGAATAAACCCCCTACCTTACCCTGATTACCCCCTTCATCAGCCCTCCACCTCAAGAGCTTTATTCTCCATCATTGCTCAAATGAAGGGTTACATAAGGAAATTATTGCAAGCTTCTGCCAAAAGGATTGCTGCTGGAAATATTAAGGCAAGAGGTTTCCTCTAGGGAAAGGCAATATTATATTTTTCTACCTCTCGCTTGCTCATATTTTTCATGTTTAGTGTGGAAGCTTTCCAGATTTCCAGTAAGTCCATATTTCGTTTTTGGAATTTCTTTTGTACAAGACCATAAATGACATGCAAATGTGTCTGTTTAGTGAAATACAAGACGGAAGCTTGTGTACTTTTGTGTTCAAGTCTACAATAAACAGTATCGGCACTGCCAGAACTCCCTACTTGACAGGATTAGAGTTATGGTTAGGGAAGGGGTGTCCAATCTTGCTCCTGGTTGGCCACTTTCCTGCCTGGATGTTTCTGGTGATCCGTAAGACCTTATAGTAGGGAGGTTAAGCCCAAAAAATAGGCCTTTGACTTCAAGTCATGATGCAAAGGTCTCCTTTGGTATGGAAGTACCTTAGGGTCATACAAATAAATTTATCCTAAGACACAAGTGAGATCACACTTTGTATCAGAAATAAACATGTTTTTTCAAAAATGGCCGCCAATGCGCCGAAAATACTCTAGAGCCCATATCTTTGCTTCTGTTATCGCTATAATGACAAATTTTGTGTCAAAGTGTACATTCTTGGGGTCAAGGAATCCAATAAAATTGGTTTCAAGTTTAAAAAAATTATAATTTTCCCCATACCATGACAATTGGGGGTAAATATGCACATTTCACATAAAAATTGTCATCAGAGTGACTTTACTTATCTTTTCGTTCAAAAACTTTAATTTTGTATTTAAGCAGTGCAGCTACTTCTGTACATTACATTTGTCCTAAGTAGCATGAGATTTCGACCAGTCAGGAGTAGCCTATAGCATATCAGTTCCTGCAACAACACATCCCATCTGCACCAGGAGCTGTGACAGCTGTTGAAGGTCAGAGGTGACAGGTTAACACTTTGAGGTTCGTATGACTTTCTCATTAAATAAATTTTTTTTTTTTATGTTAGATAACTAATAAATAGCTAGCTAGTTGACTATGGAAAAAAGAACCTTAGAGGGAAAACCTCTTTTCTCGAGAATACTGAAGCCAAAAATTATCCTTATAATTTGTATTAATTTAAAACACACTTGCTGCAGCTAGCAGACCTAGGCGAGGCAGCTCGCGCGCCTATTGGATGCTATGCGGCAACTGCTGCAACCTATCGAGGCACTGCTCGTGACGTAAGCACCAATGAGTGGGCGAATGGGCGTGGCTTATGCCTATATAAGCCAGAGCTCGATAAGATGCTCCTTGGTTTTCATCGACTGAAGCGAAACCAGATGGTAGCACAAGCACGGCAGGGTTACGCAACACTCATTCCCTCTTCTAGAGAGAACCGAGGTTACGTTAGTAACCGTGACGTTCTCTTACGAGAGTACTCTCGTGTTGCGTAAGCTAGCTTACGCTACGGGAATCCAATTTAAAACGCCGTGCGTGCTAAATCTACCACAACACTGACCCAAGGGCGAGCGCCCTGAGTTCATATGATATGGGGATATAAAAAGCCGACATTGGGAATGGGCTTAATAAGAATGATATAAGGTAAACGTGGTTACCTTAAATGCATAGAGGGTGCTTAACACGGTATAACAGTCAGGGGAGGCAATAGCCTGCCTGAACTGAAAACTTTGCAGTCCGCGGAACCGAGTCCGGCAGAACTGAGCGGATAAACTAAACTGACAACAGTCTAGCTTGGAGCGCGGGAACTTCCAGGTTATAGAACTCTATAAATGTAGACACAGAGGCCCAGCCTGCCGCCATACAGATATCGTGAAGGGAAATCCCACTGGACCAGGCCCATGAAGAGGCATGCCTCTAGTGGAATGAGCTCTGACGCCCAGAGGGCAACGAAGGCTCTTAGATGTATAAGCCAGTGAGATAGCGTCCACTTTCCACCTGGAAAGGCTATGTTTCGAGGCAGCTAGACCTTTAGATCGGCCACCAAACGAAACAAATAGCTGTCCTGACCGTCTGAAAGCAGCCGAACGTTCCAAGGGCCCTAACCAGGCAAAGGAGATTCACGTCAGACTCGCTGTCAGATCCGAAGAGAGAATGTCAGATTGAAGAGGCGGTGGTACCAGTACCAGTCGGTCGCCTTCCAAGGTTTCAGAGCTGCGACGCATTTCTGATTGACCCTGAGGCGAAACAGATCGGAGGCCCAAGCTTGAGACGGCACTCGTGCTTTCAGCCACCACTGCAGTGGGCGCATGCGAAGCAGACCCAGCTGGAGTACTGATGATGATGAGGCCATGAGGCCCAGCATCTTCTGAAATCTCTTGAGCGGGACTATAGTGCCGCAATGTTCAGTATGCGCTCTGGCGATAGTCGCGCTGTCATTGACAGCGAGTTCAGCTCTGTGCCCAGAAAGGATATTTCCTGGCTCTTCGCCCAATTGACTGTGAGACCAAGATTCTCGAGGTGTTCGAGTAATATGGTCCTGTGTTCTATGAGCTCTGAATGAGATCGAGCTAGAATCAGCCAATCGTCCAAATAGTTCAAAGCTGGCATTCCCTGAAGTTTCAGGGGCGCGAGAGCCGCGTCCATGTACATCATAATATACAGGATGCCAGGGACAGGCCGAACGGTAGGACTGTGTATTGATATGCCTGGCCCTCGAAGGTGAATCTCAAAAATCGCCTGTGACGAGAGAATGTCAGACTCGCTGTCAGATCCACAGAGACTTGTGCTCTGAAAGGAGTGGCAAGTACTTTGGGGACATAATCATGTCTTGGTTTGAGGATGACCTTGGAGTCATTAGGCCCAAACTCAAGGCACGACGCACTAACAGAAAGTGCGTGTAAGTCACCCACCAGCTTGACTGAGGCGATAGCCACCAGAAAGGCGGTTTTCAATGAGAGATACTTAAGGTCCACAGACTGTAGAGGTTCGAAAGGGGCACCCTTCATGGCCTCCAGGACCAAGGAAAGGTCCGAGGGGGGGCGAGGAGGGTTCATCCTTCTAGCTCCCCTGAGGAAGCGGACTACAAGGTCGTTCCTACCCAGTGACTGGCCATGCGAATGTTTGACAAACGCAGCAATAGCCGCCACATATACCTTGAGCATGGATGGGGATCTACCCTTATCCAAGAGCTCCTGTAGGAAGGAGAGAACCTCCGACACCCCACAATCTTGTGGATCCAGGTTGCGAGCTGAGCACCAACCTGAGAACACTGACCACTTGGAACCATAAAGCCATCTAGTAGAGGGCGCTCTAGCTTGCGTAATCGTGTTTAACACTCCGTCGGGGAGACTGATGGGTACCCGTTGATGGCCCACACATGCAGAGCCCAAAGTTTGGGTCGTGGGTGCCAAATCGTACCCCCGGCCTGTGAGAGGAGATCTCTCCTCAATGGGACAGGCCACGGAGGCAAGCTCTGAAGCTGCATCAGCTCCAGAAACCAAACTTGGTTCGGCCAGAACGGAGCTACTAGAAGTACACAGGAACCGTTCTCCCTTATAGGCTTGATTACCTGTGGTAACAGCATGATCAGAGGGAAAGCATAGAGAGGGCGGCTGGGCCAGTGATGGGCAGCCCAGCCGCCAGTGATGGGCTGGGCCAGTGATGGGCTGGGCCAGTGATGGGTGCTGAACCCATACAAGGATGCGTTCTGCCAGTGCATGAAGGTTCCGTGATCTCAGACTGCCCTGGCGATTTATGTAGGAAACCACCGACATGTTGTCCGTGCGGACAAGGACATGGTGGCCCTTTAGAAGGGGAAGGAAGAACCGCAAGGCGTTCTCGACCGCCTTCATCTCTAGACAGTTTATGTGCAAGCTCTTTTCTTGGCTTGACCACAGGCCAAAAGTCGGTCTGCCCTCATAGAGGGCGCCCCAGCCCGAATTGGAGGCGTCTGTCGAAACCACTATCAGTTTAGAGATTACTCCCAGGTTTACACCTGTCTGATACCAGTCGACCGCCTTCCAGGGCTCCAGAGCTGTGACACAGTTCTGAGTTACCTTGAGACGTAAACGACCGGATGCCCATGCTCGACGCAGGACCCACGTCTTCAGCCAGTGCTGTAAAGGGCGCATGCGAAGCAGACCTAAACGAAGAAATTATTAAGTTGTGAATGGACTGTGTGTTTGGCATGCGTTTTTTAATAAAAAATTGCATACTTCACCTCCAATTGTCATGTTAAGGACAACATTATTGTTTTTTAGTCTTGGAACCTATTTTATTGGACTCCTTGACCACAAAAATGTACCCGTTGATACCAAATCTGTCATTATAGCTATGACAGAAGCAAAGATATGGGCCTCTCAAGTATGGTCGGCGGCCATTTTTAAAAAATGTGTGTATATAAGATACAAAATGTGATCTCACTTGTGTCTTAGGATAAATTTATTTCTATGGCCCTAAGGTACTTCCATACCAAAGGGGACCTTTGCATCATGACTTGAAGTCAAAAGTCACTTAACCTCCCTACTATTAGGTGTCTTTAATTGGGGATCAATCTAAACCCTATTGGTAGGTAGTCCTCCGGGAGCAGGAGTGTACTCCCCTATTTTAGAGTAACACTACATAAGGAACATGGATCCCATCACCATCACCATCGTTGTGAACAATGATAGGGTGACAAGCATCAATCTTGTATTGTGGTTTTAGCCTTTTGTCTCGCCTCGGTGAAATAGATTTAATCAAATGCAAAATCTGAAAACTTCTATTATGTTTTGGCTCTGTTGACATTAACTTATTTCCCAAAGGCTGATCTTTGTGGCTGTGTCTGTGACTCTGTTTGAGAATTGTTTGGTTTCATTAAGGCAACCAAGCACATTGTTCTCTTTGTCTTAGCCCGTTGAGTACAAACGTATGGTTTGTCTGAGTGTATGGAGTGTCCTCTGCTCATTATTTTTAGCTATAGTGGAGTGAGACAGAAGACATTTCATTGCTTTGGAAATATTGCAAAGCTATTAGGAACCATTTGACCCCTATCAGCGTTGTAATTGGTCTGGGGTTTTTGTAGCACCTTAGCAATGGTCCTTAGGTCCTTGCCTTCATATTGTCTGTATAAAGGCAGTCTTTTTTTTTCTTTTTCTTTTTTGTATTAGGATGATCCTGATTGGACGGATTGATGATGTAGAGCTCTGGCCTGGTCTAACTGTGTCCCTAACATCACCTCACTCCAGTCCCACCTCATTATCTTACCTGCTTGGGTGTCTTCCCCCACCCCTGATCCCGCATTCTCCACCAACATTTGGGATTTTGCTTCTAACTGCCTTTCTTGGCCATGGTGGTCTTAATGACCTTGTCTTTCTGTGTCTTCTTCTCCTGATTGGTGCACAGGTATGATGAACCACCCTCCCATACCCATCTCGGAGCTAGCCGAGCACACAGATCTACTGAAGGCCAACGACAACCTGAAGCTCTCCCAGGAGTACGAGGTACGGCATATCTTGGCAAAAATATTATTTGCAGGGTATAAAATTAACTTTTTTGCCACACCAGCCAATAGTCTGTGACTTAGGATCATTTATATTATATATTCTTTCACCGGAAATGAAAATGTTTTTGCAAAAACAGGCAGTAATGACATCAAAATTTTAGATTCCAGTGAAAATTCACAATTCTCTCTTCCAATTTCAAGACCACAGCTAAAACTACTATAAATTTAAAACATTTATTAAAGACAAGTAAAAGTACTAAGTCAGTAGTAAAATAAAAAACAAATAATCAAATTACAGGCAGAAGCACAAATAAATACAATATAAAAAAGATACAAATTAAATAAACAGTGCTTTTTAGGTTTTTCAGGTATGTCTAAAAGTAGTTTTCAGGTACAGAAATTTAATAAAGTAAGCAAATGTAAAATAACACTGCATAGTCTTTATTGTATAAATTAAACATCTTTATTAATGAATCCTTATTAGGCTGCTGTCACTTTAAGAGCGAATGTACAGATCTAATATACTGATACTGACACACTTTTTCAAATGTTTACATTCACTTTAGACATAACCGACTGTTTACTAGGATACTCACTGTTTTTTTACATAATTTTGTGTGAATTTGTCCAAAAAAGAGTTGAAAGAGAGTTCAGTTTAGTATTCACGCTATCCACACAGCGCGCAAGTAACAAAATGAGCTCCCTTTCATGTCTTCTTGCTCTTGAATATGGAAATTGTCACGGCTTTAACTTTCGTGACGATGCAGCACTGGCCCATCAACTGTCCCGAGCGTTCACGTTCATGCATTGTTAGAGTTCATAAAAATGTTACTGGCCAACGGCGATTGACACCGTTTCATATACTCGCCAACACCGATTCATACCTTCATTTGGTGCTTGGTGAGTGTTAATATTAGGCCCTGCTATTTTGTGTTACGAAAAAGGCAAAGCTGTTCAAGACAGTGCACCTGTGGGTTTTCCTAATAAACCAATTCAGATTGAGATGATTTTTTTTTGTACTGTTCACATGGCGGTTACTCATGTGCCCCGGGGTTTTGCAGTGGCACGGATGTCTCTGTTTGGAGTGCTGGGCTCGTATATGTAGCGGCTGCTGATTAGCCCTTACTATTGCTGAATCAGCCTTAATTTGCATAGTGCAAATGTCGTCGTCCATCTTAAATCACAGTGTGCTACAGCAGCACTGCCATCAACACCCCCGGGGCTTAATGCCATCTTAAATGGCTCCCAGCGTGAGCCAGACCCGATATCTCAGCAGGAACATGGGCACGCTTGAGTTGAGCCAACCCGCTATCATTTTTGGGACATTGGCTTAGCATATAGATTAGCATTCGCTGCATATGCTAGCCAACTGAAGGAAAGTCATTCTTAAGCAGCCTGAGCAGTAGATTGTTGAATATTTAGTTTCTGACCTCGCTACCTGCAAAAAGTGAGTAAACAATGGCGTAATCCAGCAAAGTCACCTTCTACCAGATATTAGCTTCAGAGTTTCATAAATTGTTTCAAGAAATTTAAACTGCTGTGTCTTCATGAATAAAACACAGTAATTTTTCTCAAAGGGAACACCTAGAGGTTTACAATAGAAATGCATTTGAGAGGTTGAAAAACCCTGTAAACTTGCATTTCAAGTGCATAATTGAGGTCAGCTGATGATAACGTTTGGGAACTGCTGCTCTAGAAGGGAAAAAAAATGGAAGGAATGTAGTGTTTGATCTTCAGCGTGAACTAGTATGCTAATAATAGCTAGTTAAATCAAAGAGTGATGTTTGTTAAAAACGGGGCTAGAGAGGAAAAAATAAACATTAGAGATGGATGCTGATGTGGAGCAGAAAAAGGTGCAAAGAGTTTTGGTCCGATATGAGGATGTGGGCTGGGTGTTATGCAAAAGCATGCTGTGGATTACCAAACTCCCGATTATTCCGTTCATATGTGATCCGTTATATTACAACACAGTCTGGCATTTGGCTTGGAGTAGAACCAAACCAATCCAGACCAATGCGTTAAAACCCACAGGCGGTTTTCAGGGTAGATGATAAGAGAGACGTGTTCGAGAGCATGGACAACCTGCGGAGGATACGTGCTCTGTTATTCGTGCCTGTAATCATCGCAGGGTAAACAGTTACATCAAACCCCTCATTGTGGGTTATTTAGTCCCAGTTTCAGCATGCAGAGATGGTCGCCTAAATGAAAACATCCCTCAAGCTAGAAGAGCTGGGACGGAGCCATTGCCCGAGAACAGGCTCGGAATCATAATGGAATACTAAATTACCCCGACAGGGGAATAGAATATTTATTCAGAAATTCTCATATTGGGAATGTGGTGGCATTTATCTTGCTGGCGCCAGATAATTCACCCCCTCACAGGAAGGAGCAGACTCTTATATCAGCGTTTCCTTTGCTATTATTCACTGTCCACGTAACGGTCCCGACAAAGCTACCTGGCCGAATGCTCGTGAATATTTTAAAACGATAGCAGACGGCTTTTAATTACACTTTAATGTGCGCTCTGATTGCGGCAGAAGCGGGGACTTTTATCTTGTTGTGAATGTTTATCTTGAGCTGCTTTGTGAAGGATTTTCTCATTTCTTTCCCATCCGCTAGTTTTAGTCCTCCCAGGCCCCGTGGCCTCACTCAACCCCGCTTTCTGAGAGTTGAACTCTCCTCGGTTTCTCCACCTTCTTCTGATGTTCTAGCCGATGCAGACTCACTCTCTTCTCACATTAGTATTCATGCCTGTGATGCTGAGGGATTGGGAAAAGCCCTGAGGGTGGTTTCATTCCGTACTTTCTCTCCACAGTCCATCGATCCGGGTCAGCAGTTCACCTGGGAGCATTCCAACCTGGAGGTCAACAAACCCAAGAACCGATACGCCAACGTCATCGCCTACGACCACTCCCGCGTAATCCTGGCACCCATCGAAGGTCGGGCAGAACTGCACACACACACACACACAGATTTTTTTAAAAGAAACCCGTCTCAATGCGTTGCACCTAAAGGTTCCAGAATGACTGCACTTTGTTGTCGCCCCCACAGATCCGTCTGGCTTCACACAAAAAAGCAGTTTAGAGAAATGTATCCTAAAGTCTTACAGAAGAACCTGATCTAGCATGTGCATTTGGGAGGATCGCCATCCATTTTTATGTCTTTATTATACCTTTTTATAGTGTTTATCCGTATAAATCAATTTACTTTCTCTTCTTCCCACACACACACACACAAAAGAAACAAGAGTCAGATAATTCACATGCAGTCAAAATTAAACCAGCAGGCAAATGGTGTAGAGCACAGGCATATCCCAGAGTGCCTTCAGCTGAGGTATAGAAGCTGTCAAGATTTTGGATTAAACATAAAACGTCAGTGGAAAATCAGGAGGGATTCTGCTGTTAAGTTGGTAAAATGCCCATATTTTTCCCATCCAGAGGCGACTGTCAATGCTCTCTTTTGCTGTTTACAGATATTTTTCCCCAGGGTTCCCTCCCTCGTCGTCGCGTCACCTTGATTTTTGCCACAGTTCACCACGACCCAATTTAGATGAGCAATAACGCAGCGTAACAGAATCATCACAAAGACAGCGCCCGTAAATGCATAAATTAATCAGGTTCGAAATTTCCATTTTACAGTGCAGTGATTTCGCCATTAGACACAGCGGTGGAACAATTCGTGCAGGCAGCCGTGCTCTGTTCACTTAGCTATGACTAAAGCGAAACACTCCCGCGATCGCTTTGTGAGAGGGGGAAGAGGCTTTTAATGGCATTCTTTTTTCCCCCTGATTGCTAATTTTGTCTTTTTCTCCGACGTAGCGGGGGCTAGAAAATGAGCACAGCCAAGTGTTTCATTGTTCGTTGTTAAAGCACGAAAACAACAATTTAGCACCATGGGCCTGTGTTTGTGATTGAAGCTTTTGTGTTGGATAAACTGTACAATTAAATATGCCTCTTGTAGGTTATTTGCCAGAGGTCTGAAGCGAGTGCGGACCCCGAGTGTAATTACAAGTGACTTGTTTCAGAGAATTGATGGAATTACTGAGGATTTGAACAAACCCCAAACCTTAAGTATTGAGCTTGTTGCATAATTCATCCCCCACCGCTTGTGCCACATACATAAATGACATCAAATCATATATACATTTACATTTGCTTGTTAAATCACCTATATTATTATTATGATGATTATGAGAACTGCATGTTGGCACCCAGACCAAGACTAGACCTTTAAGGCAGAGATCCAGACCCAGAACTAGACCCTAAGATCCAAATTTTGAGGGCCAAGGCCACATGCATGTGCTTTTGAGAGGTCTCGAGATCTAGACCATAAGATTGTTACCTCTAGCAGTAGCACACAAGGGCTTTACCTTTATTCCCGCTGCCTCACGGATCCTGAGCTTAGACGGGAGAATGTTTGGCTGCTTTATGGGAGATTTACTGCGGGCCGCCCAGAGCGATGGCAGAAAGAGAGCGAGACAGGGTCCGGCGTGGGTTCTGCTCGCTGATTTAGTCCTAGTCCAGCCTAATTCCCATCGTATAGCATCTGGCCCTAAATCAGCTGCAGTGGAAGCTGTTGGCCGGCCCTCAGAGAGCTAGAAAGGGCTGAAAAAGCTGGAAGGAAGTGAGAAAAGGCAGTGAAGGGGCTCAATGGCTTTTCTTTCATGGGGATTATTTTCTATGATGGATATCTGTCACAAGCTCTGCAATAGCCTCTAACCAGACTGTGACTGTATATCACGTTAGTGGAGTAGCAAGTTTTTCACCAGTTAGGAGACTCACACAGCAACATTGTCAGCCATTTTGGAACTGTCGAGAGACCACACTTTTAGAGTCAACACATAAGGTTCTTCCAGTGTTCTTATGCCAAAACAGCTATGTAGTTTTACAAGACCTTGTTTTTGCATGTGAAATCAGGGCCACTTTAATATATACATGTCAGTATATAGATCTGATCGGTCATATGTTACATTCTAATATTTGTGTTATAGCAATCAAAATCACTTATTTCAAATCCTGCTTCTTTATGATGCGTCCCTTTTAAAGTGAACGTCTCTGTCATTCTGACTCTAACTTTCACAGTTACCAACCTTCATGCTTCGTTTCAAGGTATCACAGGCAGCGACTACATCAACGCTAACTACATCGACGGCTACAGGAAGCAGAATGCATACATAGCCACGCAGGGGCCGCTGCCGGAGACCTTCGGAGACTTCTGGAGGATGGTGTGGGAGCAACGAGCCGCCACCGTGGTCATGATGACCAGACTGGAGGAGAAGTCACGGGTGAGGCTAGTCAAAAAACAGACAGCATTTGTGGCTTAATACAGATTGTTTTCAGGTGTGGCCGCTTTAAGAGCTGCCCGCTCCCTGTTGAACTGTCTGCAGTCTGTGTTGTATGTGCCGGGCGCCTCGAACACCCCATGTATGCGGGTTATTTTCTGTTTGATGCTCATTTTTATCTAATTTTGTTTATTAAGTAACGATGTGGACGGTAGAACGTGTGACAGACAGTTACACAAGTTCGATTGGGGAATAAAGTGCGAGTTGTGAGATGCCAATCGCCTCCGTGAGTCTGTCTGGCCTCTGCAATAACTCCAGCTGTGAGCTATCCCTATTTTTCCTCCTGACACAACGCGTTACACAACCTTTGCATACGGAGCGTGCTGGTGATTCCTTCAAATACTGTCTAGCTATGCAGCTCACTAGATTGTGGAAGAGAGCTAATAGGCCGTCTCTTTTACCCTTGTTAAAAAGACTGAGCTTCATACTGGACAAATTGACATTATTCCAGTTGAAATGCCATTGCCGGTTGAATGAATGAAAGCAAAAAAGGATGGAGAAAAATAAAGGGAAATAAAGACATAGGCTCTCCGATAACAACCTGGGAATCATCTCTCGGCTCTATCAAAGAGAGAGAGAGAGGAAGTTAAGAAGCCCTCATCTTGAAGACTTCCTCAGCCGTAACGTCCAGAAGTTCATTGAAGACGATTCCGTCACAGCCTAGACTGTCAGGCTCAGCAAACTCAGTCAGTATCTCAGGACACCCCCTCTTGCTCTCTCTCACCATCTTAGCGGGCGCCACATGGTGTATTAGAGCTCTGTCAGATGCGATCACAGTGAGCCATTCAATCTGCAGCATAAGCGCAAAGAACGCATTAAACCTGCACATTTTTTAAGCAGTGGGCTGTCACATCGCATCAGGGCACTGGGGCGGCCTGACTGCTTGCCATGCTCCGTATTGAGTGAATCTTTATTTGGGCTGTGGCAGGCCTGGGGTCTGTCAGTGTGCCAGGTGTCAGAGTGGGGAAGTAAAACATTATGCCAAGGTAATTGATCTGACATGGGCAGAAGAGAAGGGTTTGTGATTGCAGGATTGAACCCTTGTGAATCTGTATGGAGAATATTTGAAGTCTTACTTCTCATTTTAAGAATCAAAATGTCCTTGGAAAAGGCTTTATTTTGACTCCCTTATGATTATTTGACCAAAAAAGATGAGCAGGATCTCGGTGAGGTTTAGTTCAACAGCACCGTAATTCCTCAGCACACTGAAATTTGCATAGAAATGTATAGGTAAATCTGAGTCAACGACATCCAATAAAGACAGATAAACCAACCTGAATGACATCAGATAAGCTAACGTTCCCTCACCCTCTGCAGATAAAGTGCGACCAGTACTGGCCGAGCAGAGGGACGGAGACCTACGGTATGATTCAGGTGACGCTCTTGGACACCATCGAACTCGCCACCTTCTGCGTGCGCACCTTCTCCCTACACAAGGTAAGACTTTTTGTGTCCAGCTGTCTAATAGTGCCACCTAGCATGATCTCATATCAAAGAAAACAGCCAGGCACTGTCTACTGCAGGGGTGCCTAATCCTACTCCTGGAGGGCCAGTGTCCTACAGAGTTTAGCTCCAACCCTAATTAAACTAATCAAGTTCTTCAGGATTGTTAGAAACTTTCGGGCAGGTGTTTTTTAGGCGAAACTGCACAAGACCGTGGCCCTCCAGGAGCACGATTGGACACCCTTGGTCTACACAAAAGGTGTTTCTGAGATAAGTGCGCTCCCTGCTCCAGGAACACTTTGCTTTAGCTGTTTTAAAGAGTTTTACGTTGTGAATGGGCCCGTTATTTCCCTCTGGACTTTGGAGCAGACACATTACACTGTTTCGCTTTAGGGCCCCGACAGACGTACGCAACCAGGATAATTGCAAACGGTTGAGGCGAACGAGACATTTGTTCCGTAACCCTCACCGGGTTCTCATCTCCACTGCGTGCACCAACACACGCGCATCTTTTTATAATCTCCTCGTTCCACATCCATCATCTTTTAATGTTACGCCTGCCAAAGAGAGGCACTTAGCTAAGTGGCCAGAGCAAAACGACTCCTTGCAAAATTGGCATCCCAGACGGCACAGCGGTCAAGTAAACATGAAGTGGTTGGAAGGGAGGAAGAGGAATAGAGAGGGGTCAGCGAGTTGCACGGTCAGACCATAACGTGAATTAAAATGGATTGAGCTTTTACTGTAGTGAAGGGCGCCCATAAGACACGAGCCGAAGCATTGATTAAAGAGAGACTGTCATACAGAGCATGAAGAGTGTGCTCATGGTTACGGGATTAAGCTTTCGTTTTAAACCCACTGGAAAGAGAAATGAGATCTCTTCAATATCTCAATTGATTCTCCTAGACAGCACGGACAGTAATTGGATATTCTCTGATTTGTCCCAGAAAGAAAAACCCCAGTAATCCACTAGTTACAGAAAAGATCTCAAGAGATCTCCTGAGCTATGCATAAGCAATTAAATTGTCTTCTTGGACAGTTTAGATTAAACATAATGGCTTATTTAGTCGTATAGCCGTGTCTGTACTAAAGGGACATCTTTGAATACAGATGAGGTGTGTTTTTGTTGCTCCACAGTTTGTTGTATTGCATTGCATGGCTGAATAGTCAGAGTTTGCTTACAACCCTTACACACACACACACTCGCCGGAACACTGAGGTTTATTTATGTGTGTGCATATCCTGCAGTCGCACATACAGTAAAACCAGAGTCATGAATTCTTAAAAACAATCCTGCACAAGCCCATCCACTGCAGAGAAACACAGCCTGCAGACGACAGCCAGAGAAAAAAAGTATCCGGCAAAACTGGGCCAGTTTGCTCTTAATTACATCGTTTATTTATTCATTTATTCAAAGGGAGCCTCTGTTGAAACAGCAGCGACATTGAAATGCAAAACCTCCCTTTAAAGATGTCCAGGATGAGAAATAAATGCTAGCAGTGGAACTAGCAGGACACTGATGTCTCTCCCGCTTCTTGCCGAAATGTCCTATGCAGCAGACATGTTCCTGGCTCTCTCGAAATACAATGTAGAAGACATTTTGGTGACACAAGGCGATGCTAGAACACATGTACCACCATCTCATGTCAACCTAGCATGACTTGTAAGGTGCTTGACTATGCTAACACAATTAAATCATGCATGACTAGAACTAGGACTAGATGTATCACTATATAACCAATAGGACTTAGAATAAAGGCAATTGCTCTCGTTTCAGAATGGTTCTAGTGAAAAGCGAGAGGTTCGACAGTTCCAGTTCACCGCCTGGCCGGACCACGGCGTTCCCGAGTACCCCACTCCGTTCCTGGCCTTCCTCAGGAGGGTGAAAACCTGCAATCCACCGGACGCCGGTCCCATCATTGCCCACTGCAGGTCTGAATCCTGTTCCTACTTCTCAAGGCTCCTGAAGCCGGAAACTTTAGGTCTAGGGCAAGTCTAGTTGTTCATACAGTTGCAGTCAAGTTTGATGTCCCCTGTGGTCCTTAGCAAAGAAAACCTCCCAGGTTACGCATGTAACCATGGTTCCCTGAGAAGGGGAACGAGACACTGTGTCCCCTAGAGGACGCTATGGGCATTCCCCATAGTGTCCTCTAGGGGACACAGTGCGAGTTCCCATTCGAAAGGGAACCAAACTTGCCTGCAACTTTCTTTCATCCCTGATTTATACAACATGTGCTTTCAGTGCTGGTGTGGGCCGCACAGGCTGCTTCATCGTGATCGACGCTATGCTAGAACGCATCAAGCACGAGAAGACGGTAGACATCTATGGTCATGTGACCCTCATGCGCTCCCAGAGGAACTACATGGTGCAGACGGAAGACCAGTACAGCTTCATCCACGATGCCCTTCTGGAGGCCGTCGCCTGTGGGAACACGGAGGTGGCGGCACGAAGCCTCTTCTCCTACATCCAGAAGCTGGCGCAGGTGGAGGCCGGAGAGCACGTCAGCGGCATGGAACTGGAGTTTAAGGTAACCAGAAGACATTGCAATTAGGGAACACCAAAGATAGAGTCTTATTGTGTGCAACTAGCCAAGCAAAAGTAGTCCTCACCTCTAATTGCAACTCATCAGACGAGATGCTCTGGAAGGTGTTGATCTGGAGGGTGCAAGATAATCGAATGTGCCACATAGGACAGTTAATAACATTCTGTCTCTCTCGGGGGCATGTTTTTGTTTCCGAGGATGCAGATGTGAAAATCAAGCTCTAGTTGTGACAGAGACGACTGAAAGTTGTCGCTGAGTTGAAGACAGCCAGAGAGGGATTCTGGGAAGGGTAATTAACACCCGATGAAGGAGAAGCGGATGCGTTCGGTAATTAGCAGACAGGGATTGTGGGTTCTATTTGGCAACTTAAACACTCTTGCAGGTTTCTGGCCTCTAAGACCTTGAAAAGCCTTTACTTTTTTCCTGTTTTTTCCCCTCTTTCTGGCTTTGTCACTCATTCTGTGTCTCTTTCTTTAGCCTGGAACAAAGTAATGCTCACCAGCTCAGGGAGCAGTGTCGGGCACTAGCGGTAACGGGGTTGCAAAGCAATTAGTTGAGCAACAGGTCTCAGTATCAAGGTTGTACCATTGCCATTTTCGAAAAATATTTAACTTTTCAGTAGCATAGCCCTTCTGTCAGCTAAATCTCAATTAGCGATGTCCAATTTGTGAATGAGTGAGTTGGTTCTTTTTAAAGGTATCGTCAAACTGCTTAGTAAAAGGTCTGAATTGGTTTTCCAATTAGTTAGAATCAGTTCCTCACATAAATCCTTGTGAACATCGAAGTGGCAAGATAATTGGGTAGTGGTATGCATTTCTAGCCAGAGAATCAAATAGTGGCATGCTAAGCTATCAGGCTAATCGGCTAGAGGTATGATAAGATGGCACACTAGCCAGTTAGCGGTTTGCTAGTCTGGCAGGTAAAAGAGCAGTATGCACTAATAAGGTAACTAGTTAGCTAACAAGCTGAGAATAAGTTAATTTGACCATTTGTAGGTTATGTTATATAATCTGATATATGACATAATTTAAAAGATATTTATTATCCTATTTACGTGGAAGGAGAGGATTCAACAGGGATAGAATATTTCCCAACGGCAGTATGAGAGATGATTCTATGTAAGTGTTAATAAGGTGCCTGAGTAATTGGGCTAACCATATCACAAACCACTTTTAAACTCGATGCGGACCGCTAAACCAGCCAGCTAAAGTGTGTGTGCGTGCTTATTATTTCAAGAGCTCGGTTCATGGCTGCCGCTTCCCACCGGAATGCCTCATGCCCTTCCAGGTCCCTCTTTGAAAGCTACTCAAAGACTCAAAGGAAAGACAAACAGCCAGTGGCCGCTTCTGAAAGAAAGAGAGAAAGACTAGGCCTGGAGCAGGAGCTGAATGGATTTATATAGGGGCAAAGGCATTACCTGGCAGAACATAGGAGAGAGAGAGCGAGCGAGAGCAAGGCACAGTTTCTGGATGTGCCAGGCTCGTCCGGTTAAAGGGAGACAATCCTTCCAGACAACTGACCTAGAAACGGAGAAGAATTGCGGGTACTGTGGCCTGGTTGATGCTAATTGATGGTTACAAGCTCTAATTTGGATCATGACATGAGAGTACGAGGTGTATGTGTCTGTACAAAACGGTGGTGTCCTGTCACAATGTTGAACGGCATCCTAAAAGTGACAGTGACCCATTTCGCTGATTGTCACCCAAGTTTTGCCTGAGTTTCCAGTTTTTTGGAGCAGGGTTTCATGCGACCTGATGGACGAAAAATGTTTGTTTTTTTGTTAATTATAACAGAATCGAGCGATGACAGGTTCCTGCAACCACAAGTAAACTGGGTCATCCAGTCTTTCCCGGTTATAGACCGTCTGAGACAAACAGGTGGAGTGGAAAAAAATAGAGCCATTAGACCAAAAATAAAAAGTCAGAATGAGTGTCTGAGATTCCCATGAAGCTAGTCGTGCCCTTCAAGCTGAAATATCCGTGTTGGAAATTGGCTCAATTTAATTCTCATGTTTGTGTCTTTCTCTTCCCACAGCGTTTGGCGAACTCCAAAGCCCACACATCCAGATTCATAAGTGCCAATCTGCCATGCAACAAATTTAAAAACCGCCTGGTCAACATCATGCCGTACGAGACAACTCGAGTGTGCCTGCAGCCAATCAGAGGGCTGGAAGGGTCTGACTATATCAACTCCAGCTTTATCGACGGATACAGGTACGCCGACAGTGAAGCAGCCAGAAGTCGTTTGTTTTGCCAATCCTGCTGCCTTTAATTAGTTGGGATTGACTTTATCTTTCCTGTAGACAACAGAAGGCGTATATAGCCACACAGGGCCCATTAGCGGAGACCACCGAGGACTTCTGGAGGATGTTGTGGGAGAACAACTCCACCATTGTGGTGATGCTGACCAAACTGAGGGAGATGGGCCGAGTGAGTGTTGCTCTTCTTCAAGACCAGCGGCTTTTGGCTTCCGGATGATGTCATTTAATTGTGCTTTGACGTGTTTTCGCAGGAAAAGTGTCACCAGTACTGGCCGGCGGAGCGCTCGGCTAGATATCAGTACTTTGTGGTGGATCCCATGGCGGAGTACAACATGCCACAGTACATCCTCAGAGAGTTTAAAGTGACGGATGCCCGGGTGAGTCCTGAAAAATACCACTAAAACTGAATGTTCATACACCTTACGAAAGGTATTCACATGGTAAACAATTATTATTTTATGTTGAAAATAAATATTTCAGTCTGTCTAATTCAAAATTTCATGCTACTTGCTATTTTTTTATAATTATTTGTGAAATTTACTATCAATTTCTCAGTGAAAATTGTTTCAAAGTAGATCCTACAACAAATGTTTCAGTGAATACCATGGTATTTTGGACATTTACCATGAATTTCAGTACCATGGTATTTGTCAAAGTAATAGTATTACCATCTGATCCCATCACTCTACCATGGTACCCATATAGTATTTTTGTAAAGAATGGTACATGTCCAAAAAAAACACAGTATTACCGTGGTACCATGTTTGAAATAATCTAAATAACATGGCACATTGACATTGCGGTACTAAATGTTACTATATTCAAATACCATGGTACCATCCAAGGTACAACAAAGAATATCATAGTGTTTCCTGGGAATCTTTTAGGCAAAAAGGCATGGTAATATCGTGGTATATTCATATACCATGGTACTGAATGATTATCATATTCATATACCATGGTATTTATGTGATAGGTACTTGCAAAGAATGTGGGATGTATGTGTAAAAAACCATGGTAAATCATGGTAAAAACATGGTATTTGATGTATAGTCCGAAATAATTGTTGCATTTTGTATATATTGCACATTTTTGACGATTATACAGATTACGAAGTGTTTTAGGAGAAAAAGACATATTGTAGCCATATTGTAATTGTGCTTTTTATGAGTCTGTGAATATCCCATCAGCTGACCGTTATCAGAAGCTCTCACTGAACGACTAGAGCCCTCATCAGTCGAGTGTCTTTCCAGAAAACCGCTAAAGCCAAACACTCTGACTGTCACCGTACGTGCAAACGCGCGCCCGAGACGAAATGAGCATCCCGAGCGTCGCTCACTCCAGCCAAGCACTTTAATTGTGATTGAATCATCCAGACAGACTCTCCAGTAATCAGCCTGCAGAGCGAGGCCCGCCGAATCAATGAGAACTTTAATCAGAGCCGACTGGTGGAGGCGGGGCCTGGGCTGAGGCATGATGGGAGGATGCACGTATTTAATCACACGATTGGACACACACCGCTCGACCTGTAGGTTGTGTGCGCACAATTCGGTTCGGCCTCTTTTCCGCCTCGGTTTCTTTCACCCTTCATTTTTGCAGCAAATACAAACTGCTTGTTTCAATTGATCAGAAGAGAAAGAGGAACGACTCCATCAGGCCTGGCCAACACTGACAATATTCAGTAAATACAGTCAAACCTAAATGTATTCAGACGGCTTCAACATTTCTCACATTATCTCAGTTTATTCACTATAGTTTAGAAAATGGTAATAAAACATGTCAAGAACTCAGTGGATATTTGACTGGTTTTGTCCGTCCTTCTGTTAGACTCTCACACATGAATTATGTTGAATATCTGTCAGCTGTTAAATTTAACTACACAATTAGATAATACCAGTTTAGCTCAACCAGTGACCAAGCAATGCTTCATGTTGTTCAGTCTGTGTGTAAAAAGAGCATTAGCAATTACAGAAAACACACTTCAGTTCAAAGTGGAGGAATCATTTCTGGTCCCAAATTTTTGGATAAATTATCAAATTGTTTTCTGTATGAAGCATTTTTGGGTATAATATGTCACAGTTTACTTTATTTTGCTCTCCTCACTTACAGAAATGAACTATAGCAAACGCTAGTAAAATGGTGTCTGAATCATTTTTGGTTTGACTGTATATTGATGTTCATGTGTTTGTTCTGGAAGAACCATGATTTTGTAGAGTAGAGTTAAAAATAATTGGTGCGTGTTTTATTGGTTTACTCATTTGATAATTGGCGGGTGTTTTAATGAACAAAATGAAAATTCATTGGATTAATCGAAACCTGTAGTTTGAACACAAGCAAAATAAAAAACGCCCAGCCTAGGAAATTGAAATGTAGAGGAAATGGACTCCGTAATGCATGTGTGATCCACAAAGCCTGTGATTGAGTTCGGACTGGGATCCGTCAGCCTCTCTTCACAGCAGGGATGAGTGAATATTTCCAGCCCCTTCTGCACGATTTAATTGTGCCTCGTTCTGCCTGAGCTTCCCTTCGATTGCTTGCTTTCTCGTCCTCTCATCCGTCAGTGCCGGAGCCGCTGGGTTTCTCCAAACCTCGAGTCGCGCCATCGATCACCCGCCCGGATCACTCCATTTAGCAGCGTCTCCACGAGACGACGCTCGTCACGGCAGACGCGCCATCGATTTCCCTTAACCCAGAGTTATTCCAGCCAAAGACGGGAGAAAAAAACAACAAGAGGGTGTGGAGTCGGCTCAGATCGGAGAGGAGATGTTTGCCGCGGCTTCTCCCGTATCTGTCAGCGTCCGGCGGGATTGTGCTCGAGTTAAAGGAACAGACGGGACTCGTCTTGACGTTTACGTATCTGTGTGTGTTTGTTCTCTCGCTCACAGGACGGCCAGTCCAGGACCGTACGGCAGTTCCAGTTCACTGATTGGCCGGAGCAAGGCGTTCCCAAATCAGGAGAGGGATTCATTGACTTTATTGGCCAGGTGCATAAAACTAAGGAGCAGTTTGGCCAGGACGGGCCCATTTCTGTCCACTGCAGGTGAGAACACACACCAACATGATCTCATCCTATAACATCAAGGCTTCTGTGGCTTTTAGTCAAGCTTTGAAGGCTCGTTCACTCAAAGAACGACGAATATATTAGCATTCATCCACACGATATTGTTCTGTTTACGTATAGATGGAGAAACCTGTGTGTGCAAATACAAGCTTGATTATATATATAGTCAGAGAAAAATTTACATTAAAACATTTAAATTATTTTCTTTCTATATTTTCATATATATGTGTGTGTGAGTTGAGAGTGTGTGTGTGTGTGTGTGTAAGTGAGTTGAGTGTGTGTGACTGTGAGTGTGTGTGTGTGCGTCAGTGTGAGTTGAGTGTACGAGTGTGTATGAGTGTGTGTAAGTCAGTGAGTGTGTGTGTGACAGTGTGAGTGAGTGCGTGCGAGCGTGTGTGTGTGTGTGAGTTGAGAGTGTGTGTGCGTGTGTAAGTGAGTTGAGTGTGTGTGACTGTGAGAGTGTGTGTGTGTGTGCGTCAGTGTGAGTTGAGTGTACGAGTGTGTATGAGTGTGTGTAAGTCAGTGAGTGTGTGTGTGACAGTGTGAGTGAGAGTGCGTGCGAGCGTGTGTGTGTGTGTAAGTTGAGAGTGTGTGTGTGTGTGTGTGTGTGTGTGTGTGTGTGACTGAATGAGTGTGCAAGTTGAGAGTGTGTGTGTGTGTGTGTGTGTGTGTGTGTGTGTGTGTGTGTGTGTGTGTGTGTGTGTGTGTGCGTCTGTGAGTTGAGTGTACGAGTGTGTGTGTGTGTGTGTGTGTGTGTGTGTGTGTGTGACTGAATGTGCGAGTGTGTGTGTGTGTGTGTGCGTCAGTGTGAGTTGAGTGTACGAGTGTGTGTGTGTGTGACTGAATGTCCGAGTGTGTATGAGTGTGTGTAAGTCAGTGAGTGTGTGTGTGACAGTGTGAGTGAGAGTGCGTGCGAGCGTGTGTGTGTGTGTGACTGAATGAGTGTGCAAGTTAAGAGTGTGTTTGTGTGTGTGTGTGTGTGTGTGTATGTGTGTGTGTGTGTTTGCGTCAGTGTGAGTTGAGTGAACGAGTGTGTGTGTGACTGAATGTGCGAGTGTGTGTGTGTGTGTGCGTCAGTGTGAGTTGAGTGTACGAGTGTGTGTGTGTGTGTGTGTGTGTGTGTGTGTGTGTGTGTGACTGAATGTGCGAGTGTGTGTGTGTGTGTGTGTGTGTGAGAGAGAGAGTGTGTGTGTGTTCAGATAAGCTGTTACACTGATATTGTACAGACTCTCTGTTTGCTGCTGTAACTCTCACTCCTCTGAGGATCCTGTCGTCCGTCAGCGCTGCTGTTTCACTCACACACTCCAGACGCAGTGATCGCTCTCATCTGTTTCTGCTCACACACACGTCATTCACACACATCTGTGTTTATAGAGCTGCAGGAGGCTGGAGTCTTCACTGGCCTTTTATCTCTCTCTCTCGCTCTCGCTCTCTCTCTCTCTCTCTCTCTCTCTCTCTCTCTCTCTCTCTCTCTCTCTCTCTCTCTCTCGCTCTCTCTCTCTCTCTCTCTCTCTCGCTCGCTCTCTCTCTCCACCGCTTCTCCATCAGAGACATGATTTCATGGTGGGGTTTTTTTTATCCTTTTTAGATCAGCATTGCATCACAAAACAAAAAAAAATCTTTCTAAATCAGTCTTGTTTTCCAGTGAAAACATCTAAACATCATTAAAACGACTTGAGAAGCAAAATATCAAGACTTCAAGAATGTATTTTGATTGATTCTGCTCATCTCGTTTTTTTCTTGCTAGTAAATTTCACAAACACAAAGAAACGGCAAGAAACTCAATGAATTAAACGTGAAATAGTATTTTCATAAAACATACTCCAATAACATTCGTTTTATTTACAACTTCGAAAAATCTTTTTTTATTACAGTGTAGAAAAGATTAAGTATACTTTTACTTCAAATAAGAGCTTATGGTTCAAGAATAATACATAAACACTTCATTCAGATCGTAATATCTTCTGCAGTTTTGCTTGTCAAGTGAATTGAAACCACTAAAAAAAAGAAAAGATTATTAAATGAATTCAAATCAATCAAATTTGCACCTTTTGTGTTTCACGATGGTGACGGTTTTCAGTGTCGTATCAACTATTTCTTTAATCTTCTCTCGTCTCCATCCATCTCTCCCCCAGATTTGATATCTAATAGAGCCACATGGTTTTGTCATTAATTGCATGATTACGTACACTGAATGGAAGTGTAAATCCTCTCATTCACTGCTCCTTCACGCCTGTCAGATTTGAAAGTCTATCTATTTAACCAGCGCTTCGGTGAAGTCTGAGAGCCAAGGGAGCCACTTCTTTCTTTCTTTTCCTTTCTTCTGCCCCCTTTCTGTAGGATTCTGGCATCATGGACGGACAGGACCGTCAAAAGCATTTTGTTTTCCTGACAGTCACTGTCGTGAGAGTCCAAACTGGCTTTTCATTAGATTCCCGAACTCTTGCGTCATCACAACGCTGCGCTGTGATTGGCTCCCTAGTCGATCAGCCTCCCTCCCCACTTTTACAAGCCATTTTGTCACTTTCAATCTTGCCAAAGTGGAGGCAAAGGGAAAAATAAGCCCGTTGTCATATCAATTATTGTTGGCTTGGTGAAATCGCTCGGTGCCAAAGCAGCTTATGAAGGCAGCCTTGAAAAATCAGACTTAGGACGCCTCCTATTTCCAGCGCTGTCACAGCGAGAGCAGCTTAGCATGTGTGCGCTCGTTCAAACCAAACGCCTGTGCTTTATTCTAGCGTTCTGCTGTTTATGTAGATGGCGGTAAGGTGAATTCCTGAAATAATGTAGCATGCCGTATATATACAATATCTGTATCCCACAATGCACTTGCAGTGTGACAAATGAATGGATACACAATACAATGATTTTTTTTTTTATAATCTCCCTTGTTTATTTTGTGGTCAGACCAAATTTACTTATATTTTTTACTTATATTGTTTTGTTTTGTTGTTGTTTTTTTTCAAATTTACTTGTATTATTTTTACTTATTATTTGTGTTTATTTTTAGATAATTAAAAAAATATATATATAATGATTAAAAGTGCAAACAAATATTTATTTCTGCTCTTACTATTTTACAAGTATTTTGTTTTATTTTTTATTTTTCATATTTCCTTATTTATTATTTGTTTATTTATTATATTTGTTATTTATTGTGTATTCGTTTTTAACATTATTCATTTTATTTATTATTTAATTATGTTTAAAAAATGGATTAAAAGCACAAAAAATATTTCCACTTGATGTATTATTTAATTATGTTAAAAAATGGATTAAAAGCACAAAAAAAATATTTCTGATATCTTAACTGGATGCAATTTAGTGAGGTCATGTGACAACAATACTGCAGTGCATACTATTTCACATATTAATTTAAAAAAAAAAAAGTGTAACACTTTATCTTAAGGTGACGTAGTTACACTACATGTATTTACTATAGTAATAACAATAAATTGTGCATAGTTACAAGAAACTAACCCTAAGCCAAACCCTAACCACAACTCTATAGTAAGTACACGTAATTAATCAATATTGCTCAGTACTTATTTGAGTAAGTTTAATGTAACTACGTCACCTTAAGATAAAGTGTAACCAAAAATTGTCGGTGTAAACTAATGGAATATAGCAGTCTGCTAATATCCCGTTCCAAACACATATTTGCACCTAAAATAAGATATTTTAATAGTACGACAATAACAGTAACACAGGACAGTAACACAATTCAAATGTTATGCAATTATGTTTGTAAGTAAATGCATCTTGTTTCAATGATATTTCGATGTTTCCACTAGAAAACCAATCATGAAATAGTCTGGTTAAAATCAGACCATTCTCAGTTGTAACTGAGTTATGGTCTGGCAAAGCGTCATAGACAAATCATTTCCAGAGGGGCGTCACCAACGGACGTCGCGGATAGACCTAAACCCAATCAGAGCGATGAAGGAGATGACGTATGCAGAGCGGCGGAGAAACATCTCCGAGTGTTGTTCTTTGCTCGGTTTTTAACAAAAAGGAAACGTTCAAATCGCTTAAAACAGACGCGATAGCTGATTCGAACGAGTGATGTTCGACGGTGGCATCCATCTTTGTAATGTAGGCTACAAAATCTGCTTCAAAATCCCAGCGCTGTCGTCATCGTGTAAAGCCCGCCCCAACGTTTCTGATTGGTGCCTCGATTTCGACGGATTGGAAATGGGCTTGAATGAGCTCTTTAACCAGACTAACTTGCAGAGCAAATCTAAATTTGCCGGAAGTTGTCTGGGTTTTCCCAGGGTAATCGTGAAAATGATTTTTGCAGAAAATATTTCTCATGTGACAACATATTGTTTGATAATACCTTTCAGAAAGATATTAGCAGTTACATTAACAAACTGTCCATGTTTTCCTCAACGCAGTGCCGGTGTGGGGCGGACCGGGGTCTTCATCACGCTAAGCATCGTGCTGGAGCGAATGCGTTACGAGGGTGTGGTGGACATCTTCCAAACGGTCAAAATGTTGAGAACGCAACGGCCAGCAATGGTGCAAACAGAGGTGAGAGTCTAAAGCTTCTGTTTTAATGCAGATCGCCTTGTTTAATAGCCGAATGGCTGGCGATTTGAAGTAATAGCGAGCGTTTATGCTGACGTCTTTGCGTTTTCCTCTACAGGACGAGTACCAGTTTTGCTATCAGGCGGCTCTGGAGTACCTTGGAAGTTTTGATCACTATGCAACGTAAAAAGCCATTTTTGTTCCCCCCTGCCCCACAATCCCCCTCCCCCAACAGCCTCCTGAGCCATAAAAACTTGCTTGAAAACATGAAACGATGACAACTATACAAAATTCATTCAATTTTTTTCAACGAATCGTCTTTTGGAACCAATCAAAACATGTCATGAGAAACCCCAATCAGACAGCAACACTGGAGAAGCGCAAACGGATCCCAAACACTTCAACATCCCAAGCTCATGATGGAGGAACCAAACGTTTTGGCTCAGGCTGGAGGGTGGGAATGATGTCGGCGTCGGACCACTAACCTTACCTCAAGTGTTCTGGTGTGGAGGACAAACATAGTTTCTTTCCAAACTAACTCTGTGAACAAAAAGACAGAAAATTAAGGAAAAGTTAAACACAAATAAACTACACCGATAGATGATGAGTACCTAAATGGTTGGGGATTTGGTTGGTTGGCATCTGAAATCCTTGTTTACTAAAACGGACATCTGTCAGTCTAGCCGTGGACATCAGTGACGTCTGTATTCAATGGAGAAGTTGGAGGAAGGGTACAAACAAGACTTATTTTGCTGCTCACGTCTTGGGTTCAAGCCTCTTCTTGTGACATGTTGCCATTCGGACAAAATTGGGAGCCACTTTAGAGCAATTCGAGGCGAACCGTTCATCCACTTGAGAAAGTAACCCTCCTTTTGAAACCACTGGAGCTGACAAGTGTCGCCAAACACGTCTTGAGGCATTTAAGGAAATGGTTGAAACCTAATCGCATCCCGTAAACACATCCGTTTCTTTAGTGCATTCAAGGACATGCTAGAAAACCTTTCTACCAATGTAGCTCCATGTCCGTCGTGTTAAGAGCCAATGGGAGCTTGAACTTTTGGGTCAAATGGAGATTAGGACCAGAGGAACCACCACTGAAGTCTCAAGTTTCTTTGGCGACTACAACTGACTGGTCTCTCCGTTGACGTACACCATGTGTTTGGCGCACCGGATAGGGGATGCGTGGCTACGTCTTGTACGTCCCCAGTGACCAACGTTCATTGCCATCGTTTCAACCAACTTTTTATCTTACAACTATGTTTTTTTTTGGTTTCGTTTTGCTCTTGATACCAAACATGCTGCTTTCGCTCCATTATGCTGTACGTGTACATGTGAAGAGTCCGATTTAACGGATGAAGTGTGCGATAGTGTGATTACGTGTGTTGGTCCCACCTCTCAATCCATTTCCTTATGCCCCAACGGTCGCCCAGGATGAAACCCAACTTTATTTAATCATCACCATCGTCATCAAAACGACCCATTCCTGGTTACTTTGGGATTACTTGCGTTTATTTTCGGGGAGGTGATTCTTCAATGGATTTTGGCTAACGAAGAGCAAGAAACGGGCTTGTATTTGCGTCATGAAATTGCGGTACAACTATCTTGTGAATCTGTCGTTGTAGGTGGGACTTGTTTTACCTGCTCATGCATATGCGTATGAGGGGGAGGGGTCTCCTCTCCGCAGTCAGCGCTGATTGGCTGTTCTGGAGAATGCTTGAACTTGGAGTGTTCTGATTGGTGAGAGAATGAAAGGAGCCGTGTGTAATCTTATTTCCAAAAAGCCTTATTCTTGTAACATCATAGGGAAAAGAAAATACATTACTGTTGTATTATTTTGACTATTATGACTATTATCTCCTTACTTAACAAACTTTTGATTTATTTCTTGGTTTAGTTTTTTTTTTTTTTTTAACAAAGATACCGTACTAATTTTTTTTATTAGCAAGAAAAATAATGCTCATTTTGCTCATATTATGTTAAAAGACATTCTATTTTTTCACTGTAGAAATGCTACGTGAGATGTGTTTGTGTGCATGTATACATAGACGAATGGGACATGAATGTATACATACACACTCACAATATATTTAAATGCAGAATATAAAGATGTATCCAAATCTTCATATGAATAGCCTTTTTTCTTTTTTGAAGTGGGCACTCATTTTTATACCACCATGAAATTATTGTGTGTATGAAATCATGAATGACTTTCTATTGATCATTTTTTTTGTTTCTGTTTTTATTTCTTAAAAGAGTTTGGGAAATGCATTTTTTTTTTTCAGAAATGCAGAGATTTCCCATAAATCATTGCGGGGAGAACTTTGACTTCCTGTTACCCAATAACGAAGGATGGATTACGATTTCAATTCTATTGTTATTCATCAATAGTACTAGTATTAACTGAAGTATTACTTTTATAAAAGATGTAGAACTGGTTTGCTAAATATTGAATTGAACAAAAAAAATACAATAAACTGTACTTTCCAAATTTTACTAAAAAAACAAACAAAAAAAACTCTAATTTTGTTACAACCCATCGTTGTGAAAGCTTTCATTTTTTGGAATCTTTTATGTTTTTTGTTTTTTTTTTACTTTTCAAACCACCGAATGTTTGATCGTTTGTTAGATATCAACTATGATCCTAAATATAATGCCTGTAAATAAACAAATATATATTATATGTATTTGTATAATTTGACCCACAAGATTTATGTCTTTGAACAATACTGAGATAAACAAACAACAACAAAAAAGTTTATGCTAATGGGAACCTTCCACAGTTTTGAAAGAAGCTTTGTCTCGGGCTAACAGCTCTGTTTATCTCTCTTCCCTTCATTCCTCTTTTTTTTCCCCTGATCCATTTGTTCATTTATTTTTTCCCCAACTCTTCACTTTTTATTCTTATCTTAGCCTCCACACACTGCAGTCCAGTGGTGAGAGAAATCACAACGCTTCTCCTTCACCAATAAGACTTACTGGATCCTACTGGTCTCAAAAATAGACTTGGCCTTCTCCAAGCAAAATATAATTTCTCATTGAAATGTTTCATGAGATTCACCTCAAAATGAATCCCGTTTTAAGCCTAAAGCAGTAATCATTTTGTGTTTTCCTCATTTTGAGTGAGATTCGGATTAAGAAGGACTAGTGTGCCCAGTGCCTATAAAATGCCATATGAACAGCGAGAGCGAATTGCCTTGGATTGGTAGCGTGTTTGGTGATTAGCTTCACGCCATTATCGCTAGTATAAAGACACGCCCTCTCTCACCACTGCCTCTGTGTTCCATCTTTTATTTAAATTGGTAGTTCATTGCAAAGCGTTAGAAGTTTACAGATGCATGCCATGTTTCGGTCATTTGGGTTTTTGTTTTTTTTACTCTTGAGGATTTTCCGTTAAGGGACGAAGTACGAGAGAACTTGGAATCTGGAAATTTCAACGCTGCCTTTTAAACTGTTGGGAGTTTTGCGAACTTTTCCTCGGGAGGGAAAACGCGATGGACACTCGTACACTTGGACTTATCGGACTGATCTCCAACATCTACGACGGCAGAGGTGCTCAGAAGTTTGTCCTGACGCAAAGGACGTTGGACCTTTTGACAACAGGAGCCAAACGAATTAATTAGCGTGCAAATAATGAAGAACCAATATTCAAAAGTGAACGTATTAATACCATGGCCAACAAAAAAAAAAGAAGAAAAAAAGCCAAACTCGAACGTGAAAATAGTTTTCTTTGTACAAAGGCCAAGTGCTATCGCTTTCAAACTGTTACTTCTGATGGACACAATAACTGGTTTGAAACCACTGTGTATGTAGATATGTTGACTTTGTATTAAAGAACTGTTGTCTGAAAACGATGGTGTGCCTCATATTTCGTCTGGAAACATTCAGTTAATATTAAGTCACATGTTTGCATTACATTTCCACGAGATCATTAAAATTTCAATAGCTCAGTTTGACAAGGCAGATGGCGAAATGAAATTGCATATACGAGGACCAATCAGCTGTCATCGCACATGGCATCTCAACAGAACAATCAATTATTTCACAATCTGGCCTGATACCTGAATCATAAACACATCCATAAGCTCAACATGCTTCATAATCTAACATCTCATCTCATCTCGATGCATTTTGCCACCCGCGGCTCACAATTTTAACATGACGAGCTCAGGATGTAAATGACATGTAGATTGCCAGGTTTGTGCATAAACCACTAGATAAAACATCTAATTAATTGTTTTTACGTCCAATTATATGCATAATTAGTCAGTTGAGGTAGTGATCAGAACCACTTCATATGATGTTCTAGATGTGTGTTTTTTTGCAAAGTCAAGAATGAATGACCTGGCGTATGTATGACACGCCAATTCGTATTTGGGCATTTCTCAGATTAAGGGGCAAATTGGGTTGCTGCAATTTTGAAAATTACAATCCCAAATTTGACTAATTGGTATACATCAAATTATCAGTCCTTAAGTCAGGAACAACGTTATGAGCTTGGTTGAGACCATAAGATAAGGGAATTTATGATTTTTTGCCATTTTTTTAACTATGTCAAGTAAATGTGTCATTACCATCACATCATCGAATATATATAAAAAAATAAAACTTAAATGATAAATCAGTGCTTTTAAAACATTTTGTGTTTTCACATGGAATCTATTTTATCTTGAACTTAATGGGATTGTTGATTTTTACTTGTAAGATGAATTATAGTAATTTAAGTATCTACATTTCTGATTCATCAATCTACCCTGGCTTGGAATATAAGCTTATTTTAAGTGAATGCCATATACCAAAACCTTTTTTAATACAGTGATAATTTAGACTGTCCAACATTGTCAGATATATAATTGTAGGATGTTTTTGTAACGTATACATAATTTATTGGCAAAAATATGTATGGTGATGGTGATGACATTGCCGTTCTGGTAATGACAGTTTGTTGCGGTGATGACAAATCACTGATCATAACCTATTGTAATTTAAGAGCCTAAGTGACTTCAGACCAAAAAAAAAAAACACACCAGCTATTAATTGGTTTAAACATCATAGTTTAATCTGATTATGAAAGACCAAACAGGAACTGTGTGTATCTGCCGTCATCACCACCACAACCTGTCATTACCAGCACAAGCTGTAATGTGCTGGTAATGACTGTGCTGGTAATGACATTTTTGTCAAAAAACTAGCCTTGCTAGCAAAGATGATGACTAAGCAAGTGTAGCTAGCTTTCTGCATGTAATTTACACCATTTTAACTATTAAAGTGATAAAAATAATCCAAAAATGTTGGAAAAAAACAGAAATACAACACATATGGTAATGACGCATAATAAGTGTACATGCCCAACACAAAAAATAAAGAGTAGATTTACTTAATTTTCTGGACATCAAGGCATCAGTCTTGCAGCTTGAAATCCATGTGCTCCACTATGCTATAAGGTTACCATGGCTACCAAATAAACTTTTGATGAAAAAACAGTTAAAAAGTGCCTTTATGCAGAGCGTGTTGGTAATGACAGCTAAACCATGTGACAGGTAGAAATTAAGCAAAATAAAGTACAAAATGCATATATATGCTTAATCTGCGCATGTAGTTTATTAGTTCAGGTAACATTTAATTCATATGCATATTTTTTTTAATTAATTTGTGATAAATAATGTTTGAGATATGGCACGACATGTGAAAACTCTGGTGGCAGACAACACCAAAACACAGATATTGTACCACAAAACACCAATAAAATGTGTTAAAATCATTAGTAAGAGCAGCCATAAAAAAAGTCTAGGCTTGTTTTTGTTTATACTAATTAGTGGTGCTAAAATGTATTAGATTTAATTCGTTTTTAATAGAATTACGCCCTGTGGACAGAAATAGGCCCGAATTCTGGGAAATACCCATTTACATTTTTGGCGTGCTATCAACACGCATAATCGCTTTTCAGCGTGTTTATCAACGCCGTTGACTTAACGTTACATTACTGTATATATAAATATATGACCTAACCCAACCCCGTCCCTAAACCTACCCGTCACTGGGGTTAATACCATTTATGAGTCTTCCCCTACCATCCTAGGAAAAAAAATATTGCTCCACAGATGTAAATATACATTTTGCTTCGTTTCGCTCGGACATTTAACGGCGTGTACATACACGCGGAATCACTCGGACATTTAACGGCGTACACATACACGCAAAAGATGACGTTTAATTTCAGCGTGGACATACACGCGGATAGCTCAAAATGCGTATAGATAACACGCCACTTGACTTGAAAGTGGCGTGTATGTTTAAGCAAAGTCATGATGTCATGTTGCATAGATTTGTATTCTGCCGATTTATGTTAATATCACGTCAGTCAGTTGATCTTCAGCAAACGCCACGGGCTTGAACCGTGATGCTATTTATATCCCTTTTCTGAAGACGGTCGAGTCGAGAGAGCAACAAATGGTTTGTTCAACATGAATTCAAATGGAATTTTTTTAAAAAATTAAAACGTCTTGTGTTTTTTTGTTTTGTTTTTTATTCCACTGCCTTGCGTCTCGCATTTTTAACCGCAAAAACGTGTTCTGTGTGAAACGGCCCTAAGAATCTTAATTTTATAGACGATTCAAAAGAGAAGGTGAAGGAGATCCAGGGCTAATTGCTTTTCTCGTCACTCATCTAACTCATTAGCACTGTTCCTCGGGAGCCCATCAAAGCGCCGTTTGCATCAGAGCAGCCAAAAGCCATGGAAATTTCTAATAAATGAGAAAGAAGTAAATTGGACCGTCCGCCGCCCGTGGCGGAGCTGAGCTACAAATGGCGCATCAATTGAATCAAGGCATGGAAAAGTAATCCTGGAGAAAGAGCCAGACATCATCTATGGGAGATGAACATGATAGAATGCATTTTGCCCAGAATAATTGCTTAGAAATTGTTCAATGCACTTGTATTCGGAACTAATCAAGGCTGAATACTTTCAAATGCATTTGATACAACGATGCGGTTGATTTGTTTTCTTGGGTTCTTTTGGATTAACGCAGCACTGATTCTTGAGACGTGGGTCAAAAACGTTTTATATTAGGCCTGGTTTGGAAAACAGCAACATTTATACTTTAATGTGAGTCGAAATTATCACTAGAATTTTAGCTAATTGTGCACCAGTTTATTCAATTATCACTCGTTCCCTCTGAAAAACTAGCCTACCTGTAAAACCACTTTTCCCCTTTTTATTAAAAAAATGCCTTTTCACAGATGTAAATGTACTTTTTTCTGATTTATTATGAAAATATTTTAGAAATTATGTATCAAGGTAAGTCTTAATCTTGAACATCATATATCCACATTGTCCCTGCTAGGAGTTATGACATAAAAAGTCGAGAGTCAATATAATATATTTTTCGTCAGAATTTCAACTTTATGTCATAATTTCAACTTTTCATCTCATAAATATGATTTAGTATATCATAATTTTGACTTTTATGTCATAATTATGATTCTTATGTGGTGTAAATTGGCTAATGGACTTCCATCACCTCCATTACAGATGTTTCTCAACGTGTCTGGAGCGAATAGCTACTTATATGATCATGTGTTACTGAATTCAGCTTTAATTACCTCAGTAACAGAAAGCAGGAGGTTTGAGTTTTCTGTTATGTTATGCTAATCCAATTCTTATGCGACCTTAACCGAGCCCTTTTTGGGGAAGCAAATGACTTCTTTCTGAAAATTCGCTTGAATACACTTACGGTTTATCTCGGCGTGAGGAGAGTGGCTGCTCTCCGAGTTTATTATGCAAATGAGACAATTTGACAGATTGCACGCAACCCTTCATAATCACTGTTCACGGACGACTGGCTGCGGCACGAGCCGTTTCGCATGTTTATACGCAGCTTCTGGGCTCTTTTAACTACATGTTCTCAAAAACACGGCACTTGAGCGTTATACATCCCAAACATGATGGGTCAACTGCTTTTATTGGTCCTGGAACTACTGTCATTAAACCAACCATCAGCTTTATTGTGGGTGTTTGTTACAGGCTACTGTAGGCCTACTATTTCAAACGTATTATCTTTCATAGCTTACAAATGATTTCAAACCTGCCTGCCATCTTGTGTGCCAACGGTAGGCCTAATACCCAGCTAACAACGTTCTAAGAACGTTAAATGATCATATAGAATGTTCCCTTAACGTTCGCATATAGATTTAAATAAAAACTTTCAGAGAACATTCAGATATAACGTGTTCATTATTCAAATGTCTCGTCGAGATAATTTTACTTTTTCCTCAGGTAAAAAAAAAAAAATTATCCTAAGTGTCTACCGCGGATGTGCTTCAGTCTAACCTTCATTTGTTATTCGAAGATATTTAGTGTTATAAGCTAATTTTGTTTGTTAATTTTGCTCTTTGCAGGTTTTAGAGTTATAAACAAAGCAAAAAAATGAATGTGCGTTTTATAATTGCTCGTTATGATAAAGTGTTTTTCTTTGTTTTATGCCCTCAGTTAAAGTATTGTATCGTGTTGTTGTGCATAGGCGTCGAGTTCGGTGGGGACGGGTACGTGTCCCCACCAGATTTCGTCATGAGTCATTTTGTAGGCTACCCACCACTTAAAAAAAAAAAAAAAAAACCTTGAGCTCAATTTAGCCGTTCTCCCAGCTAACAATTTTATGTTCTGGGAACGTTCCCAGAATGTTCCCTATTGGTTCTCCAGGAAAGTTTTCTTAACGTAAATAGAACGTCCCCTTAAGGTTAGGGGAACGTTCCGGGAACCTATTCGGAAAATGAAACCTAAAAAACCTACAGGGAACGTTCCCAGAACGTTCTCGTTTGGTTCCCAAAAAATAACCAAATGGGAACCATACGGGAACGTTAGGGGAACGTTCTGTGTTTGCTGGGCTGCTGCTACGCTGGCTACACGCTTCTGTTCATAACACTGCAACAACTGTAATCGTTTGTTTGGTGATAGTTGTTTAGGTAAACCACGTAAAGCTTTTTCACGTTAGGACGTTCACGTGCTATAGAAAATATGATATTTTCCACTTGTGAACTGGTATTTACCAGTGTGTTGCGTTCAATTGCTTTTGTTGTCGTAATGTGGTAAAAAGATGGAGATCCAGACCTGTTATTTAGCTAAAACTATTTTAGATTGGTTAAGTCATCTGCTACAGCAAGAAGATGATTTATCAATACTCAAACGGTAAATAATATGCTGTATATTTTCTAGATCATGAATAGTGTATTTTTTACCATTCACGACTCTCGCGTACTCTCCGCCATTTTGAAAAGGTCAAAGGTTATCTCATCTCGGCAATTGTGCATCAAAATATTCTACGAGCTGCCCAGTGGAAAATACCACATGAGGGGGTGTTCATGTGCATTTTCCACGTCGGCTTTTGGTATTTACCATAATTACCGTAGCACGTGAAGGCTCAATTAGGCTATATAAAGCCCATGAGAACCGTGAGGAGTCAACCCACAGCCGCTCCGCTGCCCTGCTGAAAATGTGAAGCAGAAAAGCTTAATGTCAGATAACGTCCATAATAATTGGACTTTGGGTTAGATTTTTGGACCGTTTTCAATGGTTATGAGGAGCAATATGAGAGAGAAAACATTGTTTAGGTCCATTAAACCACGTAATGTCATAGTGTCCACGTGGGCTACTTATGAAGCAGAATAGTGGTATGTCTAATGCTTTTTGAAAACTTAAGGCTTTCTTCTTCAGGACTTCGTCTTTCAAAACATGACCTGCGCGAAAGAGAAAATGCGTCATCGTACCCCTAGGGTTGCCACCCGTCCCTTAAAATACGGAATCGTCCCGTATTTGTGAAATAAACAGCGCGTCCCGTTTTGAATCAATACGGGACGCGGTTTGTCCCGTATTTCTGAGTTGTCTTAAATGCATCATCACATGCAAATCATAACACCCGCATTCTGTGAAGACTCGTCCTATTCTACCCTTGATTGGGTAATACTCGCTGCCATTGTTGGTTTGATTGGTTTGTTTAATAACATCAGGTTCAGGGCCAATCAGAGTCAGAGGAGGGCGGGTCTTTTGGCAGAGAGTTGATAGCAATGCTAGCTTAGAGAAATCAAAGCACCGTCTCACAGTTCTTCATACGTTAAGGATCTCCCGAAGCAGATAGTCATAGTGTAATGACAGTTTTTTAATCAGCTCAATAATGTTCTGATTGATTACGTTTTCATATGCTCCATACCCTATGCCCATTTGCTAAGAAATAATGTTTCAATGTAAATGAATTATATCCATACATTATGGTATGATTTGTTTATTATAGTTAAGGTAGTCAGACACATGCATTTTTTAAATAAGAGAGAGAGATATTTAATAGGCCTACATATTTAATAATAAAAATGTGCATGTGTGAAGAAAATGACTTATGCTTAACAAATCTAGAGAATAGGTCAATAGGTCTGAATACATAAATAAATAAATACATAAATAGATTTTCTTACCAATAATAAAAATAGTGTTATAATTAAATTTAGAAATGTTTGTAGATTATAGGTTATTTATGTGTGGTATCACTGTTTGGATGGTGTTACATGTTTGAAAGAAACAGCTACTCAGTGCTGCATGGAGTGACAAGTACACTTAACGCCTATAGTCCAATACTGCACAGTACTACTGGTCTACTGATGTTTTTGATGTTCAAGATCCTTTGCTAAAGTCATAGTTTTTTCCAATCAAATTTAGTATTTGTTTGAGTATCAACACATTTGTTTAATTTATAGTGAATAAGTTATGGATCTGTTAATTTAATAAGTTAATAAGTTAACATCTCACATACAACTCCGACGAAAGGCCATTTTTTTTGTAATCTCATTGTCACACTTTGTTAACGTTGTTTGTGATAGAGAGTGATTTATTCACAATGATTTCAATAGCAGATAGCTTATTATAATGTCCATTGGTATGATCTTATTACTTTCCTGAAAAATATGTTTTGAGTTATGATACCATTGGCATACCGTCGGGCCTGTGGTCATTGTGGCCCTGAGGGCTTTGGCCCCCGCTGCGGCCGCCGGCAGGCGTCCCTTATTTTTTTGTATTGAAGGTGGCAACCCTTTCTGGAAATGCACTTCCGACTGCGTCTCTGTCCCCAGCACATTTCAAACCGAACTGACGCCCATGCCTTCATTGGAAGATTGGAAGTGAAAAAGTAAGATTGGGGCTTTTGTGAAGTCACTTACGTGTCAAATGTTTTATTTTTACTCACGGCGATTAAGAAAACCATTTCTTCCCTCTCTCTCTCTCTCTCTCTCTCTCTCTCTCTCTCTCTCTGGGGGTTTTATTTGTATCCACTAGCTTGACACTGTGCTGCCCTCTTGTGACAGACACTGAAAGCGATTTCATTTTTGGAAATGATTTACAGTAAAACGAAGCCCAAACGATTTCAGGTCCATATAAGGGACATGTTGCTAATGTTGGACACTAATGCTCATAAATATGACAATCAAGTGACGTGGAAATGTCAGAAACAGAATCTTATTGTGGACTTTTTCCTTATTTTGGGTTTAGCTTAGCTTTCAATGAGTTCTAGTCCAACTGTATTTAATATTTCACAGGTTTTACAGAAGCTAATGTGGATTGAGAGGATGGATATGGGGGCATTGTGTGATATAATTGCATGACAGTTGACAGATAATATTGTTTTATTCTCATTATAATTATATTCCGCCTTACCACCTGTCCCTGGTGTTCCCAAATGTTCATTTGATGTTATCTGATTCAGCTCACTCAACAAACTCTCTCTCTGCTTTTACCCTGACTACTCCACTGTTTTGCTTAAGATGTGTGTCCTCGAGGTTGCACCCTTCATAACACATTTGATATACTGTAGTTTGGCTTCCGCCATTGTCCCAGCAGAATTAAAAATGGCAAGGCCAAATTACAATTTTATAATTCAAAATTACAGGCCAAAATCTAATTTAACATTCTTAAGCAAAATCCTTGAAAAGGTTGTGGCTTCGCAATTGCGATCATATTTAGATGTTAATGGTCTTTTTGAACCTTTTCAGTCAGGATTTCGCCCATCTCATAGCACTGAAACTGCTCTTCTTCGGGTGGTTAACGATATTCTTAAGGTTTAATAAACATCTTGATGCTTCTAGATCATTTGACACAGTATCATTTCCTTCTCTGTGGGCCTCGAGATAGTTCACGTAGTGTAAAAGCGCAGCGCTTCTGTGTTGTACGTCACACGCATCATCACACACATGACCAGCGTCGGCCAATAGTGAGCCTGTGTGTGACGTACAACCCAGAAGCGTTGCGCTGTTACACTACGTGAAATCTCTAGGCCGACAGAGAAGGAAATGAAGAGTTGAATAAAGTGGGTTTTTTTTTTTTTTTTTTTTGCGCACAGAAAGTATTCTCGTCGCTTGATAAACTTAAGATTGAGCCGCTGTCGTCACTCGGACTATTTTAACGATGTCTTTAATAACTTTCTGGGCCGGCAAGTTTCAATCCCTTAGAAGCCTATGGAGGAGTGATCCAGCTCTCAGATTTAATCAGAAATATCTTCATTTGTGTTCCGAAGATGAACGAAAGTCTTACGGGGTTGAACAACATGAGGGAGAGCAATTACTGACAGAGTTTTCATTTTGGGGTGAACTATCCCTTTAATTCATGCATTAATCACATCATGTCAGGATTATTGCAATGCTTTATTCCTTGGTCTGCCCAAAAAAACTTATTGCAAGAATACAGTATGTTCAAAACTCGGCAGCAAGAGTTCTGCTCACATGAGCTTCACTGGCGACCCGTGGCATCACGTATCCACTAAGGTATTACTTCTAACGTTTAAGGCATTAAATGGTCTTGCTCCTCCATATCTGTCTGATCTACTGTACTCTCACCGCCTGGCCTTAGATCAGCTGAACTTGGTTTATTGTCCATCCCTCGTTTCCGGTTGTCTACTGTAGGTAGAAGGTCATTAAGTGTTAATGCTCCTAAATTATGGAAATCACTACCCAATACATTTCGTAATATCTCATCTGTGGCAACATTCAAGACTCAGCTAAAAACATATCTATTTACAGGTGAAACTCGAAAAATTAGAATATCGTGCAAAAGTTCATGTATTTCAGTAGGTGAAACTAATATATAGACTCATTACATGCAAAGTGAGATATTTCAAGCTGTTATTTGTTATAATTTTGATGATTATGGCTTACAGCTTATGAAAACCTTTTCACAATATTCTAATTTTGAATTTGGGGTTTTCATAAGCTGTAAACCATAATCATCACAACTATAATAAATAAAGGCTTGAAATATCTCACTTTGCATGTAATGAGTCTATATATTAGTTTCACCTTTTAAGTTGAATTACTGAAATAAATGAACTTTTGCACCATATTCTAATTTTTCGAGTTTCACCTGTAACATGCATTTTGGATAATGTGACTGTGTCCTTATGTGATTGTAGTGTGTGTGTGTGTGTGTGTGTGTGTGTGTGTGTGTGTGTGTGTGTGTGTGTGTGTGTGTGTGTGTGTGTGTGTGTGTGTGTGTGTGTGTGTGTGTGTGTGTGTGTGTGTGTGTGTGTGTGTGTGTGTGTGTGTGTAAATCTATTGTAATGTACAATGTAAAGTGACCTTGAGCTACGGAAAGGTATACGCTATATAAATAAAACTTCTTCTTCCCTGCTTTCGCCCCGAGGCATGCTGGGATAGACTCCTGCACTCCACTCTACTGAAACTGAAGCCAATGTAGAAGATTAATGGATGGATATTGTCACTTACAGTATGTACATGTGAATCACTAGATAAAACCAGCCACAAACTACTCATAACTTGGCAAAAGTCTTGCAGGTTCTTGAACAAACGTTCTTCTAGTATCAATAACATTGGTTATGAGTTACCTGGTCTTAAATAATGTTCTTTTTTATACTTAGTTCATATAACGTTTTACTGAAACATTTTAGTTGGTTATGTTATTTTTTAAAACGTTACTGCTTGTTTCAGAGCGTTCAGACAGAGAACATTCAAATAATGTTTACAACGGAATGTTCCCTTAACGTTCGCAAACGGAATGTTCCCTTAACGTTCGCATAACAAACAAACGTTTTGAACGCTCAGAGAACATTAACAACACGTTCTTAACGTATTTTTTTTTTTTTTTTTTTTGTCAGCTGGGGCAGTTCTTATGGTCTAAAGGTACTTTGAAATACACCATATAGTATGATATTTCTATGAATACCATGATTATGTTCAAGGCTAGGCTATAGGCTACAACATAGCCTATATTTCCCAAAAAAAAGGAAAATTGATCGTAATTGCAAGCATGGTTTCGTAAGCGGGAACGGGAGGATGTACAAAACTCTGTTTACAGATTGTGCCTGAGCTTCCTGCGAAACATGATAAGAAGTTCCTAATAATGATGACGTGTTTGGCACAGTGATTTCACCTTCAGGAGAGTTATTCCACCGAATGGCGGACATTTGCTTGTAACTCTTCAAAATTAAACTTTCTTTTTTTCTCTCTTTTTTTTTAACACTGAATCTAATACTACACATATTTAACTATTCAAAATGTGCATTGGTCAATCTCAGGCAACTTTATTTAATTTTTGACAAGGTTTCTAAGCAGAAGATGGACGCATATGTTTTCTCAGTGTGCCGTTTGAAAAGCATGTCGATTAATTCCTTTGTTTTCCCCACAAGAAAGTGTTTATTTTAAGTAAATTGTTGGTTATATGTTCAAATAATTGATATTTGTGACAAAAAAAATCACTATATATTAAGGGGAGGTGTATTTTAATAAAGAACACAAAGCCTTTTTTTTTTTTTTCATTTTAAAAAAGCCCGAAGCCTCAAGTTTATAATTTTTTTAATAATCTAATTTATTAAACAATTGTATAAATGATGAACCAAACAAAACTGATAAAAGCAGTTGTTTAACATAACATTTTTAGGAGAAAAAATAATAGTAACAGGATGAACATTGGATAACAGGAATGAGTGTCCGCATGTGTGTGTCTGAGAGAGAGTGTACATGACTGTGTGTGTGTGCATGTTTTTGAGAGAGAGTGTTTTTACTGTGTGTGTGTGTGCATGTGTGTATGAGAGAGAGTGTACATGACTGTGTGTGTGTGCATGTGTGTGTCTGAGAGAGAGTGTACATGACTGTGTGTGTGTGCATGTGTGTCTGAGAGAGTGTTTTTACTGTGTGTGTGTGTGTGCATGTGTGTCTGAGAGAGAGTGTACATGACTGTGTGTGTGTGTGTGTGTGTGTGTGTGTCTGAGAGTGTTTTTACTGTGTGTGTGTGCATGTGTGTATGAGAGAGAGTGTACATGACTGTGTGTGTGTGCATGTGTGTGTCTGAGAGAGAGTGTACATGACTGTGTGTGTGTGCATGTGTGTCTGAGAGAGTGTTTTTACTGTGTGTGTGTGCATGTGTGTCTGAGAGAGAGTGTACATGACTGTGTGTGTGTGCATGTGTGTCTGAGAGAGTGTTTTTACTGTGTGTGTGTGTGTGTGCATGTGTGTCTGAGAGAGAGTGTACATGACTGTGTGTGTGTGTGTGTGTGTGTGTGTGTGTGTCTGAGAGTGTTTTTACTGTGTGTGTGTGCATGTGTGTATGAGAGAGAGTGTACATGACTGTGTGTTTGTGCATGTGTGTGTCTGAGAGAGTGTACATGACTGTGTGTGTGTGCATGTGTGTGTCTGAGAGAGAGTGTACATGACTGTGTGTGTGTGCATGTGTGTATGAGAGAGAGTGTACATGACTGTGTGTGTGTGCATGTGTGTGTCTGAGAGAGAGTGTACATGACTGTGTGTGTGTGCATGTGTGTGTCTGAGAGAGAGTGTACATGACTGTGTGTTTGTGCATGTGTGTGTCTGAGAGAGAGTGTACATGACTGTGTGTGTGTGCATGTGTGTGTCTGAGAGAGAGTGTACATGACTGTGTGTGTGTGCATGTGTGTATGAGAGAGAGTGTACATGACTGTGTGTGTGTGCATGTGTGTGTCTGAGAGAGAGTGTACATGACTGTGTGTGTGTGCATGTGTGTGTCTGAGAGAGAGTGTACATGACTGTGTGTGTGTGTGCATGTTTTTGAGAGAGAGTGTTTTTACTGTGTGTGTGTGCATGTGTGTATGAGAGAGAGTGTACATGACTGTGTGTGTGTGCATGTGTGTGTCTGAGAGAGAGTGTACATGACTGTGTGTGTGTGCATGTGTGTCTGAGAGAGTGTTTTTACTGTGTGTGTGTGTGCATGTGTGTCTGAGAGAGTGTTTTTACTGTGTGTGTGTGTGCATGTGTGTCTGAGAGAGAGTGTACATGACTGTGTGTGTGTGTGTGCATGTGTGTCTGAGAGAGTGTTTTTACTGTGTGTGTGTGCATGTGTGTCTGAGAGAGAGTGTACATGACTGTGTGTGTGTGTGCATGTGTGTCTGAGAGAGTGTTTTTACTGTGTGTGTGTGCATGTGTGTCTGAGAGAGAGTGTACATGACTGTGTGTGTGTGTGTGTGTGTGTGTGTGTCTGAGAGTGTTTTTACTGTGTGTGTGTGCATGTGTGTATGAGAGAGAGTGTACATGACTGTGTGTGTGTGCATGTGTGTGTGTGTGTGTGTGTGTGTGTGTGTGTGTGTCTGAGAGTGTTTTTACTGTGTGTGTGTGCATGTGTGTATGAGAGAGAGTGTACATGACTGTGTGTGTGTGTGTGTGTGTGTGTGTGTGTGTGTGTGTGTGTGTGTGTGTGTGTGTGTGTGTGTGTGTGTGTGTGTGTGTGTCTGAGAGTGTTTTTACTGTGTGTGTGTGCATGTGTGTATGAGAGAGAGTGTACATGACTGTGTGTGTGTGCATGTGTGTGTCTGAGAGAGAGTGTACATGACTGTGTGTGTGTGCATGTGTGTCTGAGAGAGTGTTTTTACTGTGTGTGTGTGTGCATGTGTGTCTGAGAGAGTGTTTTTACTGTGTGTGTGTGTGCATGTGTGTCTGAGAGAGAGTGTACATGACTGTGTGTGTGTGTGCATGTGTGTCTGAGAGAGTGTTTTTACTGTGTGTGTGTGTGCATGTGTGTCTGAGAGAGAGTGTACATGACTGTGTGTGTGTGTGTGTGTGTGTGTGTGTGTCTGAGAGTGTTTTTACTGTGTGTGTGTGCATGTGTGTATGAGAGAGAGTGTACATGACTGTGTGTGTGTGCATGTGTGTGTCTGAGAGAGTGTACATGACTGTGTGTGTGTGCATGTGTGTGTCTGAGAGAGAGTGTACATGACTGTGTGTGTGTGCATGTGTGTGTCTGAGAGAGAGTGTACATGACTGTGTGTGCATGTGTGTCTGAGAGAGAGTGTACATGACTGTGTGTGTGTGTGTGTGTCTGAGAGTGTTTTTACTGTGTGTGTGTGCATGTGTGTCTGAGAGAGAGTGTACATGACTGTGTGTGCATGTGTGTCTGAGAGAGAGTGTACATGACTGTGTGTGTGTGCATGTGTGTCTGAGAGAGAGTGTACATGACTGTGTGTGTGTGCATGTGTGTGTCTGAGAGAGAGTGTACATGACTGTGTGTGTGTGCATGTGTGTGTCTGAGAGAGAGTGTACATGACTGTGTGTGTGTGCATGTGTGTGTCTGAGAGAGTGTACATGACTGTGTGTGTGTGCATGTGTGTGTCTGAGAGAGAGTGTACATGACTGTGTGTGTGTGCATGTGTGTGTCTGAGAGAGAGTGTACATGACTGTGTGTGTGCATGTGTGTATGAGAGAGAGTGTAGGACATGACTGTGTGTGTGCATGTGTGTGTCTGAGAGAGAGTGTACATGACTGTGTGTGTGTATGAGAGAGAGTGTAGGACATGACTGTGTGTGTGCATGTGTGTATGAGAGAGAGTGTACATGACTGTGTGTGTGTGTGTAAGATTTCTGTGTTGAAGTGATGTGTATGTGCTAGTACTTCACAGCGAAGGAGGTGGAAAGAGAAAAAAGGAGAGAGAGAAGAGAGGGAGGGAGAAAAGAGAGGTTTGCGGGTGTGTGTCGCTCCTTCCATTGCAATATGCCACAAGTGTGTGTTTCTGCTCCTGTATAGTATGGGGTTTCTCCATCTTCTACAAAATATAAGAAAGACGAAGACAAAACGTCACTTCGTGGGGAATGGCTTCCTGGAGGTATGTGTTCACATTGTAAAACGAATGCTAATGTCTACAATATAAGTAATTACAACCTTAAAACTCATAATTCAGCTGAATAGTATTATATCAACTAATATTACAGTATTAAATCAACCAAACAGAGGACTCTACTCCCTCATGTTACTTTAACTCACTCCTGTTATTTTTCATATGAGTAACAGGACTGAAAGATTGAGTTTTTAAGCAAAAAGTTATCAAATACATGACATATGGCCACAATAGCGTAAGGACACGTAACAAATTCTAGTGACCTACCAAAAGTTAATATTTTAAAAATAAATTAATTAAATCTAAGAAATAATTTAGGTAACAGTCCAGTTGAGATTGACCTTCTCAGTCATAGTTACGATTTCATCAAATATACAGAAATTAAATTGTGAGGACTTAGTTATGGTCTTTCCATTGCCTCCAGAAGATCCAGATGATGCAACTTCCTGTTGAAAATGTGTCTTGTGGTGGAATATTCCAAGTTTTTCAGACGGGGGAAGTGTTAGGGTAACAGGACTGAGTGAAAACCCAGGGACACGACTAAAATGTGTATTTTATCTCAAATATTAGATCAAATATTTTTTTCTCATGAAAAAAAAACAAAACATTTTAAAGCATAGATTGGTTATAAAGTCACAGAACAATGCAAAAAATGAAGGATTTACTTGTTTTTGGAAGCATTTCCTCCCGCGGTTCAGAAGTCAGAAATCAGCCTTGTATTCTGTCTCGTCGTTGTTTATTTATTTTAAAATTTTTATTGCGTAATGTCGGAGTTCATTTGCTGGAGGCTCTGATGAATAAATCACTTAAACATGCTTGGGAATGTTTGTGCGAATTACCGATCATCAATGAGAGTTTTGTGGTAGCCTAATACGAATGTTTACTTTGTCCTTATTCGCCGGCAGAAATATTTTGATCTACATAAGTATACAGCGCGCAAGCATGTGGATTTTAACGTGAGCGCGGATGGATGCCACCCACGCATGCGCAGTACAACTTGCACTCTTCCCGCGTGTAGGAAAATCAGACTGCATGCGAGACAAATTGCGACGTATATTTTGGTCTTCAGGTCGTTGGAGCGATAGTAAACAGTGAGTCCAACCGCATTTTGTGTTGTTTAAGACAGTGGTTCTCAAAGTGGGGTCCGCGGACCCCTAGTGGTCCGTGAACTATAGCCAGGGGGTCCGCGAAATAATTTATAACAGCCTACCGTTGTTTCCGGACTATAAGTCGTGTTTTCTTTATCATCTGAAAACATGCTATTTATTCCAAAGTGGCGTATATAATGCATTTAACGTCACATAATACAAAGTAGACACTTAAGTTTCTAGATAGATAATATATCTGTATTTCGTATGTCTATGCGTCAAGTAGACTATTCGCTGTGTTTTGGTTGATTTTGGGGCACGTGCGCCAGAAGGAGACAGAGACGGCACCCGCATCCTGTTGTTAAAAGGCATGACATTTTGTAGTCATTTTTAAATGTATACACAATGGACACTTTACCGTTTTGAATGATGTACTCTTGTCTTATCGGTATGACCATAAATAATTAGTATTTCTATGTTTCCACTGCTGAGGAAAAAATCCCAAGTAATCGCGCCGGCGTCTCCCGTGCGCGCACAATATGTCAGTTCTAGCACTGCTAGATTTGACATTAGAAGCCTGATCATTATCAAAATAAAATACAATCAACCGAACTTATATAAAGTTCGGCTTAATTTAATTTATCTGTTGTAGGCTACGCTACACTATGAAGGCAGTCAATCATTCATATAGCCTGTGAACTTGCATGTTATTCCAATTTCATTTCTCCGCATATGAAGATGCTGATATGTGTAGCAGGCCTATACGGGGTCTGAAGCATGCAGCTTTCTTTAGATAAATAAGTTAAGCATCCAAATGTTAGGCAGGCTACATCAGGGACGGACTGGGACTAAAAAACGGCCCTGGACTTTGACTATGCCCGGCCCAAAGCAATCGGCGCGCGGAAACTCGACAACAACAACAATAACGCCTGCCGCCTGGCATGAGTGTCACAAGACTTTAATTGTGGCTCATAATACTATACCTAGCTAACAGCAAATTATACAATCTATTCCATGCTGTCTTAACATGAATTTATTACTTAATAATCTCAATTACTTTATGCAGTAATTAATCTTAGCTACTGCACAAATAATAATACCACATCTAAATGAAAATACGCCATTACAAATGTAACTTCTGTATTCAAAATCTTCAAAGTTTGTAAGCATTAACTGTAACGTTACCAACATTTTTAAAAGTAAAAGCACAACATATTTCTTAATATTAGCTACTGCATGTGGCATTTTACAGCTAAAATGTTGAAGTTTAGCTGTTTTAACTACTGTAATCATTAAAAATGTAGCAAGCTGAATATCACTTCCTAACATCATCCCTAGCAAGTAACTTGCAAAGTAATTTCTGATTAATTCGGTTCGTGAGTAGTAGAGATAAAAGCCCGCCCGCACTTGATTGGTTGGGTCCTTACATGCGCTTCGTGAGGCACACGCGCACACTAGCACACACACGCAAGGTCTCTAGCTCGCTCCCTCTCTCTGCCGTGCGCGCACTACGCATGTGCGCTTTTATTCGCACACGAGTGCGAATCTTCCAAGAGATTTTAACTAATTTGCGGGCATCAGTGAGCCGCTATCAATATGCGGGAGACTTGGGATGTCTGTGACTGCGTGTGTGGCGGGTGGTCGGGTGGTGGGCCGGTGGGCCGGCCCGCCGGCCGTCCTGGAATACCGGCCGTTCTGTGATTCTCCAGATCACACAGATGGCCAGTCCGCCCCTGGGCTACATCGCCAATGTGAAAAATTTTGGACCGAATGAGAGATGCGCGCGCCCACGTCTGTGCAGTTTCAGTTTTCATTAAACTTAATTCGTTTAGACTTGATGTTTAAAATAAATGTTGTCTTTATACAATTATTATTTGTCTTTTTATCTTATAGGGTAGCCAACTTATTTTTCATTCTCGTTTTGTTCTGAATAGTTACCATTAATTTAAGGATTTGCTGTGGAGTGAGGGGAAGGCCTCAACAACGCAACAAAGTAGGCATATTACACATTCAGATGCAACTTATTTAATGGAAAATTAAAAAATTGTGCTGTAATATTAAAAAGGGCATAGGGACAGAGCCGTACCCACAATTGAGGTCCCCGATGTCCGGACGTATGTGTGTTGTGTATAGGCCTAATGAAAGTTGTGAAATAATTGCATAATATTAACTTAATTTGGTGCTGCAAGGATATTGTACATCACGATGATAACTGACTTTCTCGTCTGAGCTGCTTCAGCAGACTAACAAAAACAGCAGTCAATGTCAAAATGTTCGAGTCGGAGATGAATTCAAAGTAGGCGGGGCTTATGTTCACTAGGGGTGGAACGGTACACAGAAGTCACGGTTCGGTTCATACCTCGGTTCAGACATCACGGTTCGGTACGATTTCGGTACAATGGAGGGAAAAGCAAAACAAAAATGCAGAAGGCATTGTATTTTTTAAATAAGTTTTATTATATAAAGGCATAGAACCAGTTTATTTGTAGTGCACTGACAATAGTTTTATATAATTAGTTTATTAATTATTTTAATGAAAAGACAAAAAGACCTTGCGATATGTTTGGTAATTGTACCTGAATTAATTTAAAATTAATTTGCTATATTTCAGATCAATATATTTGTTTTCCTTAATTTTAATTAACATTATTAATTAACAATGTAACATTATTCTCATCTGAATTATAAATAATTGATTTCTGTTAAAATAATACTACCATTAAAAACACATTCGATTTTCTTTTTTAATCAATGTAGAATGTGTAAGATTAGTGCTCCGAGGACAAGAAATGGAAACCAATGCAATATGACGAATGTCCAAAAGATGGGACCCACAGACTGTTTTGAAATGGAGTCGGATAAATATGTTTTTCTTTTAAAACAGTGTGTGTGTGTGTGTGTGTGTGTGTGTGTGTGTGTGTGTGTGTGTGTGTGTGTGTGTGTGATTTTGGTTGAGTGATCAGTTGTAGGTTACAGTTTGACAAGAGTTTACATAGTGACAAAAGCACAATGTTGTGTTTTATTGCGAGTGTACACAAATATAAGTAGGCTAAACACTTTGCAGGTTTAATGATCTGAATAAACAAAATTACGGAGTATGTTTTTTTTTATGTTTCCACTGTTCGGTCGCGCGCGCCTCTCTCTCTCTCTCTCTGTCTCACACACACACACACACACACACACACAGTTCGATCTCGCCTCTCTCTCGCGCACGCACACACACACAGACACAGTCCAGCATTGCAATCTTGACATCGCAGCCTTCATTATGCGGTCACACCAAACACGAATAGAGCGTCAAATTCGCGTCTAGTTCGACGCTAGTCCAAAGCGAATAGGACGCGCGTATAAAGCCAACGTTTGAAGTGAACGCGCGTTCAGAGCTAAGCCGATGGTACAGATTATGTGTCCCTAAAGAACCCGCGTATCTAACGGTAGTTCCGCATTACATTAATTAATTTGCACGCGAGTTTTATTTATTTTTATACCGTGTATTCTCCGTGTAAATTCGTGCACCGAACCGTGACGCCCGTACCGTTTCGGTTCGATACGAATACATGTACCGTTCCACCCCTAATGTTCACAGAAGCTGCAAGCCAAGCACGAATTCCCGCACGAGGCTTCAGTTAACGGTCATAAAGTGCGAGATAAGATGTAGGCCTAAATAGCTAAACTAAACAGCTGTTTTAGATAGAAGTTTTAAACGAACAACTGAAACAATACGTTTGCAAAGTATCCATCAAAGCTCAGCTTTGGGAAAGGAAATAGCTGCAGGTCAAGAGAAGAATACATGCCCAGGATGAGATTAACATTATGGATTCCTATTTAACACAGATAGGCTATACTATACTGTATGTTTTTTTTTAGCTAATTACAGTGGATATAAGCTCAATTTAACAGCACACGCACCTATTAAACATATTGGCATTATTATTGTATAAATATAGGCTAAGGCTAGGCTATATTTTTGTGCAGAATAATCCTTGAAACATTTCTCATTTCTCATCATTTCTCATGCTCCCCAACCCCCCTAGCGAGATCACTTTTGGGACCTCAGTAGGGTATTTAGAAATTCCTTACCATTTGTGCAAAAATATTTTATTAGCCACTCCCACATTAACTTTGTGCTCAATCACTGTTAGAAATATGAGGGGGTCCTTGGAAATGTTTTTCCCTGTGGGGTCCCTGGCTCCAAAATGTTTGAGAACCCCTGGAGAGGGTTTATCTGAAATTGATGATGATGATAAAAACAGACCGGCATTAAAAAATAGCCTAACTGCTCGAATTATGGCGTCTCCGTGAGCGGTTACAGAAACTTGATGAATATTTCATATAATGCGTATAAGAATAGCCTACCTACAATAGTAGGCTATAGTCTTATACCCCATTGTAACACGTTACATGGTGAACATGTGCATGGTATCATAAATATATTTAACAAATTATAGGCTAAATGTAGCCTATGTTAATATGAATATAAACAAATCTCAAATTTTAAAACAAATTTTGTTTTATTGCTGAATATTAATATAGACCATCGGTTCTCAACAGGGGGGTCGCGGCCCACAAGGGGGCCTCAGCGAGGCGAGCTCTGTGGGGGGTTGCGTCATATTTTGAAAAGTTTTAAACAATGAGCATTACATAAAAGTCCTTAACTTTTTTCTGTTCAAAATTTACAAAATGTATATAATGAGCGAGTTCATCATGAATCCATTTTTCAATCCGTGTTTTTGTCTTATCCTTAACCACTATGGTACACCTATAATAAGTGTTTACATTGGGACTATTTAACACTGGTTCGGATCGCTGCCGCTGCGGAGTAGGCAGCCCAGTACCTGCGTGACTCGTCATAGACGTACACAGAGAGAAGTAGTTCCGGCTACAATGTTCTTCCGAAAGACGCATTATTCTGTTAATAAACGCAAGTTTATTATCGCTTGCTATTGCGCCAAAAGCGTAAAAAATAAAGCCTCACATTGATAAAGCCTCACAAATAACATGCAAGTATTGAGACAGCAGTCATTTAGTAATAGCCTATATTCTTTCTTTTTTTTTACCTACACACCACTGTGAATATTTTTGGATTTGGATTTCAAATAGGGCCAATATACCCAGCAAACATTTGGACGTGTAATGACCGTTGAAAAGACGTCCGTCCGACACGTCCCGTCATGGTTGAAAAATAGTTCCAAAATGAAAGTTGAACCGACGTCTTTGACGTCATCTGGCCGTGAATTCCACGTCTCTTCTGGCCGTGAATTCCACGTCTCTTCAGCGCGTCCCTGGACGTCAAAATGCGTCGTCATTTGTGTGTTTAAATGTGTTGCTGCATAATTTAAGTGTATATAAGCCTGCATTTAAAATAATCACACACATATTGTGTAACATAGTGAAAGGCAATCAAGTCTTGAAGTTTACACATCTTGACAAAGGTTCTAAAAAGGTCCAAAATTGGTCTAGTCAGACCTGACCGTCAATAAAACGTTTTAATCACGTGTACATCACAAACAAGAACACATTATTTGTGGACATAAGAAAAAAAGAATCATGTTCTGATTTAGCACATTTTATTGATCTTGAACAGCCAAAATGTATCTTAATATTTTTTCAATGTGTAACATTTGTTAACCAAACTAAAATACCAATTACAAAATACTGAATTATTATATAAAGGGATAGTTCACCCAAAAATGAAAATTCAATGAAGAAAGGTATACAGGTTTGAAACATGAGGTTGAGTAAATGATGACAATTTTCATTTTTGGGGAAACTATCCGTTTAAACACATTTTTTGGCTCAGTTTTTGTATCCACCAGCTCTTCCTGGAGCGTGTTTCAGGTGTTCTGCCATTGCTGCATCAATTTCAGAGTCTGTAGCATTTGGGCTCCACCTCTTCACAGCATCTAAGGGAAGAGAATATATATTTAAATATATATATTTAAATAAATAAAATTATTATTAAATTAAAATTTGAGGTAAATGATATGCACTTATTTTCAAAATATTTTTATGGTCTACAGCTAAATAAAAAAAAAAACATGGGACAAGATGAATGAATCATGAATGACACATTAGAAAAAGGTAATCAACATGCATTACATTTTATTTTATTGTATAAAATATGTTCTGCTTTTATTTTTAAAGCAGTTACTGAAAACATACATGTTAAAATCCAGCTAAACATTTCATTCAATTTCAGATAATTTACTTTCTGAAAGAAACTCTCAAAAGGCTACATTAATAAGTTACAGTAATGACTGTATCATTAAACAATATACTTGGTATAACGTTACCGTTGTTGTATACGTTCAAAGTTACTTTTAGCCTACTGGCTAATTTTAGCCAAACTCAGTAAATTTCAGTTGACAATGTGGGCATCATTTCTTTCTGTTCATTCATGTCACACAAGTAAAACTCAAGCACGTTAATCTAATACAAAATGTACTTACCCAACAGTAGATTTTTAATAATATCGACACAACTCCCTCCTCTCCTCGTGTTTGTTCAAAGTTCCAGAATCTATCTGGAGAACGCGTTAACATCTCGCGAGATAATCCCATCGCATGATTTTGTAATATCGCGAGATCTTTTGTTACTACATCTTGGCAGTTTGGGCAGAGGGTTTGGGTAATTACATCCAACTCAGACATAAATGGTGACCGGTTATATTTCTGTTTTACATGTATATACATTCCATAAAAAAATAACAACGAATACATCAGGTACAACAGGTTAAAATAATGATTAAAAGGCAGTGGCTTTGCAATCACTTGACTATACTGTGCATTTTGTGATTATAATTTATAAAAACAAGATAAAGTAAATATATATGCATTTGTATATAAATCGTGTATTTTATAAAGAATTATAAATCCTGATAATTTTTTTCTGTCTTGCTAGACTAGACGTGCAAAAGACGTAAGTGGACGTATAGTATTCACAGCCTGACTAGACGTGTAAAGGACGCCAGTGGACGTCTTCTTCACAACCTCTTAAAAACTTCATGGGCAACTACATTAATTATTGCAGTATTAACCATGCGAGGATTAAGCGCAGCTTTTGCATATTTAACAAGGATTTCATAGAGGGTCATGATGGACTATAAATGCACGTGTAAAAGACGTCGCCAGGTGACGTCCTCTCACCCGATACACTAAACATAACTACACGAGCTAAAAGTTAAAATAACAATTATACATGCAACTGTAGACATGTACAAATGTATCTGAATGCATTTTTAGGAAATGTTCTGTGTTAAATTTTTTACCGATTTATGACGTCCTGGCCGCAACTATTTTTGGCCAGGGACACGACGTTGCCGTCGGACCAATGTTTGCTGGGTATGGGCTTCTCCTAGGCTTACGTTTTTAAAGCCCATCTTTCAAGTTGAAGATCCCTGTGAATAGATGTGTAGATAAATGGTGTAGGAACTCGATTTGCGTGAAGAAATTAATCATAAATGTGCATTTAAAAAGTTTTTTTAAAGAAATTGTGAGTAAAATTACTTCCGCTGTCAAAAACGCTCTGATCCGACGTGACGCAACGGCCGGTAAATCTCATCTCTTCGTAATGGAGTCAGCCATTGAAGAGGTTGCAGTAGGAGTTCATGTCAACTCTTCCGATGGGCTATTGCCGTATAATTGTGAGCCACCTAGGCGAGAGAGGGGTCAGGCAGAGTTAAGGGGAAGGGTAAATGGACAGAGGAGAGAGATAGAGTTGTGGTGTGAGGAGAATCGGTGGAGAATTGGGCAGGTGTCTTGGTGAGTGACCACAGGCTATAGCTAGCTAATTGTGGCTAACGTTGTCTCCATGTTTATCACATTGCAGTATCTTTAATAAATCGTATTTAGCAATATTGCTGTCGACTTTGTTGTTTTTCAAGCATCCATGTATATTGTCACCATCTATGCTAGCAACATGCGTCTTAAAATGTTTAATTTAGATCCCAGATTTTCCGAACTTAGCCGGCTGTTATACTACTCCCATAGTATTTCCGACGGACATTATGTAAATGAGTTCGCATGTACTGCGGAGTATGTGTATGAAAGCAGTTAGTGTTCCGGTTAGGACGGGAATATGCTGTTCATGTAAATATAGTCATTGTTACAAGGATCTTTTATTGTCAAGTGGACTGGGTGTAAGGCATGCAGATAAATGCCATTACCACCCGATCCCGCCCGCCGAATTTCTGACCATTACCACCCGTTCCCGCCCGCCGAATTTCTGACCATTACCGCCCGTTCCCGCCCGCCGAATTTCTGACCATTACCACCCGTTCCCGCCCGCCGAATTTCTGACCATTACCACCCGTTCCCGCCGAATTTCTGACCATTACCGCCCGTTCCCATCCGGTGTGAAGTGTTTTTCACATACCACCGTGTGTCTTGTCACCGAGGAGGCAGAGAAATTGCTTCTCTTTGCCTGGACGAAACGTATCCAAGCACGGAAATCTTTGTGTTTCTTGTTTGGAAATCGGTGGACCCGATGACCAGACAAGTTGGAGTGGTTGCATCCAAAACAAACACAAGAATTCACCGTTGTGACAATTCAAACCAACTCAACTAACGTTATAACGATAACTACAAGCTCTATTTTCTGTACCAGCTCTCAGACTACGTAAAGCCAAACTGAGAACCAGGGCAGCAACGCCTATTTGTAATTGTTTGCCTGTCGTTGCGTCATATGACGCGTTCTCTGGAAAAGGGCGGTTTTTTGAGCCTAGCTTAGAATAGGTACACTTTTTCCTGAATTTCTGCCTGTGGGTGTTGTAAAACATATGTATTCATATGTATGTCTTTTTAAATTGACATTTTCATACAAGATTCTGTATAAATTAAGTTATACAATTAAATTGAAAGATGGCCTTTAAATTACAAAGGGCCTACTGATGTTTTTGTCATTGTATTTTCAATATTAGGCTATTATTTGTGCATAAACATATCTGGGTATAGTAAACATACCGTTTGTTTGAAAACAACATATTTTGTCATCCTTGCTGCAAGCTTACAAGAGCGATAATATCATTAAATGTGAAGGGGGGCCCTCAAATATTTTCTTGGGGAAAAGGGGGTCTCAGGCAAAAAAAGGTTGGGAACCACTGGACCATTTCATGTAGACTCTAATATGAGCTCATGCATGTATAATAAAAGTTTCAGATGAATTATAACACTAAGACAGTGTTTAAAAACGTACCGTCCGTTTCCCAGATATCCGTCATGTTGATTTGGATGTTGTTATTGTGATCCGTCTGGAATCGTGCCGTGTGATTTTTCCCGTAGGAGTTCAAATAAAGGGCGCCTGTAACGCTGGGTTAAATGATGAGAGAGCTGCTGTGTGTGTGTGTGTGTGTGTGTGTGTGTGTGTGTGTGTGTGTGTGTGTGTGTGTGTGTGTGTGTGTGTGTGTGTGTGTGTGTGTGTGTGTGTGTGTGTGTGTGTGTGTGTGTGTGTGTGTGTTGTGACCTTGATCTGTACCCGTGTGCCAGGGTGCCGGTGTGGGCATCAGGTGTTGGCATCTGCGCTGCAGGTGCCCGTGCCCAATTAAAGGGGCGGCTTGACAAGCTGCCCGGTGGGCATGGCAGCAGGCCTTTAATTTAATTACATGGAAATGCACTGATTCAGGGTGAAATGAAGCAGAACGTGTCTGTTTGTTAGCCGCAGATGACTGCCACTTGACTGACAGAGCGCCTGGATTCAGGTGTGCTGGCTGATGCTGTTTTCTGGGCTTATTAACACGGCTTCACTGCGCTGGAGGATAATCAGACCTGCCTGATCAAGAAATAAATAGCTGAATTTAAGTCACCTTTCAAGTCAAGTCACCTTTATTTATAGAGCGCTTTTTACAATACAGATTGATTCAAAGCAGATTTACAGAGAGAACAGGAAAGGAATGCAACAAAGTTTGTTTCCAGAAGAAAATAGCGTCACAGTCCAGCTTAAAGGTGAACTAAGTAACTTTTTTACCTTAACCGAACAGCTTTGGAGTCATTGTAATGTTTATATTACTGATTTCGTGTTGAATGGTGGTCGTCTCGCACCCCCCTGGTGCCTGTGAGCCGCAAAACCACCCTTGCAACTTTGGGCCGGCGAGCCGCCGGCCTCAGTGTTAGGAAGTATCATGTGATATCAGGTCTCGCGAGGTAACGAATTGCTTTACGGCAAAAAAACAGATCTGATAAAATTCTGATAAAATGAGCATCAAACAGAAATAACCCGGCGCCGTATACATGTGGTGTTGGGCGCGCGCAGCTCTTAAAGGGGCCACACCTTATTTCCACTCGTTACAGCGTCCATCCTACTGAACAGGTACCGGTGTACAGGGGGAGGGGATCCGGCCGTGAGTGCGAGCCATCTCTGCGTGAGTGCTATTCACGACAGTACAAGTACTCGACAGCGACTCTAGGGGTCGCTGTTTGACAAAAACGGAATTCTTACTGAGTGCTGCTTTAAAGGTCCCGTTCTTCGCGATTCCATTTTTCAAACTTTAGTTAGTGTAATGTTGCTGTTAGAGCATAAATAATACCTGTAAAATTATAAAGCTCAAAGTTCAATGCCTAGCGAGATATTTTATTTAAAGCAGCACTAAGTAGGAATTCCGTTTTTGTCAAACAGCGACCCCTAGAGTCGCTGTGGAGTACTTGTACTGTCGTGAATAGCACTCACGCAGAGATGGCTCGCACTCACGGCCGGATCCCCTCCCCCTGTACACCGGTACCAGTTCAGTAGGATGGACGCTGTAACGAGTGGAAATAAGGTATGGCCCCTTTAAGAGCTGCGCGCGCCCAACACCACATGTATACGGCGCCGGGTTATTTCTGTTTGATGCTCATTTTATCAGAATTTTATTATATCTGTTTTTTGCCGTAAAGCAATTCGTTACCTCGCGAGACCTGATATCACACGATACTTCCTAACACTGAGGTCGGCGGCCCGCCGGCCCAAAGTTGCAAGGGTGGTTTTGTGGCTCACAGGCACCAGGGGGGTGCGAGACGACCACCATTCAACACGAAATCAGTAATATAAACATTACAATGACTCCAAAGCTGTTCGGTTAAGGTAAAAAAGTTACTTAGTTCACCTTTAACAGAAGTCCCCTTTCAAAGCATACAGCGAACGGCCCGTTTGAACTACATCCCTCTACTTCCTTTTTTAATGACGTAACTAGAACAGTTTTTTGACTAATCTCCGCCCACGAGAATACACAAAAAAGGGGGCGTGGTCTTGTTGCGCTCCCACGGAGAAGAAGCACTTCAGCTGCGCATGCATCTCCAATTTATGGTAAGAGGCGTGACCTTTCCGGGCAACGTGCGATAAGCAGAGCCGGACAGTAACGGAGTACATTTACTTGAGTACAGTACTTAAGTACAATTTTGAGGGATCTGTACTTTACTCGAGTATCATTTTTGGGGAGTACTCATGACTTTACTCAAGTACATTTGAGAGGCAAATATTGTACTCTTTACTCCAATACATTTCTATCCATAACCGTGAGTACCCGAGTAAAAAAAAAAAAAAAAAAAAAAAACAATCTCGGAAACCCTCAATTTGTTGTTTCCCTCTCAAACGTGATTGGATTGTGCAGGCGCCACTGATTGGGAAAGCCTATCAGCAAATCACCTTCAGCTTTCCGCCAAAGTCAACTCCATGGTCAGATTTTATATTACACCTTAATGTAAGCCAAGCATTTGGTTTGATATTCTTGAGTATGTGGTGTGTTTAACACAGATGTGGCAGTGGCGTAGCCACGAGGGATTTCTGATTTCTTAAAAAAAAAAATTTAGGAGGCAAAATATACTAATTTTATAAAATTTTATAAAAATGTTACTGATTATGTGAATTACACTGCGCAAACCAAAGTAGGCTACTACCCAGCGAATGAAGAAGGGTTGGCGCTCAGTCTCCACAGTACATAAAATATTAATTTTGTTTTATTTTATTTTTCGGGTTTGCATTTATGAGGAAAAAACAATGTTATGGATGTGTTCTCCGTTACGGACGTGAGCGCTCTGAAAGCGGCATAAAAAATGCTTTAAAACTTTCACAGAGACATCAAACAGAAAACACAAAACCTTTCTTTAACCTGAATTTCGTTTTGCATTAATTGTATCTTAATTTTAATCAATGTTTCATCAACCAATTGCCTGGGTTTAATAAATAAGAAGTAAATAGCAGACGATAGATAAGAAATGGAGGCGCCGGCACGTGAACTGGATCTCGTCTCATAAATGAACCGAAACTCAGTGTAGAAGGTGGCCTACTTGCCTCACATGTCTACTTTTAAACAGAAAAATTCAAAACGAAAGAAAACAGACTACAGACTGCTCTCTGCTTATGTAATCCTTATGAAATGTGCATTTCTCTCTGGCGCGTTCACTACTGAAGATCGCGAGTCAGCATCGTCAACTTCATCTTAGCCGACACTGACAAAGAAAACATTTGTTTATTAACAAGTGTTTACAGTTTTTTACAATCATTTTGTTACTATTTTCAGAACCTTGATGTCATTTTTCACAACTCTAGACACAAAACTCACAACCAATGATCAAAATGCACATTTTTCAAAACTCTATACCCTTTTCTCAATTGCTTGGATACAATACACATAAAACTTAGATCATTTGTTCATTCAACAAAAATCACCTGTTCAATATGACACAACTTAACATCACAGTACTACTATTTCAAAAGGCAATTCACACATTACATTTCAAATGAGTGTCTATTCATTTCCTTACAATGATCTAACTATCAATTGATACAACCGCTCAAAATGATAAGTAACTGTTGCATTACTCTTAATGCATAGTTGTATGGAAACAGACACACAATCTTCCATGTTTACAGTTAATCATGACAGTTTCAAGATAACGAGATTCATTGTCACCAATTAGCGTGGAGCATGAACCAATTAGACTACAATATCCATGGATGTAGCCTAATATTTAATATTTTTGCTTTGATTCCAATAAACCTGTGTTGTGATTGCACTGTAGTGTTTTGCATCAATATATTACACACTTTGTTCAGTGATTCCACTATGTGTGTATTCTCTCTACTACTGCAGTGCTTTTACAGAGATGTATTTACTGTACATGTAGACCATAATGAAACCTGGATCACCTATTTTGTTCTACAATGTTTAATGATTGTACGAACAATGACACAGTGAAACTATCGGTTGCTTGTGTGTGGGTGATCTATAGTTATGTTTCAATGGTATTTCACAGTAAATTTGTTTTTTGAACCAATGATTGTGCAAGTGCAAGATTTCTTTAAAGATGTGAATGCACAATGCAATGTTTTGAACATTAGACAGCCTGTGTTACAAGTGATAACCGTTTTGAGTTTTGTGTCTAGAGTTTTGAAAAATGACATCAAGGTTCTGAAAATAGTAGCAAAGTGATTGTAAAAAACTGTATTAATAAACAATTAAAATATCTCCTTGCTATATTTTACATATTCATAATCATTCCTTTTGCCGGTTCTTTGTGACAGCTTTTAGGTGCTTTATTGGCAGCGCCACCCTTACATGTGGTGTGTGTGTGTGTGTTGTCCCCGCATTTAAGATGGGACCCCCCAAAAATTTATTTATTTATTTATTTATTTAAATTAAATAAAGCAACATGGTAAAAAGATGAAAATGACTTGATTTTACTTTCAATTCCTTTTACAGTCTCCAAGGTATTAACATTAACATTTTTCATAACTCCATGTAGGACGTTTCTGTGCATAAATGTAAGCACTGTGGCAGTAGATTAGTAATGCAATATTTAGAAAATTTACTCTTGTACTCTTGATACTCAAGTACTTTTAAAAACAAGTACTTTAGTACTTTTACTTAAGTAGACATCTGAATGTAGTACTTTTACTTGTACTTGAGTAAAATTTAGCAAGGGGTATCTGTACTTTTACTCAAGTAACAAAGCTCTGTACTCTGTCCGCCTCTGGCGATAAGCTGCCGTTGAATCACAACACAGGAACCGCTGGCACAATCAGAACTCGTTACGTGTTTCTGAAGGAGGGACTTCATAGAACAAGGAAGTCATCAGGCCATTTATTGGACAGTGAAAACTACAGATAAGTAAATTGTGTGAAAAATACAGTCTTTTTTTACACGCGAAACATGAACACATGTTATATTGCACACTGTAAACACAATCAAAGCTTCAAAAAAACATGAAGAACGGGACCTTTAAGTAAGTTCAGTGATTTTTCATTTTTGTTGTAAAAAAGTTATTAATTTAGTTCATTTATATATACAGTCGCTCTAGAGAAAACTGATGTCATCGTCCAGCTCAGTTCAGTTCTCTTATAATGGTGTCTATGCAGGCAGATCAATAATATTGTTGAATATTTAATTAAATGTAAATTAATTTACTTGTGAAGACTTAAGACTTAAGTAACTCATGGCCTCAAGATACTATCTCGTGGCCTCAAGATAGAGATACTATCTTGAGGCCATGAGATACTATCTTGAGGCCATGAGTTACTTATCTTGAGGCCACGAGTTAACTATCTTCAGGCCACGACTTAACTATCTTGAGGCCACGACTTAACTATCTTGAGGCCACGAGTTACTTATCTTGAGGCCACGAGATACTATCTTCAGGCCACGAGTTAACTATCTTGAGGCCACGACTTAACTATCTTGAGGCCACGACTTAACTATCTTGAGGCCACGAGTTAACTATCTTGAGGCCACGAGATACTATCTTGAGGCCACGAGTTAACTATCTTGAGGCCACGAGTTAACTATCTTGAGGCCACGAGATACTATCTTGAGGCCACGAGTTAACTATCTTGAGGCCACGAGTTAACTATCTTGAGGCCACGAGTTAACTATCTTGAGGCCACGAGTTAACTATCTTGAGGCCACGAGTTAACTATCTTGAGGCCACGACTTAACTATCTTGAGGCCACGAGTTAACTATCTTGAGGCCACGAGTTAACTATCTTGAGGCCACGAGTTACTTATCTTGAGGCCACGAGATACTATCTTCAGGCCACGAGTTAACTATCTTGAGGCCACGACTTAACTATCTTGAGGCCACGACTTAACTATCTTGAGGCCACGAGTTAACTATCTTGAGGCCACGAGATACTATCTTGAGGCCACGAGTTAACTATCTTGAGGCCACGAGTTAACTATCTTGAGGCCACGAGATACTATCTTGAGGCCACGAGTTACTATCTTGAGGCCACGAGTTACTATCTTGAGGCCACGAGTTAACTATCTTGAGGCCACGAGTTAACTATCTTGAGGCCACGAGTTAACTATCTTGAGGCCACGAGTTAACTATCTTGAGGCCACGAGTTAACTATCTTGAGGCCACGAGTTAACTATCTTGAGGACACGAGTTACTATCTTGAGGACACGAGTTAACTATCTTGAGGACACGAGTTACTATCTTGAGGCCACGAGTTACTATCTTGAGGCCACGAGATACTATCTTGAGGCCACGAGTTAACTATCTTGAGGCCACGAGTTAACTATCTTGAGGCCACGAGTTACTATCTTGAGGCCACGAGTTACTATCTTGAGGCCACGAGTTAACTATCTTGAGGCCACGAGTTAACTATCTTGAGGCCACAAAATACTATCTTGAGGCCACGAGTTACTTTCTTGAGGCCACGAGTTACTATCTTGAGGCCACGAGTTACTATCTTGAGGCCACGAGTTAACTATCTTGAGGCCACGAGTTAACTATCTTGAGGCCACGAGTTAACTATCTTGAGGCCACGAGTTACTATCTTGAGGCCACGAGTTACTATCTTGAGGCCACGAGTTACTATCTTGAGGCCACGAGATAGTTAGAATTATTATTTTTTTGACAAAGTGGGACCAGAGGGGCTCCGTAATAAATATATCAATTCCTGGTAAGACTTTACTATAAGGTTCATTTAGTTAACATTAGTTGATGTATTAACTATGAGTAATACATTTGTTAATGTATTTGTTCATCTTTGTTAATGTTAGTTATAAAAATCCAGCTGTTAATTGTTTGTTCATGTTAGTTGTTAACAAAATATTTAGTTTTTTAGTTGTTAAAAAAATTAATAAATGCTGTAAAAGTGCAGTTCATTATTAGTTCATGTTAACTAATGCAGTTAACTAATGTTAACTAATGAACCTTATTGTAAAGTGATACCAAATAATTTTGGGGTTGAGTATCCCTTCATGTTCTCCTTTGGGGTACAAAATTTAAAGTCACCATGAAATCAAGATTTGTCATTTTCTTATGGAAAATTGCAGTTTATTATTATTAATCAGTGTACATCATTATTGTTTTAAAATTCATGTTCCTGGTAATCTTGAATCAGAATAAGTTCCTCTTGCAGCACATCTTCTCTTCTGTGATGATAAGGGTGGGGCTATAACCTGTCACTCACATGAGATCAGCCAATAGCAAACCACAACCATCCAATCAGTTCCCCACGGACAAAATCAAGCCCCGCCCACATTTGTTCTTATATCAGAAGCTTGATGGCGACTTAAGTTTAAGTTCTACACTCTTAAAACTAGATTTCCGTTGCATTTGAACATGTATTTTAAGTGTTCTTTGTGAGAAAGTTTGTAAAAGGCCAGTGAAATCGCCAATATCGCTAGTTTAATGTCGCTAATCCAAAAATAAGAAGCTGTTCGGAAGCAGGATATGTAACTTGGAGGAAAATCAAAGTGTATGACGCAAGCGAACAATAATCCTGGAATATAACATACCGCCCTTCCCTGGAGACACGTTTGCAGTTCACAATCACCCCTCTGAGAGATAGTTCAGATGAGTTATAAAACTGCTCTTAACTTGGCCGAGAGTCAGCGTCTGCAAATAACCGTCTACGTGCCGTAAAAGTCTGCAGCATAAAGTAAACCAGGTCATAAGTTCAGTGCGTGTGTTTGGGTTATAGAGGCTCATTCGCTCATATGGTTTGCGTTATTCGTGAGGGGGGTGATCGGCTAAACCCGACAGGCCTCCTGAAGACATCTCAATTCAGTGATGCCGAGGAGAGCGTTAATAATCAAACATATGTCTTTACATAAGAGTTTATTTACAAACCGAAACTATGCAGAGAATGTTTTTCTTGCTAATTGCGTAGGCTTGCAAAACGCCAGATGTTTAGCAGTGATTGCAAATGTTTATTGTTGCATGATGTCAAATGACCCAGCTAACAGAAATATGTTATGAAAACATTAATTCTGAATGTTCTCTGTCTCTTGGTTATTTGAACTTTAAGGTAACATTCGATTTAATACCTCAAACATTTCATTTTATTCCTCAAACATTATTGGAACGTTACTTTCAAATCTTCTCTGAACATTCTAAAACAAACAGTAACATTTAAAAAAAAATAAAAAGGGAGGGAGGGGGGGGGTTGGGGTTGTGCTAACGTTTTAAGAATATTATTAAACACCAGATAACTTTGAACGAAAGTTCTGTTAACGTTACCGAAAGAACATTTGTCAGAACGTTAGCTAAAGTTCTGAGAACGTTATTTTGCTGGGAATCAACGATGTGTCATTACTTAAAACACTGATTGTTCCATAGATGAATAATAATAGATAGAGATTGCACCGTAACACATGTTGATTTCTCAATGTTGATGGATGCATTTAGCATGCTACTCTAATTCCATGGCTCATTGGAAACAGACGTTGTGTCCTCTGAAGGTCCAGCAAAACTTATCAGCTCTGGCTATTTAAATCCTGAGGTGGCTTTTAGCTTCACCCCTCAGAAGTATCTGATCTAGCACTAATACTTTGCAGAAGAACAGACCCTTTGAAGACAAGTACCAGAGTAAAAAAGTTGTAGAAGGAGTAGACTTGAAAGATCTATTTAAAAGCTTTTTTCCGCCACAGAATAAAACATAAAAAAGGTAATTGCGACTTTTTATATCACAAGTCTGACTTTTTTCCTCACAATTGCGAGTTTACATCTCACAATTCTGACGTTTTATCTCAGAATTGCGTGATATGAACTCGCTATTGCGAGAAATAAACTTGCAATTAGGACTTTTTCTCCTCAGAATTGCGTGTTTATATCTCGCAATTATGACTTTATAACACGCAATTGGGAGATAAAGTCAGAATTGTGATAGCCTATAAACTTAAACTAAATTTTCCTCAGAATTTGACTTTATATCTCACAATTATGTAAAAATTAGTCCGCCATGAGTTTATATCTCACAATTCTGATAAATAAAATCAGATTTGCGAGATGGTGAGAAAAAAAAAAGTTACAATATCTTCCATAAATATTTTGCTAAGCACATGGTGAGATTTTGGCTAGGTTTTTTTAGACACAATTTTTAAGGTTTATTTGTTGACTAGTTAGTGCTTGGCTTGCGTGTGTTTTCTCGTTAATGCTTAGGCTATAAAGATATTTCCTGATCTGTTTGTCTCAATCACATGAAAACTTCAGTCATTAGTCACTTTATCAGGTGCTTTAAAAAGCGCTTCCAACGTAGTGCATTATTAAAACATAAAGATGCAAAAGCATTTTCCTACAATCAATATCCATTCGTGAAAAATTAAAGTAGCCTCCAAAAAACAAACAAACAGACGATTTTGAGGCCATTAATTCATCCAAACATGTTTTCGATCAATCTAAATTGTGTTGGCTATCGGCTACATGAGCCATTTCCATATAAGAACAAAAACATGTTGCGGAAATGAGCTTCCATATCATATAGGAGAGTTTCTGGTATTGATTTTAGTTGTAGAAGTTGCTGGCGGAGGTCCAAATACTCTTTCAGGATGATCTGGCTCTTCCGGGAATAGTGGCGCTAAAGCGCGAGGAAGGAGGAACAGGATGATGTGCATGTTTCATCATCATCATCCTCACAGTCGTGCGTGTATTTGAGCCGAAGAGCGGAGGAGTGTGTGTGTGTTATCAGGATGGAGGTGATGGAGGCAGAGCTCGAGGATCTCTGGAGACTGAAGGAATTCGCGCCAGACTTTCGCGGGTGCTCAGGTAAACGTCACGTTTTGAATTCATTAAGTGTCTCGCTGTCGACTTTAACGGACGAGTTGAACGGCGCGCGAAGGAGTTATGTGTTTATTTGGATGTTTTACTCGGCGTGGATGTACTTCTGTTGAAAAGAATCTAGGCTACTTTTGTAAACTTGTCAACCACAACAACGTGAATGCCAAAATTGAATCGCATGTAAGTGGTACAAAGTTTAACAATTAGTCGGCACTCGGCAGGTGCAAAACTTAACCCTTACGAAAATGAACCATGATTTAGTAAAAGTGTAACCACGTTTTGGGCAGATTGATTGCCATTTGTACAACCACCGTTAACTTCCATGGTTAAACTATGGTTAGTGTAGCAAAACCAAATATGTTTAAATACAATTACCATAATTTTTCTGTTTGTTTTATTTGTAGTAAAACCGTGGTTAGTTTTCGTAAGGGAACTAAAAGTTACATTATAATGTGAATTCCTTTTTATCTCTATTTATATCTATGTCATGTTATAAATGGGTCATATTAGTGGAAGATTTCGTATCTGTAAAAAAAAAAAAAAAAATTCAATCTTGAGTTTGAACTAGGCTACTATTGTGCCTGGGTGAGAAAATGAACACAAAAAAACCTGTTACAAAACTCAACTGGCAAAAATCCTTTTTTTTTCTTTTACATTTATTGATTTATTTTTAAATCTGTTATCTTACATTTGATTCATTTCATAATATTCGGTTTCTAGTAGTTCCTTGTCTAGTTCTTCAGAAAACTACCTGGTGCGTTACAGACCCCAGAAACCATATCACTTATTTAAAGAAACTTTCCAAAGAATCATGTACATTTTAAAGTCCCCCTGTAGTCAATAACCATCAAAACTCATCTTTGATCACCAAAATTACACATTTAAATCTATTTTCCTTGAAAAAAATTCTTCATGCCTTAAAATAGCTTGAATGTAACTCCACACCCTTGTCTCATTTAGTATATGGTTAACTGAATATGCAAATGAGCCCCGCCTCCACTCACTCCCTCAGCTCAGAGATCCACTGGTTGACGATCACCCGTTGATCTGATTGGTTACAAGGTAGTTTTTGAGTCAGAAACACCAGCAATTTCAAACCGTGTTTTTGAGACTGTCTTTGGTTCACTGCAGTTTTAAGGAGAAAATACTCAGCAATGCTGTCGACTTATGAACTTACACATGGTTTACACATTATAAACACCACATAGACTTATAAACAACATTAATAGCTTGATTTTCACCACAGGGGGACTTTAAAAGTAGTTATTACAAGTGTTGTTGCAAGAACCTTTAATCTCTAGAGTGTAGCCTATATGATAATGAATCATATAATGGTGTGATTATACAACACAACAACATATGTACCTTGAAATGCAATGTAAGTCGCTTTGAATAAAAGCATCTGCCAAATGCATTAAAAGATATATCATATTTGATATATAAAAAATAAATATAAAATATATATCATATTTGATAAATAATGTCACATCTCTCTTTTGCTGATGTTTCACCCATTTCACTAAAATCCTTATGTGAATGCATACGCATGGAAACGAATCCTGGATTTCCCAGCCCACTCTCTGGCGCTGACATTCGCTAAGCTTATTTCTGGGCCTCATTTTATCAAATTCGATTACAAGCGCACCGTGCAAAGGTCTCTGTTTGGCTAATGGAGTTTGTTTTGGAATTATGCTGCTAAGAGAGACACATAAACACCATCACCAGCCTCAGGTTTCTGTCTACTCTATCCTCATTAGCAGCGATTACAGGAACCCACGAGTGGAGACGGCATCCTCAGTGCCCGAATGTATACCCATGTTTAGCCTTTTGCCTGATAATAAATAATGGCCGAGGTAACGGCACTTACGGTATCGATCTGAAGGGTTTTGTGGATGAAGCCACTCATGTTTAATTGCCAAAGTGGAGAGGAGCTACTTCACATTCCTTAGGGAAACACCGGAGACAGATTTATGTGTCGTTAAATAAGGGTGTGGCTCATAGACATTCATGAGATCCTGGTGTTTTTATGTAGATCTACCTTAGGCCTTAGGGCTGAATACAATTTCTATTCTTCATTATTGAGAGGGTTTGTTTTTAGCATGAATTAACATTACCATTAAAGTGAGTTCAAATGGTTAAGGGATATTATTGTAAAAAAAAAAAAAAAAAAAAAAAAAAAATTCATCTTAATCATGTTAAAATCACTGTAACTCGTGGCCTCAGTTGATAATCATACTCACTTAATAATGTTGTGTTAAAAATAACCCAGCGAGTAACCCAGCTATGGGGTATAGCACCTTCCCAACTGTGGGTTATTTAAACCCAATGCATTGGATTAAAAGCCAGTTGGGTTAAAAGTAACCCAACAGTTGAGTTACATTGTATTACATTTATTATATAGAATGTTTTTGTAATAATAATTAGATGGGAAAGTTTGTGAACCAAAGCTAGCATGAATTAGCATGTTGCTAGCATGGTTTAAGTAGTTTCTAGCATTTTGCTAATATGATTTTACATTTTGCTAGCATGGTTTGGCATGTTGTTAACATGTTGCTAGCATGATATAACACATTGTTAACATAAGCATGTTGCTACTATGATTTAACATGTTGCTTACATGTTTTAACAGGTTACTTACTAGTAGGGTTGCCAACTTTCGAAAAGAAAAGTTTGTTGTTCTCGCAGGCAAGGTTTCTCGCTCTCTCCCTCTCTCTCCGCGCTACACGGTTTATCGCTGACGCACATACAGTAGGCTATGTTCTGTCTCGCATGCGCAGCTCTAGATTCTAGGAGATTTGAACTAATTTACGTGTTGTGTTGCTGTTGTATCAGTCAGATCAGCGCAGCACTCAATAATCGGGACAAGAGAGGTCCCGATCGGGACAAAAAAATTAGGCCCAAAAATCGGGACGTCCCGGGCTAATTCAGTTGGCAACCCTACTTACTAGCATGATTTAACACGTTGTTAGCATGATTACAATGTTGCTAGCATGAAGCAAATCATGTTGCTAGCATTATTTTAACACATTGTTAGCATTTTTAACGTTGTTAACATGATAAGTATGTTGCTAGTATGATTTTACATGTTAACATGTTTGAACAGGTTGCTAGCATGATTTACCACATTAGCTTGTTTTAGGTTAATTATAGTACTTCATGGACTAATTGTTTATTGTGATTAATATTATTGATAATAAATTTAAAAAATAATTTAAAAACTTCTCCTTTACTTCAGCAAATGTTATGTTTGGGTTTGTTTATTGTTATCATCTTACATATTTGAAAGGAACCGTCACAATAACATACATTTATTTGTAGATTGGACTCGTCAGATATTTGACGTTTCTTGTTGACGTTCATTTCGTCCATCATAGTCCATGTTTTAGTCTCTGTGTGCGGTTGAACGTCTGCTTGGAATCAACTGTCCTGCACTATTGCTCAAGACATTGGGAAAACAACACGCAGAGATGTGACTAGTTTTTCCCGTTTGCTAGCAAAACAATGTTCCAACACGTCATGTGGCCTACTTTAGTACACAATCCTGGCAAATACAGTGCCTAGCAATGTTTACTAAAGGGTTAGTTCAACAAAAAAGAAAGTTCTGTCATCGTTTACTCGTCCCCATGTTGTTCCAAACCCATAAGACTTTCATTCATCTTTGGAACTCAAATGAAGAAAAGAGATTTCTGTCCCTCCACAAGTCTGTTCACCCAAAACTTGCATAAAGAGATCGTAAACGAACAGATTTAATTCAAGGCTAATTTTGGTTTAGGTTAATTTAGTTAGTTTAGGTTAAAGTCCCTGTAAAGGCAATTCTAAAAAAAAATTCTAAACACATTATAAATGTTTGAATTGTATTGCTAAAACATATTACAAAGTTTGTGAACTGTGAAGTTCTAATTGTGGAGTTAGACAGTTAAACAGTTTTTCACCATTGCTGTGTTATGGATTTTTTGGGCGGGGCTAAAACGGGGGCTCAATGACGCACTGGAGCCCCTAAGCTCCTGGACACGCCCCTACTTGATGACGCACTGGAGCCCCTGAGCTCCTGGACACGCCCCTACTTGATGACTCACTGGAGCCCCTGAGCTCCGGACACGCCCCTACTTGATGACGCACTGGAGCCCCTGAGCTCCTGGACACGCCCCTACTTGATGACTCACTGGAGCCCCTGAGCTCCGGACACGCCCCTACTTGATGACGCACTGGAGCCCCTGAGCTCCTGGACACGCCCCTACTTGATGACTCACTGGAGCCCCTGAGCTCCTGGACACACCTCTACTTGATGACACACTGGAGCCCCTGAGCTCCTGGACACGCCCCTACTTGATGATGCACTGGAGCCCCTGGACACGCCCCTACTTGATGACGCACTGGAGCCCCTGAGCTCCTGGACATGCCCCTACTTGATGATGCACTGGAGCCCCTGGACACGCCCCTACTTGATGACACACAGGAGCCCCTGAGCTCCTGGACACACCCCTACAGGAGCCCCTGAGCTTCTGGACACGCCCCTACTTGATGACGCACTGGAGCCCCTGAGCTCCTGGACATGCCCCTACTTGATGACACACAGGAGCCCCTGAGCTCCTGGACACGCCCCTACTTGATGACGCACTGGAGCCCCTGAGCTCCTGGACACGCCCCTACTTGATGACGCACTGGAGCCCCTGGACACGCCCCTACTTGATGACGCACTGGAGCCCCTGAGCTCCTGGACATGCCCCTACTTGATGACACACAGGAGCCCCTGAGCTCGTGGACACGCCCCTACAGGAGCCCCTGAGGTTCTGGACACGCCCCTACTTGATGACGCACAGGAGCCCCTGAGCTCCTGGACACGCCCCTACTTGATGACGCACAGGAGCCCCTGAGCTCCTGGACACGCCCCTACTTGATGACGCACAGGAGCCCCTGAGCTCATGGACACGCCCCTACTTGATGACGCACAGGAGCCCCTGAGCTCATGGACACGCCCCTACTTGATGACGCACTGGAGCCCCTGAACTCCTGGACACGCCCCTACTTGATGACGCACTGGAGCCCCTGGACACGCCCCTACTTGATGACGCACAGGAGCCCCTGAGCTCATGGACACGCCCCTACTTGATGACGCACACTGGAGCCCCTAAGCTCCTGGACACGCCCCTACTTGATGACGCACAGGAGCCCCTGAGCTCCTGGACACGCCCCTACTTGATGACGCACTGGAGCCCCTGGACACGCCCCTACTTGATGACGTACTGGAGCCCCTGAGCTCCTGGACACGCCCCTACTTGATGACGCACTGGAGCCCCTGAGCTCCTGGACATGCCCCTACTTGATGACACACTGGAGCCCCTGAGGCTGGCCCCTCCCCTAACAATATAAATAGAGCACATTTGCATCAGTTCGCCTCTCAATCGCGAGTTACTGTCAGTACTATTAGTTACTACTATTAGTTGCAGCTCATACAGAACGCTGCTGCCAGGCTTCTGAGCAGAACCAGAAAATATGAACACATCACACCAGTCCTCAAGTCTTTACACTGGCTCCCAGTTACATTTAGGATTGACTTTAAAGTATTATTACTGGTATATAAATCTTTTAATGGGCTAGGACCTCAATATATTGTAGATATGCTCACTGAATATAAACCTAACAGATCACTCAGATCATTAGGATCACATCAGCTAGAAATACCAAGGGTTCACTCTAAGCAAGGAGAGTCTGCTTTTAGCTATTATGCCAGCCGCAGCTGGAACCAGCTTCCAGAGGAGATCAGATGTGCTCCTACAGTAGTCACATTCAAATCCAGACTCAAAACACATCTGTTTAGCTATGCATTTACTGAATGAGCACTGTGCCACTGTTCGTCCGACTGTTTTTACTGTACTTTACTTTATTTTTTATTCTAAACTGTTTTTACTGTACTGGTTTTGTCTTTGTTTGTTTTCTAATTTCTAATTTATTTATTTTTATAATCTCTGGAAGAGATTTTGAAGGAGAGCGGGAGAGTCTTCACTCCGATGAGGCGAGTGAAGGAGTAAGTTATACTGCTGTATAAGAAGTCGCTGAGAGCGTCGTTAAGGGTAACGGCAGCAGACAGCGCACACGAAGCGTGTTCTGTGGGGGCCCCGCTGGGCATTACTGGTGTAGCACCACCCCAGCAGAGTACGTCCCTGGGCTAGAGGCCCAGTGGCACCGTAAACCGGCTCAATCTCTTCCATCTCAGATGGGGGTGGACCAGTACTACTTTATTTGATATTTTATTCTAAACTGTTTTAATTATTCTTATTTGTTTTGATTACTTTAATTTCTTCTATGTAAAGCACTTTGAATTGCCATTGTGTATGAAATGTGCTATATAAATAAACTTGCCTTGCCTTGCCTTGCCTACTACAGCCTACAGTTTGCTAGCTAGCTATGCCTTCGTCACATAAATGCGTACTACCTGGATGCGATCACGTACAAAACAGATCGGTGTCCTTATTTAAATTTCCGAAAAACTTAATTATGTGTAGAGATTAATTTTGTGAAGAGCCACCTTGATGGAGAGCTGAGGATCACCGCCAAAACCCGCCTCTGTAGTAATCATTTTACACAGGATAATTTTATAAACTTTCGTCGGACACAACTGGGATTCACTTATAATCCGCTGTTACTGATGAATGGGGCCGAACCGACTATCTCCAGCCTCGGCCTTCATCCTCCGAAAGCAGTATCACCTAATATCACCGTCGGTAGCTGTCCCGTGAGTGGGCGTGGTTTCAGCGCAGCCAGCGGACACGCCCCCACAGCAGACACGCCCCCAGCGTTTGAGAGCAGAGAATACTGCTCATTTTTTCAAGATTTTGATAGCTTATTTTATGTACTTATGTGCTTTTTTTAACATTCAAATTTGGCTGGGTGGCTAATAACACATTTTTCTGTGGTGTGACAAACTCAGAACACATACTTCATTTTGACTGTACAGGGACTTTAATTTAAGTTATTCACAAATAAACATGAATAATGAACATACATAGAGCTCTTAAATTTGGTAATGGAAGCCCAACGCGTAAGAAGCAATGAGTTTTAAATAAAATTTGGACATACTACATCCGCTGTTGTCACTGTTATGTGACCTTCGGTAAGCCCCGCCCCCTTTACTGTTGCGAACTCGGACAAACATGGAGTTGCTAACTGTCGTTCAATGTAAAAAAAGATGTTTTTGATAAATTTTGGACACAGAAGGACCACCTCTTGTTGAGAAGCATTCAAGTTGGACTTGCATATGCCATGGAGGGATATATAAAAGATTTAAAAATAAATATGGTGGGTAACAAGATTCATTTGGAAGCTCAGGTTTAAAGATGTTTTTAATTTGCGCGAGTGACGTGAAAAACAAGAAACATCCCGCGAGAAATGCGATGCGAATATTTGCTTTGGTTTTGGTGTGCACACACCATTATGGGTTTGGTCCGACATGAGGGTGAGTAATTCATGACAGAATTTTTGGATGAACTAACCCTTTAAGCTTTGTCTTTGTGTCCACAGGATGAAATAAACCCCCTGGAGAAGAGAACTCATCAGCCGCCACCATGGTTTCATCGTTGCTCTCCGTCGACGAAACGGTCGCACAAAGCAACGCAACTCCGCTTTGCTTCTCCATTAACAACTTTACTTTCAAAGCCAACCACACCATCGCCTCTGCGTACTTCTCGGCAGTCTTCAGCGGACTCGGATTGAGCTCCAACCTCTTCGCCCTGGTGGTCCTGGCCAAGACTTTCCAGCACACCAAGAGCCGCTCGCGTTCCTCATTCCTGATCTTCCTCGGTGGTCTGGTGTTCACCGACTTCATGGGACTGTTGGTCACGGGGTCCATAGTGGTGTCCTTCCACATCACGCACTTTAACTGGCGCCAACTGGACCCTCACTGCCACTTTTGCAACTTCATGGGCATGTCAATGGTCTTCTACGGGCTTTGCCCGCTTCTTCTCGGCGCCGCTATGGCTATGGAGCGTTACATAGGCATCAACCGACCCTTCGCACGTTCAACTGCCATGACCAACTCAAGAGCGTGCTCAACGGTGGCCATTGTGTGGGTCACAGCCGGTTGCATTAGCTTGTTGCCATTAGCGGGGTTGGGAAACTACCACCTCCAGATACCCGGATCCTGGTGCTTCCTCAACATCAGCTCCAAACCTCTGGACATGACCTTCAGCTTGATCTTCTCGCTCGTCGGCCTGCTCTCACTGGCCGTGTCGTTCCTGCTCAACACGGTGAGCGTGATCACTCTCCTGAGGGTGTGTTGCGGACAGGACAGCGGGCAACGGAGACGAGACTATGAAGTGGAGATGATGGTGCAGCTCATCTTGATCATGGCCATCGCCTCCATCTGCTGGTGCCCTTTACTGGTGAGTTCCTCTGTACTAAGACCGAATTGACCAGCTCTTCCCGAAATCTACTCTTAAAGATGGGTTCCAAAAGTTGTTTTTTTTCACAGCGATGCCACTTTTGGTTCCCCAAGGTTCTCAAAAGAACCATTTTTTTCTTAGTGTGAAGAACATTTATAAAATCTAAAGAACCTTTTTTCCCTCACTCTTAAAAATAAATGTCCTTTATTGGCATCTGTGGTTCCATTAAGAACATTTAAGTTCAATCATGGAATCTTTCCATTGCACTTTAGTGGGAAAATGTTCATGATAATGCCTTAGAAGAACCATTTTTGGTTCCCCAAAAAACCTTTCAGTAACTAAAGAAACTTTTTAAACATTTTGTGCAATGAAAATGTTCCAACGTTCTTTGTGAAACCATCAATGCCAATTAAGAACCTATTAAGTAAGATAGCTAGGTTAGTAAGTGAACAAGAAGGAATCTCGCAGAGGAATATTATGGCTTCAGTACAAGTACAAGTTAAAGCATTTGATAATTTGACATAATGTTGATAACCTAATGAACTTCCACTTTCCCTCCCCCGGAAGTGAATGGGGCCAATACTCACTGTTTCAATAGTATAGTTACAAGATATAAACATGCCAACATGATTTTAGCGTGTAAAAAAATCCAGTCTTGTCCAATTTTACAACTTTGTTGCAATGACAATGCAATGCCATAAACTCTAAAATGACTTTAAAAATAAGGATTTAAGCAGCTTTACAGCTCACATAAATAGAAGAAATTGAACAGAAGAAATACAGTTATGAACATCAATTTCTGCTTTCTAAATCCTCTTAAAATTGGCATTATTGGTAATCAATATGCCACAAATACTGTTAATTGAGCTCAACTTGTTCTGCAACTTCTTCCGTTCTGCTCAATTGATCCCAGTAGTTTGACATTGGTGCATCTCTCTAGAATGCATAAAAATTTGAATAATTTCCAATTCCAAAAATATGGAATTGGAAGTATTTACCATTGATAGCTTTAAACGACTCGTCCACCATCTTGAATGTGTTTTTCATTTAGCTCAGCGCAATGCATTCTGGGATTAGTGTGTCCTTCACCGTAAAGGACACATTTGCTTCTGCATTACAGTTTGGCCCAAGAAAAGTATCTTAGGAACATAATTATGCTGCCTATCTTTAACAAAAGTCTTTTTAATAACACTCCCATAGGCAGTTTACTCTGTTTGGAACGGCCTCAACTTGCTAAAAAAGGCAAAAAGTTGCTTTGAACGTCGATCTGATTTCAACTGCACAGACTTTAGTTCCATGCCGTTCTTATCTGACTTCAAACGATCTGTTTACTTGACATGCTGTTCTGTAAATCCAGCCCGTTTTAGATCCAGATGTCGGTGGCATCTGGTACCTACTTGCTCTGTGATATTATGAGAACTGCTTCTCGTAACCATCCGAATCCATTTCAATCGTCTGTGACGCTGCTTGTTTTAAGTCCTGCTTATTGTTAAGTATTTGTTTGTTTATCTAAATGTTGAGCAGAAATACTGCTGTGCATTACTGAGGCCGTAAAGTCAGATGCTTTACTTGTCAAATAACGCATTCAGAGCTTCTTCGAAACTCTTCCATGTTTTGCGAGTTGAGGAACATTTAGGAGTTGTGTGAGAACAGCTGATAAGACTAATGGGGGGGAAAGCCATTTCCTGTTGAGGAGAAGAACAGGAAGTCCTCACCAACAAACACACACTCAGATTATTTTGAACAAAACAAGTTCACCGTAAGCCAATGACATGCACTTGCTATTTTACTTTATAAAGTTGCAATATGAAGTGATAGCAGATATATAAGGAGTAGTTCACTTCAGATTTAAAATTTCCTGATAATTTACTCTCCCCCACGTCACCCATGATATTCATGTCTTTCTTTCTTCAGTCAAAAAAAGAAATGAAGGTTTTTGAGGAAAATATTCAATGGGGTCCAACGGGTCGAAGGTCCAAATGTGAGTTTCAGTGCAGCTTCAAAGTCTCGACACGATCCCAGCCGAGGAATAAGAGTCTTATCAAGACAAACCAGTGGCCATTTTATAAAAAACAAACATTTATATACTTTTTAACCACAAATGCTCGTCTTGCACGTCCTTGACTTCACACATTACGTAATCATGTACGGTAGGGCGAAAAATATAGTAAAAATTGACATTTAGTTAGTTGCATAGAATGTCTAAAGTGGACTATCGAAATAAAGTGTTATCCTATAACGTCTAGAAACCCACAGACGTGGCTTATAGTTGAAGCATGTTTCCCCTCCAACACATGACAGGTGCATACAGGACATTTTCTACTGTATTAGGCTTAAAAAGTTTAGATGCTCACTCTCTGGTTCACTTAAATCCTTCATATACGGGATTACTGTCACTGAAAACCAAAGAAAAGGTTTGGAGTAAGAAGTGGCCTATACTTAAATAAACGCGGCTCGTCTGTGATGATCTGAAATGGAACTTTGGGAATAAACACTCTGGAATTCCTGTGTTCTAGTGTGATGTTGTCATGATGATGTCACGATGATGTCATGATGATGTGAGATTAGTGCGATGATGTCATGATGATCTCACGATGATGTGAGATGAACGGAACACGGTCTCTGGGAAATGACCTGTGACGCCTCTAACCTTGTTTCTCCCCGGACAGATATACATTTTGAAGACCGTCGTCGTGTCGTCCGTAGCCGCCGACCCCTATAGCGTTCTGTTCTACCTCCGCTTGGCCACCTGCAATCAGATTTGTGACCCCTGGATTTACATCCTGTGTCAGGAGTCTAGACTGAGGCGAGTAAAGCGGCCCGTGCGGTCACTGGGTAATTCAGATCGTGATCCGGATTCACACTCGCTCCTCACGCATCAGATTGCTTTGAAGTGTTTGTGGCGCTGTGCTGTTCATCTGGGAATCACCGCTGGTTCACTAAACACCATCACCCACGCTAATCAGAGTTTCTGCCCAAATAGCATAGTTATGAGTGTAACTTCATACTTTATGCATACAAAGGTATACACTCACCTAAAGGATTATTAGGAACACCATACTAATACTGTGTTTGACCCCCTTTCGCCTTCAGAACTGCCTTAATTCTACGTGGCATTGATTCAACAAGGTGCTGAAAGCATTCTTTAGAAATGTTGGCCCATATTGATAGGATAGCATCTTGCAGCTGATGGAGATTTGTGGGATGCATATCCAGGGCACGAAGCTCCCGTTCCACCACATCCCAAAGATGCTCTATTGGGTTGAGATCTGGTGACTGTGGGGGCCATTTTAGTACAGTGAACTCATTGTCATGTTTAAGAAACTAATTTGAAATGATTCGAGCTTTGTGACATGGTGCATTATACTGCTGGAAGTAGCCATCAGAGGATGGGTACATGGTGGCCATAAAGGGATGGACATGGTCAGAAACAATGCTCAGGTAGGCCGTGGCATTTAAACGATGCCCAATTGGCACTAAGGGGCCTAAAGTGTGCCAGGAAAACATCCCCCACACCATTACACCACCACCACCAGCCTGCACAGTGGTAACAAGGCATGATGGATCCATGTTCTCATTCTGTTTACGCCAAATTCTGACTCTACCATCTGAATGTCTCAACAGAAATCGAGACTCATCAGACCAGGCAACATTTTTCCAGTCTTCAACTGTCCAATTTTGGTGAGCTCTTGCAAATTGTAGCCTCTTTTTCCTATTTGTAGTGGAGATGAGTGGTACCCGGTGGGGTCTTCTGCTGTTGTAGTCCATCCGCCTCAAGGTTGTGCGTGTTGTGGCTTCACAAATGCTTTGCTGCATACCTCGGTTGTAACGAGTGGTTATTTCAGTCAAAGTTGCTCTTCTATCAGCTTGAATCTTCTAATACCTCGAAGTGATAAAATAAAATTCTGTATCAAATTTATAGGCAAGACAAGTAGTTTGTTTAGGCATGGTTTGTTGGGAAATTACAAACCTGCGCACACATATTCAAACGAATTTAACTATAGAATCATTATTTAATGCGCATGTGAACGCCATCCGGTCACAGGTTCGCGTTTAAAGTCTGTTTAGAGAGAACGCCATCGTCTTAGTGGCCCCTAATGTAATAAAAAATTATAATTTTGCTGGAAGTGAATCAATCAAAACCAACTTTAGCTGGAAATAACATTATTCAAAAATCGCTATAAAGCCAAAACAATCTCTGTTACCGTAAATTGTATGTTTATCTCTGTAAAGCTGCTTTGAAACAATCTCCATTGTTAAAAGCGCTTTATAAATGAAGATGACTTGACTTGACTTGAATCAGTCGGCCCATTCTCCTCTGACCTCTAGCATCAACAAGGCATTTTCGCCCACAGGACTGCCGCATACTGGATGTTTTTCCCTTTTCACACCATTCTTTGTAAACCCTAGAAATGGTTGTGCGTGAAAATCCCAGTAACTGAGCAGATTGTGAAATACTCAGACCGGCCCGTCTGGCACCAACAACCATGCCACGCTCAAAATTGCTTAAATCACCTTTCTTTCCCATTCTGACATTCAGTTTGGAGTTCAGGAGATTGTCTTGACCAGGACCACACCCCTAAATGCATTGAAGCAACTGCCATGTGATTGGTTGATTAGATAATTGCATTAATGAGAAATTGAACAGGTGTTCCTAATAATCCTTTAGGTGAGTGTATATATATTTATAAATGTATATAAATATGTATGTGTGGGTGTGTGTACGTTTTTGTAATGTTTATATTTTATTAAATAAATATATATTAAAAGATATATTAAATATGTATGCCTTGATTTTATTTATATATATATATATATATATATATATAAGCAGTAATTATAGAAGCTATTTGGAAGAAACTGTACTCACCATGGTTAAATGTGTCTTTCTGTCATGTAACATCAAATGCAGTGTGTGTGTGTGTGTGTGTGTGTATCCATGTGTATTTTGTCGAGTGAACACTGCAAAGGTCAGTGATCGAACTGCTAAGCTCACTCCATTGCCGCTGTATTCGCTGCATCATTGCTAAGTGTTCATGTTCACCACAAACACATTTGGTATCTTGCTGGAATTGGAAAAATATCCAAGAAGGTTGTGTGAGAGCAGCTGGCTTTATCCTTAACATCCTTAACAACAGCTTTAGTGTCCACATGATAAACCCCAGCTGGCCTCACACACACTCCTCCAGCCTCTCTGTTTGTTTTGCTTTAGTTTTTCACAACAACATGATTGATCGTAACACTCAAATCAAAGGAAATTGTATTTTATTATTTTTCATGACACTTAAGCAAAATTCCCCACATATTCTACATTTTATGTTTATTTTAACTAAATAAGGGTGAAATGTGTCCTGGATATTTTCCTGACAGATTTTGTGGAGATAAATTAAAAACATGACCGATTATATTTAGCAGTCGGCATGAAGCCAGTATTCATATTCCAGTAAACTGTTTATTCTGGTTATTCTCATTGGTCATTTTCATAAACATTTCGATATGACAAAGCCTGCAGTGTTTGCGTAATAATGACTGTGTTTATTTTATTAAAACCCTCATCCTTCCCTCGCACTTTGTAACGCATCTTTCCCTCGCGGCTCAAAATGCCTCGAAGCCCAAAAATTATACTTTATTTATTTATTTTTGTACAGAAAGCTTATTTTATTTCATTCTGATAATATTTTTTCTATTTTTTTAATGAAATTTGTTGATTTTTTTGTTATTTAAATTTAATTTACCTTTTAATTACTAGATTTAATAAATAAATAGTCATTTAAGCACATTCCTTCAACTTGAATTCAAAATAACTCACAATTTCATGCATAACCCTTTTATTTCAGCTCAAAATATCTTACATTGGGTGTGTTTGCCGACCTTGTGTGGGAAAACAATAATATAACATGATATTTCATATTTATTTGACTCTAGATGGGCGTATAGCTCTATATATAGCAGATGTATAAGATCTGTCCTTAAGTCAGATACACATTATAAAATAATTTTTTTGGTAAAGTTTCCATTTGAATTTTGAGGATTTTTAGGTTTTTCTATGTGTACTGAAGCATTCCTCGCATTTCATTCAGTCCTAAAAGGGGTCAAATTGACCCGTGAAGGAAGGATTTGTTACTTTTTTTAAATTTCAACCACAAAACTCCTCAAATCCAACCAATTTTTTTTATGTGTTCGAGGTTCAAGTGCGTCAAATCTTGGACCCCTCTGATGAACCCCCGATTTCATTCAGAAATGGTTTCCAGCAGGTCGCATTGGCCCGCGAGGAAAGGATGCGTGTGTATGTCCGGACTCGAGTGTGTGTTTGTTTCTCACTGGTGTGTTTTGCTTGGACAGGTGTTTATTGCGCAGACCGTGCTGTCCGGGGGCGAGCTCAAAGTGCGCCAGCTGCTTCTCTGGCTTCGGTTTGCGACGTTGAACCAGATCCTGGACCCCTGGGTCTACATCCTCTTCCGACGGGCCGTTCTGAAGCGGGTCGCGCCCAACATGGACTGGTCCCGCGGGTCGATCGCGAGCATCTCCACGTCCTTGCGCAGACTCACGCGCGCCTCGCTGGGGGGAACAGGGGACCGATCGGAGAACATCCGGACAAATCCTGACAAATCCAGACACCAGGAGACGCCTTTCCCTGTGCAGAACATCCCAGCCTCGTCTTGCTCTGTTTAGCAAACCAGGGGTGTGTTTCCCGAAAGCATCGTTTGCCAACTATGTTCCGTCGTTATCAGCAGTTCAACGAGTGTGTGTTTCCCGAAACCATCGTTCCAACGAACATTCGCCAACAGCATCGCAGAGGTGTGTGTGTGAGCGACAGATCTCCTGTGGTTTAAGCAGTTTCTAGTGTTCATGACATGTGGACTCAATAAATCCTGATCTTGAGCAAAATAAGCAATCTGACATTCAGTGCAACCGGTGTCTTTATGTAGAACACATACAAATGTCATTTACGTCTTTTAGTTTGTCAAGAGATTTAAAGTGTAGTTTTTGAAGAGCGCGCATGTGTGAACGAGCTCTAGTGCACAAGAACGAGCCTATGATTGAATCTGGAAATAAAGCAAAATAACTGAGAAAAATGAGAAATAGTCCTCAGATGCATGTCCGTAATTTATAGCAAAACGTCTAGCGTTAATTTGATCTCAAACAGACTCATTAAAGTAGTTATTACTCCAACACCTGCGTTCATTAACCAACGCGGTTGAACGACCAATTTGCGACCAATCAGGAAACAGTCGAGACTCGCTAGTTGATTTCTTTAGCGATGCATCGTACTACGGTAGTGAACCAGCGAGTTACGGCGCTGTACGGGAAACACACTCCAGGACTTACATCTTCCTCTGCTTCTGTGATGATTAAACGTCTCATGGAAAGATTGACATTGATAATAATCATAAATGTTTCTTGAGCATCAAATCATCATATTAGAGTGATTTCTGAAGGATCATGTGACACTGAAGACTGGAGTAATGATGCTGAAAATCAGCTTTGACCACAGGAATAAATTACACTTTACTATATATATTCTCATAGAAAACAGTTATTTTAAATAATATTTCACAATTTTTTTTTTTTTTTTTTTATCAAATAAATGCTGCCTTGGTGAGCAGAAGATACTTCTTTAAAAAACATAAAAAAATTACCAATCCAAAACTTTTGACTTGTAGTTTAGGGCCTTTTCTCCTTTTGACCCTTTCCTTGATTTGCTGGCCAAGAAACTCTTGTCAGACGTTCAAGGCGTGGTGAACTCGCATGCACTCGTAGAGGAAGACGTACAGTAAAAACTTTGGGAAAACTGCAGTTTTGGCTCGTTTCCTACATATACACTCCCTTTTCCTTGCTGATAAGACGGAGGACCACACACTCGGGTAAAATGTCTCCCGACTTAAACTTTTCTAGTATTGTCTTGGAACAATTTTGTTTTATCTATTTCTAGCACAAAGTCGGTTATTCTTGTGTGAATAAACTCTTTTGTTTGGATTGCTTTGGTCAATTGTTCTCTCAAGTATTTGCATCTTTGGTAGAGATGATTTTTCTTTGGCAAGTAATGTCGCTGAGGCCTAGAGCACACTGAAGCTCATCCGCTAGCTAGAGCCGCACGATTAATCGCTAAAACATCTCGATTCAAACACCTATGTGATCTTATTCCTAAATGACAATGTGTCTATTAAACCTTTGACAAAATCACAGCGAACATTCAGATCTGTTTGATCCGGAGAGAGCAGTTGTCGTATGGGTATGAAACAGCTTCACAAACAGTCTTTTCAACACTTAGTATCATTATTTCTGTCTTACATTAATTCATATTATCACAGAAGTACTGGGAGAAAAGTTTATAGTTCAGATATTAACACTGATGTCTACAGTAGAGCTTAAACTAGAGTAAATCACCTTTTGAAAGTAACTTGATGCTTCAGATAAAGATTGTATCATTACATCATTACACCAGTAGGTGGCGACTGTTACGTTACTGTTAAAATTGTTTATCATTGAATCATTCATTCAAGAGATTCGTTCAAAAATGCTGATTCATCCAGTAATGAAACAAGTGTATTTATGAGTGAGTCATTGAATCAATCAATCAAGAGATTCATTCAAAAAATGCTGATTCATCCAGTAATGAAACAAGTGTATTTATGAGTGAGTCATTGAATCAATCAATCAAGAGATTCATTCAAAAAATGCTGATTCATCCAGTAATGAAACAAGTGTATTTATGAGTGAGTCATTGAATCAATCAATCAAGAGATTCATTCAAAAAATGCTGATTCATCCAGTAATGAAACAAGTGTATTAATGAGTGAGTCATTGAATCAATCAATCAAGAGATTCGTTCTAAAAATGCTGATTCATCCAGTAATGAAACAAGTGTATTTATGAGTGAGTCACTGAATCAATCAATCAAGAGATTCGTTAAAAAAATGCTGATTCATCCAGTAATGAAACAAGTGTATTTATGAGTGAGTCACTGAATCAATCAATCAATCAAGAGATTCGTTCAAAAAATGCTGATTCATCCAGTAAATGAAACAAGTGTATTTATGAGTGAGTCACTGAATCAATCAATCAAGAGATTCGTTAAAAAAATGCTGATTCATCCAGTAATGAAACAAGTGTATTTATGAGTGAGTCACTGAATCAATCAATCAATCAAGAGATTCGTTCTAAAAATGCTGATTCATTCAGCAATGAAACAAGTGTATTTATGAGTCATTGAATAAATCAATCAAGAGATCTGTTAAAAAAAATGCTGATTCATCCAGTAATGAAACAAGTCTATTTATGAGTGAGTCACTGAATCAATCAATCAAGAGATTTGTTCAAAAAATGCTGATTCATCCAGTAATGAAACAAGTGTATTTATGAGCGAGTCATTGAATCAATCAATCAAGAGATTTGTTCAAAAAATGCTGATTCATCCTGTAATGAAACAAGTGTATTTATGAGTGAGTCATTGAATCAATCAATCAATCAAGAGATTTGTTCAAAAAATGCTGATTCGTCCAGTAATGAAACAAGTGTATTTTATGAGCGAGTCATTGAATCAATCAACAACGAGATTTGTTCAAAAATGCTGATTCATCCAGTAATGAAACAAGTGTATTAATGAGTGAGTCATTGAATCAATCAATCAAGAGATTCGTTCAAAAAATGCTGATTCGTCCAGTAATGAAACAAGTGTATTTATGAGCGAGTCATTGAATCAATCAACAACGAGATTTGTTCAAAAATGCTGATTCATCCAGTAATGAAACAAGTGTATTAATGAGTGAGTCATTGAATCAATCAATCAAGAGATTCGTTCAAAAAATGCTGATTCGTCCAGTAATGAAACAAGTGTATTTATGAGCGAGTCATTGAATCAATCAACAACGAGATTTGTTCAAAAATGCTGATTCATCCAGTAATGAAACAAGTGTATTTATGAGTCATTGAATCAATCAATCAAGAGATCCGTTCAAAAAATGCTGATTCATCCAGTAAATGAAACAAGTGTATTTATGAGTGAGTCACTGAATCAATCAATCAAGAGATTCGTTAAAAAAATGCTGATTCATCCAGTAATGAAACAAGTGTATTTATGAGTGAGTCACTGAATCAATCAATCAATCAATCAAGAGATTCATTCTAAAAATGCTGATTCATTCAGCAATGAAACAAGTGTATTTATGAGTCATTGAATAAATCAATTAAGAGATCTGTTAAAAAAAATGCTGATTCATCCAGTAATGAAACAAGTCTATTTATGAGTGAGTCACTGAATCAATCAATCAAGAGATTTGTTCAAAAAATGCTGATTCATCCAGTAATGAAACAAGTGTATTTATGAGCGAGTCATTGAATCAATCAATCAAGAGATTTGTTCAAAAAATGCTGATTCATCCTGTAATGAAACAAGTGTATTTATGACTGAGTCACTGAATCAATCAATCAAGAGATTCGTTCAAAAAATGCTGATTCATCCAGTAATGAAACAAGTGTATTTATGAGTGAGTCACTGAATCAATCAATCAAGAGATTAGTTCAAAAAATGCTGATTCATACAGTAATGAAACAAGTGTATTTATGACTGAGTCACTGAATCAATCAATCAAGAGATTCGTTCAAAAAATGCTGATTCATCCAGTAATGAAACAAGTGTATTTATGAGTGAGTCACTGAATCAATCAATCAAGAGATTAGTTCAAAAAATGCTGATTCATACAGTAATGAAAACAAGTGTATTTATGAGCAAGTCATTGAATCAATCAATCGAAAGATTCGTTCAAAAACTGCTAATTCATCCAGTAATGAAACAAGTGTATTGATGAGTGAGTCATTGAATCATTCATTCAAGAGATTCGTTCAAAAATGCTGATTCTTCCAGTAATGAAACAAGTGTATTTATGACTGAGTCATTGAATCAATCAATCAAGAGATTAGTTCAAAAAATGCTGATTCATCCAGTAATGAAACCAACCAGTTCTGAGGTGAATCTAAACACTAAAAACTTTGATTTGAAGCAAAAACGTATTTGAAAAGCGGACAAAAATACAGGACTGTACTTAACGGCTTCGGTGAGGGAAAGAACTACAATTCCCTGAAGAACTGCGAATGACATCATGAATTAAAACAATTGGAGAAATATAAAAATACAGATTTAAAGATGTTAATTGTGTATATAAAAACAACATATTTTTATGTTGCTTGCATAAAAATTTATATTTAGACAAATATTTAAGTAGTTGATGAGCATAGGGATTCGCAGTGCTTCATGGGAGTGGGCGGAGCTATTTTCTCTAATTGGTGGAATTTCTCAGCAGAATCATGGGTAATGTAGTTGTTCACCAAGAAATCTGCCATTAAACACAATTATTTAAAAAATAAATTTAAATAATGCTGATGGCTATAACAAAAACAGTCCTTCGAGTAACAACCTCACAGTAGGTCCGTCTTTAATCTTTAATTTTATTATATTGTCATTTTCATTAGTTTTTTAATGTTTCAGTTTTTAGTACATCAACTAATTTCATTTGAAATTTTTTTTAAGTTTAATCTTTCAATCTAATATTTATATTCTATTCTATATTTTATTTTGGCTTTATTTCAACATCTTATTTCAAGTTATCGTAAAGTTATTGTTAAAAATCAATGCCCTTATGTAAAAAATTAATGGGATTATTACTTCCGGAACCAGACCGTTGCACTATAAAAGAGGTGGAAAGAGAATTAAGAAAGTCAATTTTGATTTCACGTTTACTGAAGGACTTTTGTCAGCCATTTTGTGAGCGACTCTCTTTGATGTTTATGACTTACGAATGTACAAAAAGTCTCCACATACAAAATTTGTGGTATGCTGGAGTGTTTTTAATCTTCACACATATTCAAATATGTCACATCAGGTCATCCAAAAGGGGTACGGACATTGTAAAACACGATATACAATACACAAACACTTAGCAGATTTTTTAGTTTAATAGCTACACATTAAATGTGAACATATCATTAATTCAACTGTGTCAATAAGTGATGATTCATATATACACAAGCCATCCGTGTCACAAGATCTCATTAATCATGAAAGATCATTCATTTCACCTGTAACACGATGTATAACACAAAAGACAAAAACAAACAAAGGCTAGGCTAAGCTAAGCTAATGTCTGCTATCATATACTTGATTGTAATGCTTTTAAAGTCAAATATATAATGTAAAACTTAAAAGATTGGTTTAATCCCTAGTTAGCTATACAGATCGGTGGGAAATACAGTGTGACCGACTTCGTACTGCTCTACGCACTTGAATGTTTGCGTTAGCTCGTTGTTTAGCCGCTAATACCTTGACGTTCTCCATTCTTCCTCGGGATCAGTGTGGGAATTGGGAGGATTGAGTATATGAAAACAGATGACAGACGTCACAAATCAACCTCTCAGATGTCTTGACTTACTCTAGGGGAAAAACATAGGAGGAAAAGCATGTGCTCGTGTGAGATAGCGTTAGCATGTCTAGCATTTGTCGCTAATTGTTTTCTGTAAGGACTGGATGTAAATAAAGGGTGATAAGATAATCTGGTTCACTTTTCTTCCACAAATGCCAAAAAGTATCTGAAACCATGCAGTTTTCAGGGCCCACCTCTAAATCCGGCCGTTCTTGACGTCTCCCAGAGCGCCCCACACTTCAAACAGAAAGACGTCGGGAAAACCGAAGTCGCCCAGAACGGAGTCGAGCGCCTCTGCGAAATCATCCGGGTTCTGCTTGTTCCTCCCGGCTTCCACTATGGTCGTCGCTGTAGGACACGAGATCAAAAACACATCCTAACAAAGTGATCTGTGATGCGTTTTCCTGTGTTTGTGACTATATATAGAGGGTTTACATCATGTTAAGACTTGCAGGTGAAACACGAAATAATTAGAATATGGTGCAAAAGTTCATTTATTTCACTAATTCAACTTAAAAGGTGAAACTAATATATTATATAGACACATTACATGCATCATCACTCATTAATCATCACAATTATAACAAATAAAGGCTTGAAATATCTCACTTTGCATGTAATGAGTCTATATAATATATTAGTTTCACCTTTTAAGTTGAATTACTCAAATAAATGCACGATATTCTACTTTTTCGAGTTTCACCTGTAACATGTTAGCGCTGCATTCCTGCCTTTCTGAAGACAGACCAAAAATAAACGTTACTCTGTGATCTTAAATTGTTGTTTTGGTTCTCTTTCGTGTTTTAACAGACAAAAACACAAAACTATAACCAAAAATGCTTGTTTTGTTGTGTCACGTGTCTTAAAGTGACAGCAGCCTAATAAACCTGCTGCTGTCTGTCATTAAAGATAACCAAAGAACAAAAGAAAAAGAGAAAAACACTCTTGCTTTCGACTGAATAACTTTTGTAGCTTTAATAAGGACTAATCTATATTTAATTGATCATTTCTGCAGTGAAGACTGTGAAGTGTTTGATAACTGAGTTTGTGTTTGATAACTTTGACAAAAAATGAGTAGCTGTGAATAAAATAAGTTACATTTTTAATTTAAGTTAAGTCTTTTAATATTTAAGTATATTAAGCAAAAAAATTATATTAATTACATTACATACGTTTTTAATGTTTATATATATATATATATATATATATATAACAATTAATATATTAATTTAGATATTTATTAGATATTATATATATATATATATATATATATATATATATTTGTTTTTTAATGGTTTACTTGCCCTGAGATATAAATAAATATAATGAATCAATTAATTTATTATGAATTAAAATACATTTAATAATACATTTATTATAATAAAATAAATATATATATATATATATATATATATGTGTGTGTGTGTGTGTATATATATATATATATATAATACAATGAATTTAAATATCTTCACGTTATCTATATATATATATATATTATTTATATATATTTGTTTTTAATGGTTTACCGGTATTTGCCCTGAGATATAAATAAATATAATAAATAAATTGATTGATGTATTATTTATTATAATCGTTTTTTAAATACATTTATTATAATAAATATTACACACATATACACACACACACATAAATATATATATATATATGTGTGTGTGTTTGTATATATATATATATATATATATATAATACAATAACTGAATTAAAAATCTCGACATGTTATCGCTATTCCTGCCTTGCTGAAGACAGTCCAACAATAAACGTTACTTTGTAATCTTTTTGGGAATTATTCCACCCCGGTTCCCGAGGGCCAAGCAATGTTTTCCCTGATGCTAATGATGCAATGCAGTGAATTCATGGGAACTAAAGGGCCGTTTTCCTCCAGCCTTTTACGGGAACATCCGAAGCTAAAGGCCAGATCTGCTCTCACCGAGTTCGAGGTCGCGGATCCCCATGTAGCTCTCCAGAAGATCGTCCACCTTCCGGATGGCCTTGTCCTCGAACTCGCTGGGCTGGTGGAGGACACATGGATGCAGAGATGAGTGGAAAGAGTTTAGAGAGCAAAAGTTGTCCTGGAGTTTAAACGCTGAACTCACGATCTCCTCGACGGTGGCCGAGCCTTTGGAGCGCATGCGCAGAGTCTCTTTCCCGCTCACCATCTTGCCCTCGCTGGACTTCGGCGCTCGCGTCCTCTGGCCTATCATGTCTGACACACACACACACACACTTCATGTTAAAGGCAACAGGAAAACAGATTGAATCACCAATAGCGATTGATGAAAGCAAATTCCAGGCTTCAGCTTCCTGTTTACTCATATCTGGGCTTCAGTCTCTTTTCTGTAAATCTGTATTTTAACAACATATTTTTTTCTTTGCATTATTAAATCATATTTTATTGTACTATTATTAATGTATTATATTAGCTATGTATATATAAGACTATATCAGACTATTTTATTATATTTTATGTTGTTTTATTATTGTGTGTATGTGTGTATCAAGCTTATTACAAAAAACTAAAACATTTTTGTTCCTTAAAATAAAAAAATATTTAAAAATGTAAAAACTTTTTATATATTTTAAACATTATTTGTTAATATTTAATTATATATTTTGAATATATATGTTATGTAATACATATTTATAATATATATTTATATATAATATGTTAATATTGATATGTTGTAAAACTAGTTTTATACATTTTTGCTGTTACATTAATGTTTATTTATATTTATACAATAATTATCTTGATATGTTATCCAAAAGCATATTTTTTCAATTTCTTTTTTGTTACTTAAAAATAGAATAAATAAAACTCATTTATGTTACTTAAAATAAAAATAAATTAAAAACGTAAACTTTATATAAATATCGTATATATTTAAATATTATTTATAGTAATATATAAGTATACTTTTTCATTTTTATGTTTTCTAATAAATATTCATATATGTTTAATTAAATATGTTAATATATGTTGTAAAAATAGCTGTACACATTTTTGCTGTTAATTATATTAATCTTTATTTATATTTATAATTAGTAATAATTATATTAATATATATGCATATTTTTTTACTTAAAATAATAATAAAATACTTAAAAATACTTAACTTCAATATTCTATAAATGTTTAAATATTTATATTATTTGATTTATATATAAATATATTCTGTAATAAATAGGCTACTAATAAATTGTAAAAGTGGTTTTATACATTTTTGCTGTTAATTATATTAATATTTATTTACATTTACTATATTTATAAAGGGAGAGATCCCTTTAATTATAGCTTTATTTTGTGGTATAAATTCTTTCAGAAGGTTAGCTTGACTTTAGGTTCAATTAGGAGTAGCTTGTAGCCGGAGAAGCTACTTTTAAAATATATTTTGTCAAGACACTTAATTTACAGTAAACTACACTAAACCAAGCAACAAACTGCACTCTTCAAATATGCTAAATTAGAAAATCTAAACTACAGTCATGCTACTGAAAAGTAGGCAGCATCACTAGCTTTAGTTAGCTAGCAAGCTACATTAGCGTCAAATTAGCCGAGCTGGCTTTGATCATCTCACACAGAGTGAAGTCAGTGCGCGTTCGGGAGTGTAATTACCCGCCTTTCTCTCACAAAGGCTAATCCATCACTCTAAAACATCCAATTAGCTAATACTATAATGATAATCAAAGGCCTTTCAATTATTAACGGCCGTAATTTGCTGTCACAGAAAGCAGAAGCCGCCGCGCTCGCATATTAAGGCTGACTCTGAATGTGCTGAGTCTGTCGAGCGTGTCGAGGTGTAGAGATGGAGATTAGTGTTTGTTTTTCAGACCTGTGGGAGGAAAGCCACCGGATAATTATGAGTATTTACTGTTCAGAGACTGTAATTACGGCAGAGGAATCAGAGCCATTACAAGCTCGTAGACCTATATATCGCAATATGCAGATAAAACACATTAGACTTTCTCAGGCAGTGTGTGTTTGTTAAACAGGGCTTCGTGACTTTTATCAGATACTCTTTTTATCATTGTTTTCCTTTTCTCTGTCTCCCCACATGTTCCTGTTCATTGTTATGTATTATTTCATTTTGTACTGAATTATAATTATGTAATAAAAAAGGGATGTCATACTCAGACAGCTTCCCGTCTGCCTCGCTTTGAACCCTGGGAACGTTTCCTTTGACAAATAATGCCGTTCATTTCTGTGATTCAAAATGGAGTCCAGTTATAAAAGTACAATTTCAGGAAATCTCCTCTTCAGGATTTTGAGTTACTCCATATTTCCTTGATGGAAAGATCAAGATATGATTCTGCTTGAATGACATAAATGTGTTCATGAGCGACTCAAATGTTACAAATGTGCGTTCTACTTGAATACGACTAATAAAATCCATTTAAATATGTATATTAAATTATTTCCTAAATTATGTAAAATACTTTTTTACATAATATAGGCTCACTCATTTATTTTATAAGTCATAACTTTTTCCACTGTTTGACCACATGATGACGCTGTACTCTTCAATTTAAGGTCTCTTTTTTATTTAAATAAAAAATTATGTGTGTGTGTGTGTGTGTGTGTGTGTGTGTGTGTGTGTGTGTGTGTGTGTGTGTGTGTGTGTGTGTGTGTGTGTGTGTGTGTGTGTGTGTGTGTGTGTGTGTGTCTTTTTAAATAAATATTATTATAGACCTACTACTCATTTATCCTCCTAAATAACATGTTTTCATGAGCATAAATAAATATAAATTCATATGTATTTAAGATTTAAATACATATTCATGTTTTTACAGATATGTACAAATTAAAAAATAAATACATTAATTATTATTCATTTGAAATTCAAAATTAGCAATAAAAAACCCGAATATAGGCCTAGGTTTACATATAAACAGAAGCGTGTTATTCATAGTCTGACCACACGATGGCGCTGTACTATTATATAAAAGGTCTAGCGTGTTTTAGATAGATAGATGACAACCACTCCATTTGAAATCATGTGTAGGCCTATTCTCGTTTTATGAAACAAGCAGTTAGTTGATATGATATGATATTAATATCCGCACTCACCGAACGCTTTCTTGGGCTCCACCAGGCGCAGGGTGAACGGCGTTCCTCTGGTTTGCTCCTTCAGCATCTTGGCCACTTCATAATGTCGACATCCCACAATGCTCTGGTCATTCACGGCCTCGATGTGATCGCCAACACACACCGTTTTTATCCTGTCAATGGTGCTGTCTTCCTTTATCCTCTGAAAGAAAACATGTACCCTAATATAATGTCCATACATGTCAACATATAAAATGCGTTCTCTGAGCGTTCTGAGACTTTCTTTTAAAGTAGTAAACCGGAATTCAAAAAACGTTCCATGGAACAGGACACAGAACATGTAGGATGTTGGAAAATAACAATGTCTTTTCTGTTCATCAAATGCTTTTTAATCTTCACTATTACTTCAGTGCAAATGAACACGCGGGCCGTTATTAGTTGTGTAGTGACGTGTGTTCATAAGCAGATTCTGTGCAGTACACTATATTTAATAATCATGATGTTCAGTAATTTGCATTAAATCTGTGCAGATTTGTCTGACACGAACTTCCCCAGCAAATTGTGTAATCATAAATAAGTAACACGCCAAATTGGCTCGTGATTTGACAGTGTTTCCCGCCACTGGTGATTTTTACCTGCATTTGCCGGGTGTTACTTTCAAAAACCTGCATGGAACGTTCCATCATCTAACGTTCTGAGAACGTCAAATAACTCTGAACGAACGTTCTATTGCTAGAATGGCGTTTGTTAATAACTTTTAAGAGAACTTGTTGCCAGAACATCTTGTGTTTGTGTAGTAGGCCATAGAACGTTTTTCATTAGAACGGTCCCTGGGTCACGTGATCACTAACACCCACTTTAATGAAGGCGTATCCCGCGCCGTTGTCAGTGATGGTCAGTCCGAGGGCGTCTTCTGTTTTAATGACCTCCACCTCTTTCGTTTCTCCTCTCACATGCGCGAAGATGAAGTCCTCCAGCCCGATCTGGCCGCCCAGCAGCTTCTGCATGTCCACTTTATGGGAGTTTAGCGTGCAGAACAGGATCTGTGTCGGGCGGGGAAACACACGGCTAGTCATTATACACGCGTCAGAGAGAAAACACACACCAAAACATCATTCGTTTTCCACAATGGGGGTTTCCTAGTACTTTTTATTGTAACCCATCTAGAAAATTACTAGGTTTAGGAAGTCAAATATGTAGTTCGCATCGATGAACGTTGATTAAAACATGATCTGTAGTCCTATTACAACTTTTAACTATGCTAGTTCATATGCTAATCCAGTTTGCTAGCTGAGCTGGCAAGTGAGTCCTTCTTGGTTTTCATTTAAATCCTTTTTTATGTTTGTACTAGTCTTAATATGTGCCGAAAAACTAATGATATTACATATTTTTAGCTTTTCGGATGTAGAAATGTGAGTAACGCATGTAGGTTTGTTTATAGTGAACGCATAAGTTGTCTTTCTTCACGCTAAACTTTCGACTCAAACTGAAGCTTGTTTGTGTGTTTGAGATAATAACTCACTCTTCTAGCCTTGACCTCTCGCTCAAATGTTTTGAACAGCTTGTTGAAGGACATTTTCTGTGACGCTTTTGTGCTTTTCACAGTAAAGTGATTTTGAAGAAAACTACAGATAAAACTGGCCGGTTGTGTATGATCTGGTGATAAATAAGCAGGGGCCATTTCTTTTAGATTTCCTTCTCTTTGGGGAAAATATAAACATAACTTTAATGTAATAGTTCATGCTGCCCATTTTTCAAACTCATCGGTTTATGTAAATAATAATATAATGGTTTTATTATTATTTACATAAACCGATTATTATTATTTACATAAACCGCTTAGCAAAAGTAAAAAATGAAATTAAACAAACTTGTCATTATAATAATTTCATGTTTTACTTTTTTACTTTTGCTAAGCAGTGTAATGTCAAAACATATTTATTTATTACTAAACACTTGTAAAATTTAAAAAACATGTATTTATTTATTTACTTTCTTATATATATATATATATATATATGTGTGTGTATATATTTTTTTTATCAGCCACTAGCAAAATATAAAAACTTGTAACATTGTTTTTTTGTTTGTTTATTTATTCCTCATTTTCTTTTCATTTTCTAGTCACTGGCATTTATTTTTGTAACCAACATTTTTTTTTACATTTTTAATAGCTATAATGATCAAGATAAGTAATGGACTGGCAATATATTTTATAGCAAGTTTCAACCACATGTTAACAAGACGTTTACAACCTTAAGAGCAAACTCCAACTGAGAATTGTGTCCTTTGACACGAAAAAGACACTTTGATGAGCATTTTTTATTATTATTTTTATTTATTTTACTTTTGCTATGCAGTGTAACATTAAAACATGTTTATTTATTTCTAGCTAATAGCAATATACGAAAATATATATATATATATATATATATATATTTTATATATTAGCCATTAGCAAAATACCAAAACTTGTAACATTATTTGTTTGTTTGTTTATTGATTCCACATTGTTTTTCATTTACTAGCCACTGGCATATAGAAAATTATTTTAGCAATTTTTGTAACCAAAATAAAATAAAATATACATTTTACAATTTTAATAGCCATAATTATCAAGATAACTAATGGAATGGCAACATATTTTTAAAGCCAACAAGATGTTTACAACCTTAAGAGCAAACTCCAACTGAGATCTCAAGAAAAATGTACAATTTTAATGATATTATTGTATTTGCATCCCAAGTTTGTTGAGTTTGTTTAATTGTAAATATATATATATATATATATATATATATATATATATATATATATATATATATATATATATATTATAGTCCTAAGGATGAAATGAAAATATATGGAATGAAAGTCCTGGGCACAATATGAGAAAGCATTTTGGCCTCTTTTATTTATTTATTTTAAAACTTTTCCTAAGCAGTGTAACATTAAAACATTTTTTAATTATCAGGCACTTGCAAAATATAACAATATTAATTTATTTATTTACTTATTTGTATATATTTTTAAATTTAGCATCCACTAGCAAAATACAAAAACTTGTAACATTGTTTGTTTGTTTATTTATTCCTCACTGTTTTTCATTTACTAGCCACTGGCATATATGAATGCCCCCCCCCCCCCCACAAAAAAAATACATTTTACACTTTTAACAGCCATAATAATCAAGATAACTAAAGGAATGGCACTATATTTTATAGCAAGTTTCAACCACCTATGTAAACAAGACTTTTACAACCTTAAGAGCAAACTCCAACTGAGATCTCAAGAAACAAATGATGAATTTCATCCTTTTTTATTTTTTTGACATGAAAAAGCCACTTTGATGCGTCTGAAAGGCCAGGAAGACTCACGGTACCTCCGAGGCCGAGATGTTGAAGACCTCTGCGATCTTGGCGTAGAGCTCCCTCACGTTGGTGAAGCCGTGGATGCGTCCCGTCGGGGATCCGTGCGCCAGCTGCGTGTGAAACACCAGTTTGGGCCTCGGGCACGGCGTGGACTCGAGCGGCGGGGCCGATGGGACGGTTCTCTGGCTCTCCTCGTCCTCCGGGGAACCTTTGGAGTCCTGCACGTCGGGACTCATGGCCTCTCCGTTCGGCATGGGCTCGCGGTCGCTCGTCCTGTTCTCCGTGTCCTGCTGCATGGTGAAGAGCGTCTGTATCGGGTCTGGCGTGTTGAATTAAAGATGAGGGTAGCCGGGCAACGCTGCACAGGTGAGCGCTCCCAGTGAACCCGACACCACTGGAGCTGGAGATCTGCTGTGTGACACTGGAGAGCCGGACGAACACCTGAAGTGAAGCGACGCGGCGGAGAGCCGGCTGACCATCTGTCCGTGTGCTGGCGACAGGGCCCATACTCACACCACACACTCCAGAGCCGGCGCGTGTGTGTGTTTGGTCTGCTGGAGGGGATCGGCTGGTTTCTTGATTGAAGGGATAGATCATCCCAAAAGAAAATAAATTCTGCTTTGTCCTTCTCTCACAGCTCTGAAATGAGTGAACTAAAAGTTGTTGTTTATTAAAACAAAATTATGGGTGAACTATCCCTTTAAAGCCGATAGATAGATAGATAGATAGATAGATAGATAGATAGATAGATAGATAGATAGATAGATAGATAGATAGATAGATAGATAGATAGATAGATAAATGGATAGACAGAGACAGATAGATAGATAGATAGATAGATGGATAGACAGACGGATGGATAGATAGATGGACAGACAGATGATAGATATAGATAGATAGATGATGGATAGATAGATAGAATAGAATAGATAAATGGATAGATAGATAGACAGATGCACTTTTATGATGGATAGATGCACTTTTATGATGAATAGATGCATTTTTATGATGGACAGATGCACTTTTATGATGGATAGATGCATTTTTATGATGGATAGATGCATTTTTATCATGGATAGATGCACTTTTATGATGGATAGATGCATTTTTATGATGGATAGATGCACTTTTAGGATGGACAGATGCACTTTTATGATGGACAGATGCACTTTTATGATGGATAGATGCACTTTTATGATGGACAGATGCACTTTTATGATGGACAGATGCACTTTTATGATGGATAGATGCATTTTTATGATGGATAGATGCATTTTTATCATGGATAGATGCACTTTTATGATGGATAGATGCATTTTTATGATGGATAGATGCATTTTTATCATGGATAGATGCACTTTTAGGATGGACAGATGCACTTTTATGATGGACAGATGCACTTTTATGATGGATGCACTTTTATGATGGACAGATGCACTTTTATGATGGACAGATGCACTTTTATGATGAATAGATGCATTTTTATAATGGATAGATGCATTTTTATGATGAATAGATGCATTTTTATCATGGATAGATGCACTTTTATCATGGATAGATGCACTTTTATGATGAATAGATGCATTTTTATGATGGATAGATGCATTTTTATGATGGATAGATGCATTTTTATCATGGATAGATGCACTTTTATCATGGATAGATGCACTTTTATGATGGATAGATGCATTTTTATGATGGATAGATGCACTTTTATGATGGATAGATGCATTTTTATCATGGATAGATGCACTTTTATCATGGATAGATGCACTTTTATGATGGATAGATGCATTTTTATGATGGATAGATGCATTTTTATGATGGATAGATGCATTTTTATCATGGATAGATGCACTTTTATGATGGATAGATGCATTTTTATGATGGATAGATGCATTTTTATCATGGATAGATGCACTTTTATGATGAATAGATGCATTTTTATGATGGATAGATGCACTTTTATGATGGATAGATGCATTTTTATGATGGATAGATGCACTTTTAAGATGGACAGATGCACTTTTATGATGGACAGATGCACTTTTATGATGGACAGATGCACTTTTATGATGGACAGATGCACTTTTATGATGAATAGATGCATTTTTATGATGGATAGATGCATTTTTATCATGGATAGATGCACTTTTATCATGGATAGATGCACTTTTATGATGGATAGATGCATTTTTATGATGGATAGATGCACTTTTATGATGCACTTTTATGATGGGCAGATGCACTTTTATGATGGATAGATGCACTTTTATGATGGATGGATGCACTTTTATGATGGATAGATGCACTTTTATGATGGACAGATATACTTTTATGATGGACAGATGCACTTTTATGATGGACAGATGCACTTTTATGATGGATAGATGCACTTTTATGATGGACAGATATACTTTTATGATGGACAGATGCACTTTTATGATGGATAGATGTACTTTTATGATGGACAGATGCACTTTTATGATGGACAGATGCACTTTTATGATGGATAGATGCACTTTTATGATGGATAGATGCACTTTTATGATGGACAGATATACTTTTATGATGGACAGATGCACTTTTATGATGGATAGATGCACTTTTATGATGGATAGATGCACTTTTATGATGGACAGATGCACTTTTATGATGGATAGATGCACTTTTATGATGGATTGATGCACTTTTATGATGGACAGATATACTTTTATGATGGATAGATGCACTTTTATGATGGATAGATGCACTTTTATGATGGACAGATGCACTTTTATGATGGACAGATGCACTTTTATGATGGATAGATGCACTTTTATGATGGACAGATGCACTTTTATGATGGACAGATGCACTTTTATGATGGATAGATATACTTTTATGATGGACAGATGCACTTTTATGATGGATAGATGCACTTTTATGATGGATAGATGCACTTTTATGATGGACAGATGCACTTTTATGATGGATAGATGCACTTTTATGATGGATAGATGCACTTTTATGATGGACAGATGCACTTTTATGATGGATAGATGCATTTTTATGATGGACAGATGCACTTTTATGATGGATAGATGCACTTTTATGATGGACAGATATACTTTTATGATGGACAGATGCACTTTTATGATGGATAGATGCACTTTTATGATGGATAGATGTACTTTTATGATGGACAGATGCACTTTTATGATGGACAGATGCACTTTAATGATGGATAGATGCACTTTTATGATGGATAGATGCACTTTTATGATGGACAGATATACTTTTATGATGGACAGATGCACTTTTATGATGGATAGATGCACTTTTATGATGGATAGATGCACTTTTATGATGGACAGATGCACTTTTATGATGGATAGATGCACTTTTATGATGGATTGATGCACTTTTATGATGGACAGATATACTTTTATGATGGATAGATGCACTTTTATGATGGATAGATGCACTTTTATGATGGACAGATGCACTTTTATGATGGACAGATGCACTTTTATGATGGATAGATGCACTTTTATGATGGACAGATGCACTTTTATGATGGACAGATGCACTTTTATGATGGATAGATGCACTTTTATGATGGACAGATATACTTTTATGATGGACAGATGCACTTTTATGATGGATAGATGCACTTTTATGATGGATAGATGCACTTTTATGATGGACAGATGCACTTTTATGATGGATAGATGCACTTTTATGATGGATAGATGCACTTTTATGATGGACAGATGCACTTTTATGATGGATAGATGCATTTTTATGATGGATAGATGCACTTTTAAAATGGATAGATGCACTTTTATGATGGATGGATGCACTTTTATGATGGACAGATGCACTTTTATGATGGATAGATGCACTTTTATAATGGACAGATGCACTTTTATGATGGACAGATGCACTTTTATGATGGACAGATGCACTTTTATAATGGACAGATGCACTTTTATGATGGACAGATGCACTTTTATGATGGACAGATGCACTTTTATGATGGACAGATGCACTTTTATGATGGACAGATGCACTTTTATGATGGATAGATGCACTTTTATGATGGATAGATGCACTTTTAGGATGGATAGATGCACTTTTATGATGGACAGATGCACTTTTATGATGGATAGATGCACTTTTATGATGGACAGATGCACTTTTATGATGGATAGATGCACTTTTATGATGGACAGATATACTTTTATGATGGACAGATGCACTTTTATAATGGACAGATGCACTTTTATGATGGATAGATGCACTTTTATGATGGACAGATGCACTTTTATGATGGACAGATGCACTTTTATAATGGACAGATGCACTTTTATGATGGATAGATGCACTTTTATGATGGACAGATGCACTTTTATGATGGACAGATGCACTTCTATGATGGATAGATGCACTTTTATGATGGACAGATGCACTTTTATGATGGATAGATGCACTTTTATGATGTACAGATATACTTTTATGATGGACAGATGCACTTTTATAATGGACAGATGCACTTTTATGATGGATAGATGCACTTTTATGATGGACAGATATACTTTTATGATGGACAGATGCACTTTTATAATGGACAGATGCACTTTTATGATGGATAGATGCACTTTTATGATGGATAGATGCACTTTTATGATGGACAGATGCACTTTTATGATGGACAGATGCACTTTTATGATGGATAGATGCACTTTTATGATGGATAGATGCACTTTTATGATGGATAGATGCACTTTTATGATGGACAGATGCACTTTTATGATGGACAGATGCACTTTTATGAAGGACAGATGTACTTTTATGATGGATAGATGCACTTTTATGATGGATAGATGCACTCTTATGATGGATAGATGCACTTTTATGATGGACAGATGCTCTTTTATGATGGACAGATGCACTTTTATGATGGATAGATGCACTTTTATGATGGATAGATGCACTTTTATGATGGACAGATGCACTTTTATGGACTTCAAAACAGCTAAACTTATAAAGCTTGGAAGAGCCAGGACATTTTTTAATATAACTCTGATTGTATTCGTCTGAAAGAAGAATGTCATATACACCTAGGATGACTTGAGGGAGAGTAAATCATGGGATAATTTTCATTTTTGGGTGAACTATCCCTTTAAATGACAGAAGTCTCCATGAGGAACGTCCAGAGGTCAGATGGACACCAGGAACTGGTCCTGATATCTGTCATGTAGTGGTTCAGTCACAGTGCCAGTTTGAGTGTAACCCGAGCCACAGTCGACTCCTTCCTCCATGTACTGACTGCACACACAGACACACACTCTGCACACGCTATGTTTTATGCATGAAAGGGCGTATGCAGGTCATGAGATGTCATGTGACACAGTCATGTGATCAAAGCAATGGTGTGATCCGAGGAAAAAATTTTGAAATGGAATTTTTGTGCAGAAGAGCATGATGTGATTACCAAATAATGAGGCAGTGTTTCATGTCATGAAAAACAGATGATAGATAGATAGATAGATAGATAGATAGATAGATAGATAGATAGATAGATAGATAGATAGATAGATAGATAGATAGATAGATAGATAGATAGATAGACAAACAGACAGACAGACAGACAGACAGACAGATAGATAGATAGATAGATAGATAGATAGATAGATAGATAGATAGATAGATAGATAGACAGACAGACAGACAGACAGACAGACAGACAGACAGACAGACAGATATTCACTATATACTACATAAACCCACAAGTGTCACATAGACCAATTTATATGCAACCTGTTAATCTATACATTCATATAATTTTTAGTCTATTTAATCTCAAATCCACCTCTAGTGATTATTTAGACACACATAATGTGTTAAAGCTCATGACCGTATGAAAACATGTAAAAACACAAGCCCAGTCAGTCAGTAAAACAGACGCACAGTGTATAATCAACCATTCACAAGACACTAGTTCCCCACCCAGACTTCCTCCCCCTACCACCACGTTGTATGCGGACACGCGTCCTGTCCATAAAAGGGCATGGGAGGAGTCCAAACTCGAGTCCCGCGCCGTGATTGGGCGGCGCGACTGATCAGATGCGCGCTGATTGGCTCTCAGCACTTGGTCCGATTTTGTCTCATTTTGTTAATCAGGCCGCGCTCATGGGACGCCGGAGAGAAACCGGATCATCGCATCCTCGTTAAACGGCGTGTTTTTGTCGGCGTGTGTCGGTTTGTGTAGAGGAAGAATGCTGGAAAATAAGAGGGAGAGATTGAAAACATTTCTGAGGAAGATCGACGAGAGCGCCATATCGCGAATCAAGCATTTAATGAAAGAGAGGTGAGTGACCGTTATCAGCTGTTCGACATCCGAGAATACAATATGCGCAGCGCATTTAAATATGTTAATGTTGTGTTTATATTATAACTATAAGGTCTTAGTGTGTTTGCTGCGATCAGACGTTGTGCAATGATATAGGTCAGAAGGATGTTGTTTTATAGTCACAAACCACTGTGTGTGTGTGTGTGTGTGTGGCGCGTGCGTGCGTGATGACATTATTGCTTCCTGATGACTGATTTATCTTATTCAGATAAAGATTAGAGATTATTTAATCGCTACTTCATGTGTCTGTATAGTATAATTATTTGTTTATCATTTTTCGTTCTAGCTTGTTTTCCACATTAAATAGGTCTACCCATCATTATTGTTTTATTTCATTCCCTTTACTGTGGTACTGCCATGGTACAGGGATGACATTAGGTGTTAATACCATGGTATTTTCTTATTTAAAACATGGTGTTTACATCCCTTACAAAAAGTGCCAATGTGTTGTTTTTAATTTACCATGACATTGACATAATAATACCATGACAACATTACTACCTTATTTAAGGTGGACGTTGACGCAATTTTCTTCTAGAAACAAACTTTGTTGTATTATTTTCATGTTATCACTGTGAAGCTACTTTGATACAATCTGTATTGTAAAAAGCGCTTATAAATAAAGGTGACTTAACTTGACTTGACATAATTTTCATATGCACCACAATAATACCATAGTTTTACCATGTACCATGCCAGTATGTTTTTGGACATACTATGTATGAACTATGGTATTATCATGGTGTGTATAGCTTGTCATCCATCTTGTAAACCTCCAAACGCCTAAAAACTAGCCCTGCAGCATAATCTAATATCTGCCTTTTATGTGTACTCAAGTGTTCTTGTTGGTATTAGAGTCGTTAAGCCGGTATTGTAAATGGATCACATCCCTCATGCTAATGTACAGGTATTACTGAGCTAGTTTTAGACTAGAGCTGATTTCCCTGCCTCACATTTTCCAATCGCGGAGTTATTTATGACTGAGATCCATTTATGGATGGAAAATATAACTTATCTTATACCAAATCAGTCCAGATATTCGTACACCTGTATAGTGTGATCCTGCATGGATGGACGTTACCCTCATCTGTGATTGTGACATAAACAAACCAATCTTCATCACAATTATGCTCTAAATTCGTAACCTTCGTCAAGGCGTGAGTTTTCCATTCACTTGGGCAATTTAAATACGAATTGACCTCTTTTTTGGCCAAACTGTTTTGTCTTCAATGGTGGTTCTAAATGTAATTTGGAGCAGGAATGTGTCATAATCAAATTGCGGCATGCGCTAAATGCCGTCATTACATCACAATGCCTCATAAGTGGTTTAGATTGACAAGCGTTTCTCCAGATGATCTCATGGGTCCTCCATTGTATTGGTTGTCCAACACATGTGGGTCATTTTATCTGTCGGCGCTCTATTTTTAGACCAAAAGCTTGTTCCAGGTGTGGGAAAGTTGTCTGGTCTAATTTTGCATCCCACTGGAATTGTGTTGGCTTCTCCGGGCCTTGTAAAGAAAACTATGGGCCCACAATTCCTTGGCCGCTTATCGTTCATATAGATAACCGGTAAAGGACATAAAGCTATAATTGTGGTCTTACACAACTTCTTTGGAAACTCAGTCTTACACAAGAAACACCTAACTGTATTTTGATAGAGTTGAGGTCATTCGGGTTAGCTATTTTCCCATAAATATGTAATTTCCCAGCAGATTCTTGATTCTTTGTTAACATGTTGCCTTCAAAAGTCAAACAAACGTCTCGATCTTCCAGTTCGAGAAGCATTTCGCCCTGAATTGGTAAAATCCACTTAAAATAACCCATGACACATTAATGACCTTGACCTATACTGAAGATTTGCATTTCCCCAAGACATAAATGTGCCAAAAGAACAAGATATGATCAGTTTCATGTGATTCTCGGGTGGAGTTTCCAGTCTTCTTTTGGACTGGATTGGTCCATGGAAAGAAAGACCTCTTTCTGTTTAGAGCAGTTACATTGAGGAAGTCAGACAGATGCATTCAAATCACATGACTTGCACAAATGTCCTCTGTGTTGAAGGGTTGGCCCCCTTCCACAAGTGGCAAGCTGTTGTTTGCTGACAGGGATTGGTGTTGGCTCCGATCGGACCATGTGGCTCGATAGATGTCAAGGCACAATCCTCTTTCTACGCCTTTGTTTGTAGTCAATAACTCTGGTTTCAAGATTACACCCGTTTTTAAGAGTCTCTTAAGAGTTAACATGGCAAGTGCCCTTTTTTTCGTTGGGTAATCTTGATTCTTTAGACCAAATCCTAGTGTAGTTTGGAAGCTTTATTTGTGCTTTGTATCCACCCTCTTCTTGTAGTTTCTATGTTTAGATTTGGTTTTTTAGAGGTATAGGAGTTCTTGTGGATTATTGCCTATATGGTAGAACTCAACATAAGTTATAATGTGGTTAACACTTAACCTTTTCTCTGCACACACCCACTCAGATCATTTATCACACCGACCTTCAATTCTTTACATGTGGTTTGACCGTATTCTCGCTATTTCCGCTCTAGTCCATTCATTTTGTCAGCAGGGAAATACATGACTTGCTCAACTGGTAAACTCCAACTTGAAAATGATCTATGGTTTTCCTGGTGTGCAACCCTGGCACAATTCAACCTGTCGCTCTCTGATTTACATGTTGGCTTCTTGGCAGCAAACTCGAACCGCATTCAGTTCCTCCCTTGCATCCACCAATGGTGATCTAGTACCCTTGTGTCTTTCAGAGCGTGCATATCTTCTGCTTAGGCTATGTAATGAAAACTGACCTGATATTCTCAATATCATGTTATGCTGATACTAGTGTGCTCCAAAAACACTCGCTTAATCTTCAACCGTTAGAACATGGCGTCTTGTTTATTACCCAAAGTACAGAATGCACTGAGGAGTGCTGATAAAAATAAGTGCAGAACTTGAGACAAAGATTTGAAGACTTTGTTTTTACGGCCTCCACAAGGATCTTCAAGCTATCTTCAGTGATTCACCAATGAGCTAATGGGTTTTCATTGTCAGACATGAGCGTTAAAAGCTTGTGTAATGTACATTTGGCCAGGGATGATTCATAATGATTTCATTTGTCATGGCACTAGGAGGTCAGGTGTCAGATGGAGAAAAGGTTCAATGGTAGTTGAACTGGAACTTGCTGTTGTCCACATATTAGATTGGTGGCAAGTCTGAATTCCCAGTGTACAGCATGACTTTTGTCAACACTTCTTCCTGGTGTGTGTTAATTGTGTATTATTGTGTTGGTTCCCCTTGTATCTGTACTGAGAAAAGTTCAACTTTTAACAGAAATCAGAAATCTTGGTTGTTGATGAACTTTTATGCTGTGTCTGGTTACCCGTTTTGTTTTGTATGATTTTGCATTTGTGTAGATTTGGAATTGATTATAATAGCTTTTTTTGCACTCTCAAAATCAGAATCTTTTAGAAATAAGGGTGTAACGATGCCCTCATGTCATGATTCGATACATATCACGATACTGAACTCATGATACGATATTATTGCGATACTCCAAGATATATGGTAAAAGGTTAATGTTTTCTTTTACTGTTCATTAAAATGTTAGATTTGTTATTACATTGTGTGTGTAAATGAATAGACTTGGACTTGGTGCTGGAAACCCAAAGCACAGGACAATAGAGACACCAGAATAACAATATTCATGATTCTGAAGCTGAAAATACATTTTTAGATGAATATGCTTGCACTCTTTCTTTGATTGGATATATTTACAATAATGTAGGCCATTTTTACTGGTAACCTCAGATATTTGGGATTATCAGGACCCACAAATATTCCCCCGTCGATTTATTATATATTATATTCAACATTATAGTAGTTTAATGCAGTACTACTGACACTAAAACTCTGAAAACTTGAATTTTTTTCTCACACAGTCATTTTTATTTTGGGTGAACTATAGCCTACACAATATTGTCACTATCCACAGTACATATTGTTGCGTTTTTGTATTGCGATATATTGTGACACGATATATTGTTACAACCCTAGTTAGGAAAGCATGTTCAGGTTCAGTCATAAACCTGTTTAGTTCATACTGAAACCTTGGAAAAGGAAAATGTACTTTCTAATCTACAATTTGCTTCCAATATTGGTCAGATCTTTGGTTTGGTTGTGGAGGTCTTGCTTCAGATTTCCCATGGGTTTGTTGACGACCTACCCCATCACAAAGACAATAGCTTGGCCTTTGTTTGGTCTTCGTTTTTGTCTTCAGTAGTTTGCATTCTTTCAATGGTATTTAAATGGGCTATTATGAGATGCCACCATCACCCACTCGTTTCCAAGGAAACCCCAGCTGGTGAGCGGAGTGGGCCGGCGGAGGATTGTTTTAGCCCTCCCTCGGCTTCAACTTTAACTTCCTTGTGCTTCATTATCTCATTTTTTCCCGAAGGCCTGATCGAGCTGTGCTTGTGTAACGGAGCAGCTGTAAAGCAAACCTTTAGACCTCATTGCTCAGCAACTGGCTGAAAGTGATTCAGTAAAGTCCGAGAGCTGGGAAGACGTGGCGATGGATCGCGAGAAGGACTCGAGTCGCATGGACACGGTTGTGTGTGAGGATTTGAGAAGGTAGGAGACGGTTATAACGTGGTCTGTGGGATATATAGTCGTGATCGGTGTGGGAAGCAGCTGGGAATACGTCATTGAACCCACATGTTTTGGGGGATTGATTTGTTATTGTTGCTGGTGGATTGAATCTGAACAACTGGTTTTGTTTGGTTATGGGAGTAGGCCTATATTGTTGCAGCTTTCGAACTAGAAACAAATTGAGTAGTTCATGGAATCAAATTCCTTCTTTATTCATAAAGGAAGCAAGAAAATCATTTTCATTTTTTTGTCATTTCCAAAGAATGTACTTTCATTCTCAGCACAAAGGGAAGCGTGATGAAAGTTTATTGCTGGGAACAGGCCTTGAACTTTAACACATTTCCTTGTTTGGCGTATTTATGAAGCTTCTCATGCCACTGTTTGGTGCTAGTTCAAACCAGATATAGATATCAATCGAGAAAGGCGCGTTTGCTTTTTATCTTCAGCATTTGAATGAATCAGCAGGGGATATTTGATGCTCATTGTCTTCGTTTTCAATCACTGCGTGTCTTGAGGCTCGCTGTACATGAGATAATGTAATGCAAGCACAGCGTAATGGAGTTAATAGATGTGTAAACAACATTTAAGTGTGCAAATAGGATCTCTACATCCTTTAGTTTTGTTATAATGTCAATGATACCTATTAAATAGTCCATTTTCCAAATGTCAAACCTTACTGTTTGAACAGGGTGTTTAAATAATATAATGCTTGCCAAACAGTTTAAATGTTTTCATGTACAAAAGACTTAATGCTTCTGAGGAGTGTTTGTACGTGTGTTTCCTGTAAACGCCCACACCGGGGCAGTAGATTCCCAGAATGCCTCCATTTGGCTAGAATACACAACTGGACCTCAGGCTCAGACGTGCAAAAAACGCCCCACAGATTGGCTTGATAATCCTCACTTGACTGGTATTACAGCTTGTGTTCTGGAAAGTGAACTGTGAGAAACGTGGTTGAGGGTTTAGCCATGTGGTTTAAGGTTTGGGCTACTAAAACACTGGGTGTTTTCAACCCACAGGCTGGGTAAATATAGGACAGAACACATGTTGGGTTCATTTTAGCAAATTCGGTTGTTTATTTAACCCAGGAAAATGGGTTAATTTAACCCAGCAGTTGATTAATTTTTACTATAAAAGTAGTTTTTTTTTATTTTTTATTTTTTATATATATATATATATATATATATATATATTTATTTATGCATGAATTGTCTACAGATTAACTTAAATCCTCTAAACCTTTTTAAAAATGCTCGATACAACCACTGGCTTGCATGATAATTCCTTTATTTTCAATCATATTTTATATTCTATATAATACCTGCGTTTCACTCATAGCCGAAATATGCTGTGACTGACTCAATAACCTGTCCGTAAACAATCGGTGTACAGTTCTGAGAACTTTTTTTTTTTTTTTTACCTTATACGTATTCATTATCTGTATATTTTTTAATAACATCATAAAATGTTATGGAAGACATCAGTCGTTTGCATCACGTGAAAAGATTGACGTGACATTCGTTTAGGTGACTCGCCCCTGTTTGTTGCTTTTCATAAAATGAAACGATATACAGAACAATAATGTATTTATAGATACAAAAAATGTACACAAACCTGTATTTTGCAAAAGACATGCAACAATTTGACGTAGATGCACTGCTCTCTTTTGAAGAGGTCGCACAAAGCCTGCAATAAATGACTCAACCCCTGGCCTGGGTAGTTATATCTGATCCAGAAGCTGGGTTACACAAAAACTACCCAAATACTGAAAAAATAACCCAAGAAAATGGACCCAAAAGGCTCTACCCAGGATCTGGGTAAAAAAAAAACTTGTGATCTGAGTCTGACCGTCACTAGGTGTTTTAAATAGTTTTGCAATACTTGTTTTAATTTCTTAAATGGATTTGTCACGATGCGAATTTCGTGCAATCTGTCAAAAACTTGCTCATTTTACCCCAATAGAGTGAAATTTAAGAAAATGTAAGTTTTATTACATTTTGAACTTAAATTTTTTGTTTTTGTTTTTAATCCTTTTAAAGGTGGGGTATGTGATTTTGTTTTTTGACCATTTTTTCAAAATCACTTGAAATCCTATTCCTAACCCACTTACAGCCACTGAGTTACAAGCACTGAAATGAAAATTAAGCAATTTAATCATCTGTGGAACGGGCAGGACACTCGAAAAACTCGATCCAATCATTTCCAAGACCACCTAGAATCATTGGACAGAAAATGCGTCAATCAAACGGTCGTACCATCCCCCCCTCCCGCGCGTGTCCCCTTCGTGCGCATACTCAAAGCTCGTGACCCAGTCACAGTAAGTGCAAGTCGCCCCGGTACAGAGAGAGAGAGTAAATGCATGATCGCGCGTCCATGTTCTTCGAATGGGTGGAGTCAGGGCCGGCGTTGGAGGAAAGAAGGTAGGACCTTTTGAGTTGTGTATTTTTAAAATCTGCCGGCCGTTTTGCAAATCCCATACCCTACCTTTAAAGGGACACTCCACTTTTTTGGGAAATAGGCTCATTTTACAACTCCCCCAGAGTTAAACTGTTGAGTTTTACCGTTTTTGAATCCATTCAGCCGATCTCCGGTTCTGGCGGTACCACTTTTAGCATAGCTTAGCATACATCATTGAAGTGGACAAGACCATTAGCATTTCTAAAAAAAAAATTACCAAAGAGTTTCGATATTTTTCCTATTTAAAACTTGACTCTTCTGTAGTTACATCGTGCACTAAGACCGACGGAAAATGTAAAGTTGCGATTTTCTAGGCTGATATGGCTAGGAACTCTCATTCCTGCGTAATAATCAAGAAACTTTACTGCCGTACCATGAGTGCAGCAGGCGTAATGATATGACGCAGTGCCTGAAAATAGTTCCGTTGTGTTGACGGAAGCCTATTTTCAGGCGCTGCGTCATATCATTACGCCTGCTGCACTCATGGTACGGCAGTAAAGTTTCTTGATTATTACGCAGGAATGAGAGTATATTCCCTAGCCATATCAGCCTAGAAAATCGCAACTTTACATTTTCCGTCGGTCTTAGTGTACGATGTAACTACAGAAGAGTCAAGTTTTAAATAGGAAAAATATCGAAACTCTTTGGTCATTTTTTTTTTTAGAAATGCTAATGGTCTTGTCCACTCCAATGATGTATGCTAAGCTATGCTAAAAGTGGTACCGCCAGAACCGGAGATCGGCTGAATGGATTCAAAAACGGTAAAACTCAACAGTTTAACTCTGGGGGAGTTGTAAAATGAGCCTATTTCCAAAAAAAGTGGAGTATCCCTTTAAATCTCAAGTTTCGCCCAACTAGTTGGACAAAAGTTTGTTGTTTTCTAATTGTGTTCTCTTGTCCCGTTTGATTGCTTCTGTAGGTCAGAACTAAAGTCTCAATCTCGTAATTAAACGAAATTATATAATTGCTGCTAGATTTAAAAGACAGTAAGCAATGATACATGTGCGTTATTTCCTGGTGTTTCTTCATATGTTGATACACCTTAGAAATTTCTTTAGCGATTAACATTAGTCAGCATTTTTCACCCGTGGAACTTTGTGTACCGTCAACTTTTTAGGTGTGTATCCTGTTTTGAATGTATTTGTGAACGACATGCATGGGTTTGCTTTAATATCCAAAGGTTTCAAGACAAATACAAGCAAACGAAAGTTGGCTAAGTTCTCTACAATGCGCCAGCTAATCCCAGCCAGTCTTAAAACGCTTGTTTCCTCGTGTGTCGTGACCTTTCCCCCTCAGGAATGTTTCCGTTGTCTTTGAGAGTGATTAGTCGTCATTACGCCCAGTGTATCTAGAAGCTGTCGTGTGATGCATAGCTCGCGTGCCGAAGTGTTGTTATTATACATCACATGATGTCTTTTAGCCTATATATTTCAGCACGTCACACCTCTGTTCTGGAGTCATGAATCTCAATGCTGGAAAGACGAGGACTGGTTTGAATATGTGGTTTACAGGCACTGTGCTTTACATGTAGGCACCACATGTTTGTGGTTTTACTTTTGAGTTTTATTTCCTGTGGCTTTATAGAATGTCATTCATTTGTTTAACCAGGTTAAAAACTCATTGAGATTATAATCTCTTTTACAAGAGTGACTTGGTCAAGAAAGCGGCTATGATTTATTGTTATTTATCCTAATGGGCAAAATTAGTTGAAACCGTCATGGTGCTTCACTTATAACACACTTAACACACACATCCTAATACTCACAACTACACAAAATACATCAAATAAATAAAAAAGCGAGAGAGAAGAAAAAAAAAAACGGGGGACAAAATAATAATAAAAAATGCATAGACACACAAATAACATAACTAATAACATGGACATACAACATTACTAATAACATGGACAAATAACATTACTAATAACATGGACATACAACATTACTAATAACATGGACAAATAACATTACTAATAACATGGACATGTAACATTACTAATAACATGGACATATAACATAACTAATAACATGGACATGTAACATTACTAATAACATGGACATATAACATAACTAATAACATGGACATATAACATTACTAATAACATGGACATATAACATAACTAATAACATGGACAATGGACATATAACATAACTAATAACATGGACATATAACATTACTAATAACATGGACATATAACATTACTAATAACATGGACATATAACATTACTAATAACATGGACATGTAACATTACTAATAACATGGACATATAACATTACTAATAACATGGACATATAACATAACTAATAACATGGACAATGGACATATAACATAACTAATAACATGGACATATAACATTACTAATAACATGGACATATAACATTACTAATAACATGGACAAATAACATTACTAATAACATGGACATATAACATAACTAATAACATGGACATATAACATTACTAATAACATAGACATATAACATTACTAATAACATGGACAATGGACATATAACATTACTAATAACATGGACATATAACATTACTAATAACATGGACATATAACATTACTAATAACATACATTACTAATAACATGGACATATAACAACTAATAACATGCATACAAATAACATAACTAATAACATGGACATATAACATTACTAATAACATGGACATATAACATTACTAATAACATGGACATATAACATTACTAATAACATGGACAATGGACATATAACATTACTAATAACATGGACATATAACATTACTAATAACATGGACATATAACATTACTAATAACATACATTACTAATAACATGGACATATAACAACTAATAACATGCATACAAATAACATTACTTATAACATGGACATATAACATAAGTAAAATATATAACATTACTAATAACATAGATATACATGTAACAACTAATAACATAGACTAATAACATAGACATATAACATAACTAATTACATAGACATATAACATAACTAATAACATAGACATATAACATAACTAATAACATAGACATAACATAACTAATAACATAACATAACATATAACATAACTAATAACATATAACATAACTAATAACATAGACATGCCATTACTAATAACATATAACATAACTAATAACATATAACATAACAAATAACATAGACATGCCATTACTAATAACATATAACATTACTAATAACATAGTACTATTCTATTCATCATAATCCTGTGTTTGCCAGCGCTGTTCCCGAGGAACTGTGCGATATATAAACACATTATCAGAACCCAGATTGTAGCGAACGTTTGTATTAGAAACGCAGAGACAGAAATGAGTGGAGTTAGACCACAAATAGACTTATAAATAAAACTATTCCAATTTAAACTTCTTCGAGTATAGAGAGATGGCGACTCGGCTTTATCATATAAAGTGCAATGATGTGCTTGATAACTGCAGTAATGAAACACAAAGAGCTATTATAAACGCTATCATTTTTTATTTTTATTTATTTTTATGTGCTATAAGCCAAATCTCCATAAAGCAATCGTGATAAAAAGGTTGCAGAAGGCAAGGTTATTTATATAGCACATTTCATACACTATGGTAATTCAAAGTGCTTTACACAGAAATGAATTGAAATAATCACAAAATAAAAGCAAGGAAAATTGAAACGGTTATAAAAGGAATTAAAAGAGTAGAATGATGATACATAAATAAACTTCTCGTCTGGCAAAACACTGTGTATGATATTTTTCACAACTCCCAGTTTTACTCTGAGATTTTCCCAATATTTCCTTGCACTAAAAGAAAATAAAGCTCTGACTTTCAGTCCCGTTTGCTTTCTCTCAATCTGAATTGTGTTTCTAGACTTGTTTTCACATGCAGGTGTGCCATTACATCAGCTCACACCATCTGACGTCATAAGCCCCGCCCACGCTCATTTGCATACAGGAAGGTTAAGCGTCTCCGCTGGAGATGTGCTCGGAGTCGCTTCTCGTCTAGGTTTGCTTCATTGCTCCAGTGTTATGGCTTGAGGCCAGTTGTGTGGCTCTCACTCTGGAGGATGCGTAGATCTCTGAGTTTGCGATTATCTCGCAGAAATGGAGTTCATCTCTACAGGTATGGAGTTTGATCTGTTATAGAGGTCAAACTGTGTGTTTACTTTGACTCTGTTTAACCATTACACTGAGAGGAACTCATAACCTGGAGCTGTGTGAGTGATGTTCCTGGTATTGAGCTTATTAAATGACCACAGATGGCCAATAGAAGCCATCTGTGTGTGAGTTCAGTGGTTTATAAGTTCTCGTAAAGGCAGATTGGTGTGTAAGGTTTGAGCAGAGCGGAGGGAACGTCACACGGATGGGTCGTAATGAGGCTGACGCTGGTTTTCCGATGTTTCCACAGTTACTCGGTGGACGGTGGGACGATCCCCGGGAAGGTGAAGAAGGGGAGGACGAAAGCTAAACTGGGAAGCAGGAAAGCGTTCAGCTTGGAGGAAAACCCGCTAGAGATTCAGCAGCAGCCGCCCAAGAGCCTGAGCCGGCCGGTCCTGCCCAGGTACAACACACACCGCTCCTCACAAGTGTGTGTCTTTAACCGCTCCACACATGTGTCTTTAACCGCTCCTCACAAGTGTGTGTCTAACTGCTCTCAAACAGCCCAGCAAACACTGTAATGAGCGCTGCCAAACTGATGGATATATGTGAATGGATAAAGAATCAAAAATGTAAAAAAAGAATATATATATATATATATATATATATATATATTTTTATATTGTGAATTAATATATTGAGATTAATTTTATATTACAAATGTGTATGATACACACACATACATATACAATAATATATATATATATATATATATATTATTGTATGTGTATTTATTTATTTAAATGCATTTAATTACTTACTAATTTTTACCTACCATATCTAAAATGTGACTATCACATCAAAAAATCTTTAAATCTTTAAAATCCTTTTTTTTTTTTTTAAATCAATGAGAATTTGTTTTCTTTAAATTTTATGTTTTTTTTAAATAAGGGATTTTTTTTCAATGTCAGAAAAATGTGGCTGTATCCGATATAATTACATTTTTTAAATAGAAAAGAACACATTTGATTAATTTTCTTTAAAAATAGTTATTAAAAGTATATATAAAATATATAAATATGTATGTATATAATATTTACAAAAAATGCTTTATTTATATTAGCATGAATAATGTTAATATAAAATATAAGCATATATTCCTGCTATACATGTATATAATATTTAAATTTCTTTGAAAAAAATAAGTTTATATAAAATATAAGCATATATTCCTGTTTTATATGTATGTAATATAAAACAGAAATATATGCTTATATTTTATATAAATTTATTTTTTTCAAAGAAATGTTAATATTATATACATATAAAACAGAAATATATGCTTATATTTTATATAAACTTATTTTTTTCAAAGAAATGTTAATATTATATACATATAAAACAGAAATATACGCTTATATTTTATATAAACTTATTTTTCTTTAAAGAAATTTAAATATTATATACATATAAGAGGAATATATGCTTACATTTTATATAAACTTATTTTTTTCAAAGAAATGTTAATATTATATACATATAAAACAGAAATATACGCTTATATTTTATATAAACTTATTTTTTTCAAAGAAATGTTAATATTATATACATATAAAACAGAAATATATGCTTATATTTTATATAAACTTATTTGTTTCAAAGAAATGTTAATATGTATATAATATTAACATTTCTTTGAAAAAAATAAGTTTATATAAAATGTAAGCATATATTCCTCTTATATGTATATAATATTTAAATTTCTTTAAAGAAAAATAAGTTTATATAATATATAAGTGTATATTTCTGTTTTATATGTATATAATATTAACATTTCTTTGAAAAAAATAAGTTTATATAAAATGTAAGCATATATTCCTCTTATATATGTATATAATATTTAAATTTCTTTAAAGAAAAATAAGTTTATATAAAATATAAGCATTATATTTCTGCTAAACATGTATATAATATTTAAATTTCTTTGAAAAAAATAAGTTTATATAAAATATAAGCCTATATTCCTGTTATGTGTCTATATAATGTTCTGTTGCTGCTGTGTATTGCCAGGTCTCACATTCTTGACGTGGACAGGCCGTTGGAGAGAAGTGAAAGCCTGAACTCCAGAAGTGTAAGACAGCATTTCATCGCTCTTCTCAACACTGTTGTGTTGTAAATGAAACTGTTTCTAAACTCCCGTTTCCTATCGTTTTCCTCAGAGTTTCGTAAAGCACAACAAAACATTCCACAAACTCTTCCCGGAAATCCCAGAAAGCGAGGACTTGCTCCATGGTGAGGAATAGGAATGTTTTCATTGAGATTTGAGGCATTGCTCGTGTAACGATTGTCGTGATGTCAGTTAAACACAGCTTTTCATTAGTTTTTTAACTGTTTTAGGCTAAAGACATTATTAAACCAATTTTACATCATACAAGTTTTTATTTATTTATGGTCCTAAAAACAGCAGGGAAAAAAAAGTTCATGTTTTATAAAACAAAATTATTTGGGCAAGCTAAAATCACGATCACGATCAACTGTTGCGTTTGCAGTATTAAAGGGGTTAATAAAATCCCGTATCAGTATAGAGTTAAATAGAGTAGAGCTATTACAAGTTGGTTAATGACTTGGATGTTTTCAGATGTAAATGGGGCATAAACAAATGCATTTGCGATGTTGACCCTGTCTTCCAATTTATGCATGAGTGAAGTTTCTTGATTGGAAAGGATAGAAAAAATATTTTTTATTTGTTTTGTTTTTTTAAACGAGTGTTTGTGTTTCTAAGATGCTATTTCACGTCTTGAGACTTTTTAAACCCATTGTGCTCCTTCTAGCTGCTTTTTATTTATTTATTTTACTAAAAATGTATATGTTTTTGTAAATAAAGTGATCTTAAAGTCAAAAAGTCTCTCTCTCTGTCTCTCTAGCCTACATCTGTGCGCTGCAGAAAGAAGTGCCTTATCATGGGCGTCTGTACATCACCGACAGCAACATGTGCTTCTTCTCCTCTGTGCTGCTCAAGGACACTAAGGTAATAATCCCTCAGATAAGAAAATAAAAGAAATTCAATCCACATTTATTTGTATAGTGCTTTTCACAATGCACATCGTTTCAAAGCAGCTTTACAGAAAGTGCACGAGTCCATATTACAATTTACAGTGATCTGTTATCAGAGGAAACTGTCTAAGTTATGCATTTCAGAAATGTACATATACAAAATCACACTTAGAAAAAAAAGTATTAATTTAAACAATGCAGAAACAATGATCTCATTGAGGTAATGAATACTTGTTAACAAATGATTATGACATTTAGAAAAATGTAGTATTGGTGCATGTTAATTCAGTTTGATTCAACAAATAATAAATAAGGATTAACTCAGTCTAACAGTGGCTCGATCGTTCGCGTGTGTGTGTGTGTGTGTGTCAGGTGGTCATCCCGGTCTCCAGTGTGATTGTCCTGAAGAAGCAGAACACTGCGCTGCTCGTTCCCAACGCCATTTCTGTTCGCACCGCTGATGGAGAGAAGGTCAGTTTCTGTCCCGAACACACGGGGTTAAACCGGATCATGCACGAACACACGGGGTTAAACCGGATCATGCACGAACACACGGGGTTAAACCGGATCATGCACGAACACACGGGGTTAAACCGGATCATGCTCGAACACGAGGGGTTAAACCGGATCATGCTCGAACACGAGGGGTTAAACCGGATCATGCTCGAACACGCGGGGTTAAACCGGATCATGCACGAACACGAGGGGTTAAACCGGATCATGCACGAACACACGGGGTTAAACCGGATCATGCACGAACACACGGGGTTAAACCGGATCATGCACGAACACACGGGGATAAACCGGATCATGCTTGAACACACGGGGTTAAACCGGATCATGCACGAACACACGGGGTTAAACCGGATCATGCTTGAACACACGGGGTTAAACCGGATCATGCACGAACACGCGGGGTTAAACCGGATCATGCACGAACACACGGGGTTAAACCGGATCATGCTCGAACACGAGGGGTTAAACCGGATCATGCACGAACACACGGGGTTAAACCGGATCATGCTTGAACACACGGGGTTAAACCGGATCATGCTCGAACACACACGGGGTTAAACCGGATCATGCTCGAACACACACGGGGTTAAACCGGATCATGCTCGAACACACGCGGGGTTAAACCGGATCATGCTCGAACACGCGTGGTTAAACCGGATCATGCACGAACACGCGGGGTTAAACCGGATCATGCACGAACACGAGGGGTTAAACCGGATCATGCACGAACACACGGGGTTAAACCGGATCATGCTCGAACACGAGGGGTTAAACCGGATCATGCACGAACACACGGGGTTAAACCGGATCATGCTTGAACACACGGGGTTAAACCGGATCATGCTCGAACACACACGGGGTTAAACCGGATCATGCTCGAACACACACGGGGTTAAACCGGATCATGCTCGAACACACGCGGGGTTAAACCGGATCATGCTCGAACACGCGTGGTTAAACCGGATCATGCACGAACACGCGGGGTTAAACCGGATCATGCACGAACACGAGGGGTTAAACCGGATCATGCACGAACACGCGGGGTTAAACTGGATCATGCTCAAACACACACGGGGTTAAACCGGATGATGCACGAACACACACGGGTTTAAACCGGATCATGCACGAACACACACGGGGTTAAACCGGATCATGCACGAACACACACGGGGTTAAACCGGATCATACTCGAACACGAGGGGTTAAACCGGATCATGCTCGAACACGCAGGGTTAAACCGGATCATGCACGAACACACGCAGGGTTAAACCGGATCATGCACGAACACACAAGGGGTTAAATCGGATCATGCTCGAACACACAAGGGGTTAAACCGGATCATGCACGAACACAAGGGGTTAAACCGGATCATGCATGAACACACGCAGGGTTAAACCGGATCATGCACGAACACGAGGGGTTAAACCGGATCATGCACGAACACACAAGGGGTTAAACCGGATCATGCACGAACACACAAGGGGTTAAACCGGATCATGCACGAACACACAAGGGGTTAAACCGGATCATGCACGAACACACAAGGGGTTAAACCGGATCATGCACGAACACACACAGGGTTAAACCGGATCATGCACGAACACACAAGGGGTTAAACCGGATCATGCACGAACACACAAGGGGTTAAACCGGATCATGCACGAACACACAAGGGGTTAAACCGGATCATGCTCGAACACACAGGGTTAAACCGGATCATGCTCGAACACACAAGGGGTTAAACCGGATCATGCTCGAACACACGCGGGGTTAAACCGGATCATGCACGAACACGAGGGGTTAAACCGGATCATGCTCGAACACGCGGGGTTAAACTGGATCATGCACGAACACACACGGGGTTAAACCGGATCATGCACGAACACACACGGGGTTAAACCGGATCATGCACGAACACACACGGGGTTAAACCGGATCATGCACGGAAATGCTCAAACTAATCAAATGTCCCGATACATCACATGAATTCTCTTTTTAATTATTATTTTGGAGTGAGATATGAAGCGGACATTCCTTCATTCATTGTGACCTGATTAACATCCGCATGAAACCCTTGATCGTTGCAGTATCTGTTCGTGTCTCTGAGGAACAGAGAAGGCTGTTACAAACTCCTGCGCTCCGTCTGTCCTCAGCTGGAGGTGAGGGGTTATCATTATTATCATTATTATTGAGAACATTATATAAACAAAGACGGGGTTCATAACCAATCAGAAAAGATTACATATCAAAGGAAAAGAGGAGTGTTTGATGATGATGATGATGATGATGTTTGATGTTTGACGATGATGATATCACGGGTCACATGTTTCCTCTGCTCTTCATATCTCTGGTTCTCCAGGACGGCAGTGCCAACAGTAGCCCTCTCTTCTCCTCCGCCGAGAACAGCTTCGACCACACGCCCAAACTCGTGGTGAGAGACCACACGTTTATACTAATATTTCCTAAAACAATAATTATTACATATTTCCTAAAACACTCTGTAAAATATTTATACTAATATTTCCCCCAAAAATAATAATTAAATATTTCCTAAAAACACTTTGTAAAATATTTATACTAATATTTCCCCCCAAAATAATATTAAAATATTTCCTAAAAACACTTTGTAAAATATTTATACTAATATTTCCCCCCAAAATAATATTAAAATATTTCCTAAAAACACTTTGTAAAATATTTATACTAATATTTCCCCCAAAAATAATAATTATTTACTATTTCCTATTTATGGTTTACTTTGTAAAATAGTTATACTAATATTTCCGAAAATAAGAATTAATTACTTCCTAAAAACACTTTGTAAAATATTTATACTAATATTTCCCAAAAAAATAATAATTAAATATTTCCTAAAACATTTTACAAAATATTTCCTAAAATAATAATTAAATATTTCTTAAACCTTTGCAAAATATTTTCTAAAATAAGTATAAAATATTTCCTAAAATAATATTTATAAAATATTTCCTGAAACGCTTTGTAAAATATGTATACAAATATTTCCAAAAATAATAATTTACTTCCTAAAAACACGTTGTAAAATATTTATACTAATATTTCCTAAAATAATAATTACATATTTCCTAAAACACTTTGTAAAATAATTATACAAATATTTCCTAAAATAATAATTACATATTTCCTAAAAACACTTTGTAAAATAATTATACAAATATTTCCTAAAATAATAATTACATATTTCCTAAAACACTTTGTTCAGTGTGTATCAGCATGAGTATTCTGTTAACGCAGTGTGTGTGTGTGTGTTTCGGCAGCTGAACTCGAGTCAGTCGAGTCTGGACGACTCTTTCGATGTGAACGGAGAACGTGTGTGTCCTCAACCAGAGCTTCTCGTCTCCAGACTCACACGAGGTTTGTTCAGACACGCAAATATCCATCTATCTATATCTAATATCTATCTCTATCTCTCCTTACCTCATCTCTCTCTCTGGTGTGTTCCAGAAGGTCCTGCTGCTGGACCGAGCCCGACTGTGAGGATCTCAGAACCGGTTCAGGACGACGAGAACACGGGTACGGCCTCGCGACGAGCTCGTGAGTTTAGGACTTCATCATGTTGTGTTTGATTGGCTGACAGAGATTCTACTTCCTGTCCCCGCAGGAAGTTCGTGGGTTTGGACTGTGACGGACCGAGCTCGATCGCTCCTGATCCAGAGAGAAGTCAGCAACCTCAACACACTCCTCCTCGTCTACCTGATCCTGTGAGTCCGAACGCCAGAGCAACGTTTACACACACATTAACTCAAGAATTTACACTCATACTATATTTTAAACAAATAAATTAGAAAAGTCATACAGATATTTAAAATTGTAAATAAAATGTATAAATATTTTACAAATGAAGTATTTCTAAAAAAATAAAGTATATTTTTAATAATTTATCAAATCGTTATACAAATATCTAGTAAATTTAGAAAATGTATTTAAAAAATAGCTATAGAAATATTTGTAAAATATTTATACAAGCATTAAAAAAATATTTAATATACAAGTAGTTACTAAATATTTAGTATTTGATCTATTTAAAAAATATTATTATTTATACAAATATTTCTTTACAATTATGTATAAAGTATTTAGAAATTGACTGAATATAGTTTCATACAAAATTAAATAAACATAACTTGGAAAATATAACTATTTAGAATATAACTATTTCCTAAAAATAATTTATGAAAACATTTATACAAGTATTTGTAAAATAATAATAAGTCAATATTTATAAAAGATTAATTATCAAATTGTTATACAAATATTTACTAAATTAAGAAAATGTACACAGTATTTCCAAAAAACTAATTTATAAAGTAGTCTAATTGTCAACAGCATCATTCCAGTTCGAAATGCCTGATATTGTAGCGTCCGGCGCGGCGCGTTCAATCATATCACCCGAGATAATAGCGTGACGCATCATCATAAGCAGCATGAATATGAGTGGTTTCTGGGCGAGCGACTCTTGTGATGCGCAGGAATGTGGTTTAAGCTGGAGACGCCCTCAGGGTTTGTTAAGGTTCGTTTAGTGTGTGTGAACAGTGACGTGTTTCTTCTCCTGTTGGCATTTTATACAAATATTTTTCTAAAAACACTTTTTTAAATATCTATACAAATATTTCCTAAAATAATAATTAAATATTTCCTAAAAACAATTTGTAAAATATTTATACAAATATTTCCTAAAATAATAATTCTTAAATATTTCCTAAAAAACACTTTGTAAAATATTTATACATATATTTCCTAAAATAATAATTCTTAAATATTTCCTTAAAAAAAAGTAAAATATTTATACAAATATTTCCTAAAATAATAATTCTTAAATATTTCCTAAAAAACACTTTGTAAAATATTTATACAAATATTTCCTAAAATAATAATTAAAATATTTCCTTAAAACAATTTGTAAAATATTTATACAAATATTTCCTAAAATAATAATTAAAATATTTCCTTAAAACAATTTGTAAAATATTTATACAAATATTTCCTAAAATAATAATTCTTAAATATTTCCTAAAAACACTTTGTAAAATATTTATACAAATATTTCCTAAAATAATAATTAAAATATTTCCTTAAAACAATTTGTAAAATATTTATACAAATATTTCCTAAAATAATCATTCTTAAATATTTCCTAAAACCCTTTGTAAAATATTTATACAAATATTTCCTAAAACAATAGTTATTAAATATTTCCTAAACATAATTTGTAAAATATTTATTAAAATATTTCCTTAAACAATATTTATTAAATATTTCCTAAAAAACACTTTGTAAAATATTTATACAAATATTTCCTAAAACCCTTTGCAAAATATTTATACAAATATTTCCTAAAATAATAATCATTAAATATTTCCTAAAAACACTTTGTAGAATATTTATACAAATATTTCCTAAAACAATAGTTATTAAATATTTTCTAAAAATAATTTGTAAAATATTTATACAAATATTTCCTAAAACAATAATTATGGAATATTTCCTAAAAACAATTTGTAAAATATTTATACAAATATTTCCTAAAAAAAAAACGAATTAAAATATTTCCTAAAACCCTTTGCAAAATATGTATACAAATATTTCCTAAAACAATATTTATTAAATATTTCCTAAAAACACTTTGTAAAATATTTATATTTTCCCTCAGGGTGTTTCTTCTCCTGCTGTCCTCCGGCTACATCGGCCTGCGTATCGTGGCCTTAGAGGAGCAGCTGACGTCTCTCGGAGCCCTTCCCGAATTCACTGTGCAAAGCGGGTAAATGCTCCTTTCACACACGTTTGAGGATGTTCCTGACTGTGTGAAACCAGACGAATCAGATCATCAGGTTTTATTTGTGTTTTCAGGTACAAAGAAACATAAAGAGTCTGATCTCAATCTGAACTGTGGAACGAACACCAAAAAAAAAGCCGGCAGGGAATGCTGGGAAGGACCTTTATTTGCACCCAAAACCAAACTCTGCCAAGTAAAGAGCCAAACGGGGCGCTGCTGGATTTAACGAAACGCTGGCGTGTTTTCATTAGCAGTTTCCATCAGCGACTCGCCCTAAACAGCCAAAGACAACCGGTTTGTCTCCAAGGAGTGTCAAGAACAACTACTAAACAAACATCTGGTTCTTCTGCGGGAAAGCATTTCATCTGTGATCATTTCATTTGAACTGTTTTACGAACCATAAAAAAAAACGTCGTCCGTTTTCCTCCCGAAATCTTTGTGTTTTTGATCGCTTGCTTCCTTTATCTCGTTCTGCGACGGTTTCATCTTTTTCCGGCTTCATTCTTCCTCTAGACGTCCATTTTTCGACTTTTTCTTTTTTTTCTTCGTACAAAGGGTTTGCGATATTAAACCGAATTTTGGTTTAACGATAAAAAAAGAAGAGAATCGAACCCTATGTATTACTGTATGTATAGTCTATGCACAGGAGAAAAAAAAATGCTCACATCAGGTATTTAACACTTTTCTTTTGTTTGTTTCGTCTTTTTATACCTTACGTAGACGAAGTGATTCCGAAACGTAGGTCTCTTCGTAATCCGAACGATAAAAATAAAAAAAATGGTAAAAAAAAATGTTTTATTGTATTGTGACGTTTGACGCATCTAAACCGGATTGCTTCGGAAATATCCAAATTACGGCTAAAAAACAAACAAACAAGTGCTCGCATGTTTACGCAAACCCAAAAAGAGCATTTCCGTTCAGGACTCAAATCACGATACTTGACGAAAACGGTCCAAAATATGCATGATTTTTGTGTGTTCTCTTCTAAATATGTTGCAATATGTTCAAGAGATTGCTGTTGGAGTGCACTTTATCGTGTGGAGACGCTCTCCCATCCTGAAGGGGGCGCTCTATATTCGTTCTGGGGTATTAGACGGTGCTAAGAACCTCTCACTCAGGGCTGGGACTAACTCGCAATGCATCGTGGGAGATCCTTCAGGCGCTCGGAACGAACACGCACGAACTCGTCGAGAGTTTCACATGTGGGTGATGTGAATGCATGTCGCTCCTTCAAACATAAACTCTCCGAATGGAGATTCCCCAGTTGAACTGATCCATGTAAACAAAAGGAAATGGATTTGCACAGCATTTCAACTCGTCGCCGGGGCGTCGCAACCTCAAAGTCCCCTCAACGACCGCCCAACAACCACAATGCAAGAATCCCAACTTTCATAACGTGTTTATATTGCACTACTGTATTGTTTTTTGTATCAATATGTTGGTAAACATCTTGTTTTTGGTCTATTTATTGCATTGTGTGTAATTCAAAGTAGTCTCTGTGAGACTGGCTTTGGCATTGTTTGAATAAATCAAGTGCTAAGGAAATCCAGTGTCACCATTGTTTATTCATCGAGTTCAGTCTAAATATAAACTGGAATGTGTTTATGGGACGTTCAGGATGTTGTAGGCAGGGATACTCACTCAGTTTTCACTTTAAAACACTTTAAAATAAGGAAATGTACAGCAAGCGGAAGACCTTTACATTACTCGAAAAATTATAATATCGTGCATAAGTTCATTTATTTCAGTAATTCAACTTAAAAGGCGAAACTAATATATTATATAGACTCATTACATGCAAAGTGAGATATTTCAAGCCTTTATTTGTTATAGTTGTGATGATTATGGCTTACAGCTTATGAAAACCTTTTCACAATATTCTAATTTTGAATTTGGGGTTTTCATAAGCTGTGAGCCATAATCATCACAATTATAACAAATAAAGGCTTGAAATATCTCACTTTGCATGTAATGAGTCTATATAATATATTAGTTTCACCTTTTAAGTTGAATTACTGAAATAAATGAACTTTTGCACGATATTATAATTTTTCGAGTTTCACCTGTATATTGTTGTTCACCATTGATTCATGTTCGTTCATAATGCATTCATGTTAATTTCTACAACTTTATATGTTAATGTATTTTTTAATTTACATTTAGCAGTCGTAAATGCTGTGAAAGTATTGTTCATTGTACTTGTGTGTCGATTTAAATCATGCACAGAATCTTAATGTGAAGTGTTCAGTCGTTCCAGGTGTGAGAAGAACATGTAAAACAAATCGGAAAATAATTTTAATGCAGTTATTGGGGGGGTTATATCACACTTGGCATGATTTGCATTTTTGATTCATTCAAAACTGACTTGAAGTCATTAGTGACTAAAAAAAGATTTGCGCAAACTGTTTTTTAATCGCTAAAGGAACCGATTCAGAGACATTCATTTTGGAATCGAACTGCTTTTTTTAAAATTATTTTTTAAATTATGAGTCAAGTCACCTTTATTTATATAGCGCTTTTTACAATACAGATTGTATCAAAGCAGCTTTACAGTCAAAACATGAAAATAATACAACAAAGTTTGTTTCTAGAAGAAAATTGGGTTTTACTTTATTTCGATGGTCCCTTTAACACATTCTGTTGACTATAAGTACAGTTGCACCTACATCTCTACTAACTCTCATTAGAGTGTTAGTAGAGTATTAGTAGACTGGTAGGGTTAGGGTTGGAATAAGTTGACATGTAGTTGCAAAGTTACATATAGTCAGTAGAATGTCTGTTGGAGGATCATCACAATAAAGAGTTAGCAGATGTTAAGCAGACAGTCTACTAATACTTTAATGAGAGTTAGTTGACATCTAGTTGTAAAGTTACTTATAGTCAACAGAATGTTCAAAAGGGACCATCAAAATAAAGTGTTACCGAAAATTGCATCAACGTCCACCTTAAGTAAGGCAGATCAATAATATTCTTGAATATTAAATGTCCCCAACTAAGCAAGCCAAAAGCCAAGGTGACAGTGGCAAAGAACCGAAACTCCATCAGGTGACAGAATGGAGACAAAAACCTTGGGAGAACCCAGACTCAGTCGGGGGGCCAGTTCTCCTCTGGCCAACGAAGGAACAGTGTATGATTCGGGCAGCATTACAAGTCAGATTGGATCGGAACATTTAGAGTATTTATCCATTTCCATCTGGTTGGAAGTCGAAGTAATCACGCCGGTGTGGAGACGAGTTGTTGAGGATCAGTGCCGATGGCTGTCGTGTCGATGAGGCCTTCACAGGGCTGATGAGGCTGGCACTTCAGGATGAGTTGGGATGGGTCCAGGCGCAGGTCCACCATAGAGGGTCCCTCGGCATAAACAGAGAGACTAATATTAGCGTAAACGCCATCCTTCTTATGATGTACCAAGTACATCAGGATTTACGGGACGTGTTCCCGGTTCCAGCTGATCTAAACTATGCAGCCTAATTTTGAATTAAGAAAGTCTATAGTGTGTTATGTGTATGCTAGGCCAAAGAGATGTGTTTTTAGTGAAGATTTGAACTGACAGAGTGTGTCTGCTTCCCGGACAATGTTAGGAAGATTGTTCCAGAGTTTTGGTGCTAAATAGGAAAAGGATCTACCGCCAGCAGTCGATTTAGGTATTCTAGGTATTATCAACTGGCCGGAATTTCGAGAACGCAATAGGCGTGAAGGACTATAATGCGTTAAGAGCTCGCTCAAGTACTGGGGAGCTAAACGATTTAGTGCTTCGTATAAATTTCAAAATATTGCTGATTACTTACAATGTTTAATAGGGAGCCAATGCAGTGTTGACAGAACCGGGCTAATATGGTCATATTTCCTGGTTCTGGTAAGAACTCGAGCTGCTGCGTTTTGAACTAGCTGGAGTTTGTTTATTAAGCGTGCAGGCCAACCACCCAGTAGAGCATTACAATAATCTAGCCTTGATGACATGAACGCATGAACTAATTGTTCTGCATTTGTCAATGAGAGCATATGGCGTAATTTAGATATATTTTTAAGATGGAAAAATGCGGTTTTACAGATACTAGACACGTGACTTTCAAATTAAAGATTGGTATCAAAGAGCACACACACACACACACACACACCCAGGTTCCTAACCGACGGCGAAGACTTGACAGAGCAACCATCAAGTGTTAGACAGTATTCTAGGTTATTACGTGTGGAAGTTTTTTGTCCAATAATTAGAATCTGTTTTTTCAGAATTTAGTAGGAAATTACTAGTCATCCATTTTTTTTATATCAGCTGTGCATTCCGTTAATTTTGTGAATTGGTAAGTTTCATTGGGTTTTGAAGAAATATACAGCTGAGTATCATCGGCATAACAGTGAAAGCTAATTCCCTGTTTCCTAATAATATCTCCTAATGGTAGCATGTACAGAGTGAACAGCAGCGGTCCTAGTACTGAGCCTTGCGGTACACCATACTGAACTTGTAATCGATAAGACATCTCTTCATTTATTGCTGCAAACTGATAACGGTCAGATAAGTATGATTTAAACCATGCTAGTGCAACTCCACTAATGCCAACATAGTTTTCTAGTCTATTTAAAAGAATGTTGTGGTCAATAGTATCAAATGCAGCACTAAGATCAAGTAACACTAATAGAGATACAACCGTGATCGGATGATAAGAGCAAATCATTTGTGACTCTGATGAGAGCTGTCTCGGTACTATGGTACGGTCTGAATCCTGACTGAAAATCCTCGCAGATATTTCTTTCTAGAAAGGAACACAGTTGTGAGGATACTGCTTTTTCCAGTATCTTTGACAGAAAAGGCAGATTCGAGATCGGCCTGTAATTGACTAATTTTGTATGATCAAGTTGCGTTTTTTTTAACAATCGGTTTTATCATAGCCAGCTTAAAGGTTTTTGGTACGTATCCTAGAGACAAAGACGAATTAATGATATTAAGAAGAGGATCTATGACCTCTAGAAGCATCTCTTTCAGTAGCTTAGTGGGTATAGGGTCTAACATACAAGTTGTTGATTTAACGAGTTTGCAGAATTCTTCCTCTCCTATGGCAACAAATGAACCAAATTTTTCCCCAGAGAGACTACAATGCACTGCCTGATGCGATACTGTGGTAGACGGTTGCATAGTTATAATTTTATCCCTGATATTATCGATCTTATAAGTGAAGAAATTCATAAAGTCATTACTGCTGTGTTGCTTGGACACTTCTGGGCTTGAAGCTTTCTTTTTTGTTAGTTTAGCAACTGTTTCAAATAAATATCTAGGATTATGTTTATTTTCTTCTACTAGGGTTGAAAAATAAGCAGATCTAGCAGCTTTTAAGGACTCTCTGTAAGCAATCGAGCTCTCTTTCCATGAAATCCGAAATACCTCTAGTTTAGGTTTCTTCCAGTTGCGCTCCATTTTTCTGGCTGCTCTCTTTAGGGCCTGAGTGTGCTCGCTGTACCACGGCGTTGGACTATTTTCTTTAATCTTCTTTAAGCGCAATGGAGCAACTGCGTCTAAAGTGCTGGAAAAGAGAGTTAAAAGTTTCTGTTGCAATATCGAGTTTTTCTAAGCTATCTGGGATGCTGAGATGATGAAACTGATTAGGAAGATTATCGATAAAGCAATCTTTAGTGGCAGAAGTTATAGGTCTAACATATTTATAACACGGAGTCGGCTTTGCTGCTTTGGCTAAGTGAAGTTTACATGAGAATAGATAATGATCTGAGATGTCATCGCTCTGCTGCAGAATTTCAACGGCATCAACATCTATTCCATGTGATAGTATTAGATCTAGAGTATGATTACGACAATGAGTAGGTCCCGACACGTGTTGTCTAACTCCAATTGAGTTTACAATATCTTTAAATGCCAATCCCAATGCATCTTTTTCATTATCTACATGTATATTAAAATCACCAACAATTAGTACTTTATCTGCAGCCAATACTAGTTCTGATAGAAAATCTGCAAATTCTTTGATAAAATCTTTATGGTGCCCTGGTGGCCTGTATACAGTAGCCAGCAGAATACTCAAATGTGATTTATCATTTACACTATATATTTTTACATTAAGCACCAATACTTCAAAAGAAGTATATTTAAAACTAGATTTCTTGGTGGTTTTGAGGATATTACTATAAATTACAGCAACACCTCCCCCTTTGCCTTTCGGACGAGGTTCATGTTTATAACTGTAATCTTGTGGGGTTGACTCATTTAAAGTAATATAATCGTTTGGTTTTAACCAGGTTTCTGTCAAACACAGCACATCTAGATTATAATCTGAAATCATATCATTAACTATGAGTGATTTTGGAGTAAGGGATCGAATATTCAGCAACCCAAGCTTTATCATTTGTTCATCTGTATTATATCTGTTTTTTATTTGTTGAACATCAATTAAATTTTTAATCTGACGTTTTTTGGATATCCAAGTTCGGGGAACAGACACAGTCTCTATATGATGATATCTAGGTGAAAGAGTCTCTATGTGATGGGATTTATCTGACCATGGTGACGCGAGGCCGTTAGCAGACGGTCGGTTTAGCCAGTCTGTCTGCTTCCTGGCCTGGTGCCAAATTTGTCATGTTTTATCTCTAAGACTATGAGCCAAATTACAAGAGAGAAGAGCAGCACCAGCCCAGGAGGGATGAATACCATCTCTTTTCAACAGGTCAGGCTTGCCCCAAAAACTTTTCCAATTGTCTATGAATTCTACATTATTTTGCGGACACCACTCAGACAACCAGCGATTCAGTGAGGCCAATCGGCTAACTATCTCATCACTCCTGCGAACAGGAAGGGGGCCAGAGCAAATTACAGTGCCTGACATCGTACTTGCGAGTTCACACACCTCTTTAATATTAATTTTGGTGATCTCCGACTGGCGGAGTCGAACATCATTAGTGCCGACATGAATAATGATCTTAGAGAATTTACGATTAGCATTAGCCAGCACTTTTAAATTTGCTTTGATGTCAGGTGCTCTGGCTCCCGGCAAACATGTGACTATGGTGGCTGGTGTCTCTATTTTCACGTTCCGTGTGATCGAATCACCAATTACCAGGGCACAATCAACAGGATTCTCAGTGGGTGTTTCACTGAGTGGGGCAAATCGATTTGTTATGGGAATCGGAACGGAAGAGTGGTTCTTTGATCCGCGACTAGAGCGGCGATCCCTGACTGTCACCCATCTGCCCTGCTGCACGGGCTCTACTTCAGCCGGAACTGAATCATGTAAAGAGTTCACTATGCTAGGCGCATCCAAAACACTATCTAAAGATCTAGCATTCTTACCATCCTCAATTAAAGTTTGGATGCGTGTCTCTAGTTCTGAAATCTTCTCTGTCAGCCTGACTGTCTCCTTGCATTTATCACATATAAATCCTATATTGCCATCGGAGAAGGCTATACTAAACATATGACATGTGACACAGGTGACAATAACAGGACAAGACATACTCACCGTGTTTGTTGACTGATTCTTACTCACCTGGGCTTTTTCTGAAGTCAGAGGCGCGGGCGCGAGAGAAAATAAATAAATAAGCGCACGGGTGACGCGTTAACAGGCTAGCGAGTTATTAGTGTGTTTTGCTAACTATAACGGAAGCTAGCGGTGTAAGGTTAATCTGAGATGTTGGGTAAGATGTATTTAGTAGTATAAACAACTAGAAATGATGGCTCAAAAACAAAGAAATACGGAGCTAATACCTAATAATATGAGGGTAATATGATTCCATAAAGAATTGCATGCGCAGGGTAAGATTTGTGAAAGTGTACATAAGATTGCAAGCGTAAATGAAATGAACATGTGCAAGAGAAGATTTGTAGAGGTGTAAATCGCCTTTCAAGTGTGTTTTACTGCGTGGAAAAATGGAAGTCTGAAAATAGATCATATTTATTGTGCGTTAGCATGAAGCTGCAGTTTCACAATACATGCATTACACTTACGAATAACAGTAAAATGCTGCAAATATTTTTTTCTTACACTTGAAAGGCGATTTACACCTTTGCAAATCTTCTCTTGCACACGCAAATTTTATTTACGCTTGCAATCTTATGTACACAAAAATCTTACCCTGCGCATACGGTTCTTTATGGCATCATATTACCTTCATATTATAGCAATACAGATCAACATGGAAAAAAACTAAAAAGAGACAGGGTAACAAAAAAACAAGAACAATGCAATACATTTATACCTAAAAAGGATGAATAGAGAAACAGTTCCCAATGCTTTGGGATTAACAGAGCATGGATAGTTTCCATGTATTTGTGTAGATCTATGAATAGAGAAAAGAGAGGTTTAGAGCCAGTACATTTGTGCTTGTGTGTGTGAAATTTAACTAGTAGGAAGCACACATTTTGTCAAATTGTCCTGTTTTCTCTTTTGAGTAGTCAAACAATCCAAAGAAAACATATTTGAAATATAAAGAAAAGTCGTTAACAAATCTGACCAACATTTTTCTGTGTGGAACGGGTACATTGCCAAAATAAGTGAATGATCTTCCTCAGGAGAGAGACAGAAACAGCAGTTCACTTCAATGTCTGACTTATATCTCTTGAGAAAAGCTTTGGTTGGGAAACATCTGTGAATTCATTTAAATGTTATTTATTTTACTTTATTGGAAAGCAGATAGGCTTCTCATGAGACAAATACTTCTTCCCACGGTAAATTCTTCCAGTATGGAATCATATAAGGAATTGTCATTATCTATTTCTGGAAAAGAGCTCTGATTTTATAATAATTTTTTTGTTGACAGAACTCCAGAGGGAATTGCATTGAAAACAATAGCATATTCATTAGCAGTTATAGGAATTTTATATTTCTGTAAAAAAAAAAAAAATCAAAATAGTTGTAAAAAGTCTGCCCTGTGAATTAAAAAGCTGTCCAACTAAAAGGTCGTTTTTGAACCAGTTGTAAAAAAAAAAGTGATTTATTCTTGTAGAGAATATCCTTATTGTTATATATATGTGTGGAAGGGAATCTGCTCTGGTTTTGCAGCACGTGTTTGAGTCACTAAAATAACCTTTTCCTAACTTTCGTTTGGGAATCGAAAACCAACGTGTTTTTTTTATCGTTTATACATTATATAAGCACTTTCCTTCAAGTGCAAATATGAAAACTATACAATTAGGTGTATATAAATAAAACAGAAAAAAACGGGCCGTACAGCTTATGAAAACCCTAAATTCAAAATTAGAATATTGTGAAAAGGTTTTCATAAGCTGTAAGCCATATTAGAATCATCAAAATTATAACAAATAAAGGCTTGAAATATCTCACTTTGCATGTAATGAGTCAATATAATATATTAGTTTCTCCTTTTAAGTTGAGTTACTGAAATAAATTAACTTTTGCACAATATTCTAATTTTTCGAGTTTCTCCTGTATGGTTTGTGTTCACTCAAAAGAGCCGGTTCAGACGAGTCATTAGTTCAGAATCTGCACTGGTCGCGCTGTGTGTTTCAGTCGCATTGTTTCGCACACTCGTTCTGGCTAAAAGTGCAAATAACGTCTGTCTTTTGTGTGCCTTGCTCAGTGTACAACATGGTGACGGTAAAAGGATGCCTTGTTTATTTAAATCAGCATGTTGAAACGCTGCCAAAGCAGTTTTTACGAGAATACCAAGACTGTACACGTTTTGACACGGCCAAAACTACTTTGAATATTTAATCTGAGAATCTAGTTCGGAGACTGCTTGTGCTGCAAAAAGATGCACAGACTAAAGAAAACATCAGTGGGATTTCAGGAAAGCAAGAACTCGTGACTGGTGCGGTTTGTGTGTGATGCTGTACACGTGCCCGTGGGCAGCGATAAAACTCATTCCCACACCACAGAATTCCCGAAGAGTGCTGTAACTGGGGTCAACAAAAAGCGTGTGCGCCTATTACTAGTATTACGTTAACAGCGGAGAGAGAGCGGGCTTGAGTTTACCAGAAATCCGAGATAATATAAAAATGTCTTGTTTCGAGATCGTTTTGTAATTATACTTTATCCTCATTATTTATATGAACGGTGTCTGTTTTATTTGTGTGTTTACAGCATAATTATTTGCAAAAAGCACGTAAAATAAATTATCTTTCTAAATAGGCTTAACTCTTTTTGCCATTTCATTTCTTTTACTGACTGGAGACTGACAGTCCAACCTAACACTTTTTGATTTTCTCAATTTGTGTAAATCCACTTGGGGTTCAGAGAATTTTATTCATTCATGTCAAGTACAATTATGTGGTTTTGTTTGATTAATACAGTGTATTGGCTACTTCAAATCATAAATTCAAATCGTTCGTGCGTTGCCTTGCGCTGAGCCAGAGACAGTCATACACTCACCTAAAGGATTATTAGGAACACCATACTAATACTGTGTTTGACCCCCTTTCGCCTTCAGACCTGCCTTAATTCTACATGGCATTGATTCAACAAGGTGCTGAAAGCATTCTTTAGAAATGTTGGCCCATATTGATAGGATAGCATCTTGCAGTTGATGGAGATTTGTGGGATGCGCATCCAGGGCACGAAGCTCCCGTTCCACCACATCCCAAAGATGCTCTATTGGGTTGAGATCTGGTGACTGTGAGGGCCATTTTAGTACAGTGAACTCATTGTCATGTTCAAGAAGCCATTTTGAAATGATTCGAGCTTTGTGACATGGTGCATTATCCTGCTGGAAGTAGCCATCAGAGGATGGGTACATGGTGGCCATAAAGGGATGGACATGGTCAGAAACAATGCTCAGGTAGGCCGTGGCATTTAAACGATGCCTAATTGGCACTAAGGGGCCTAAAGTGTGCCAAGAAAACATCCCCCACGCCATTACACCACCACCACCAGCCTGCACAGTGGTAACAAGGCATGATGGATCCATGTTCTCATTCTGTTTACGCCAAACTCTGACTCTACCATCTGAATGTCTCAACAGAAATCGAGACTCATCAGACCAGGCAACATTTTTACAGTCTTCAACTGTCCAATTTTGATGAGCTCTTGCAAATTGTAGCCTCTTTTTCCTATTTGTAGTGGAGATGAGTGGTACCCGGAGGGGTCTTCTGCTGTTGTAGCCCATCCGCCTCAAGGTTGTGCGTGTTGTGGCTTCACAAATGCTTTGCTGCATACCTCGGTTGTAACGAGTGGTTATTTCAGTCAAAGTTGCTCTTCTATCAGCTTGAATCAGTCGGCCCATTCTCCTCTGACCTCTAGCATCAACAAGGCCCACAGGACTGCCGCATACTGGATGTTTTTCCCTTTTCACACCATTCTTTGTAAACCCTAGAAATGGTTGTGCGTGAAAATCCCAGTAACTGAGCAGATTGTGAAATACTCAGACCGGCCCGTCTGGCACCAACAACCATGCCACGCTCAAAATTGCTTAAATCACCTTTCTTTCCCATTCTGACATTCAGTTTGGAGTTCAGGAGATTGTCTTGACCAGGACCACACCCCTAAATGCATTGAAGCAACTGCCATGTGATTGGTTGATTAGATAATTGCATTAATGAGAAATTGAACAGGTGTTCCTAATAATCCTTTAGGTGAGTGTATATCACAACAAATCAGTGTTATCAACCACATAAGCTTTATTTATTTATTTTTTTCAGATATTTAAATATGCTACTAGGAATACATTTATAGTTTGTAAAATACAAACTGATGTCTATGGAAGCGGCAGTAGCCTTTCAATTATAAAACAATGACGTTTAGATATTGTGCAGGTAACTTTAAAATAGACACTATTCTTCTCACACTTCACTGGCCACTTACTTTCTTAAGCTATTTTGGGAGAAGTGGATGAAGTGATGTGTTGTATGACAGAAAACGTTACAATTCTCTGAACTGCGGTGCGTAGCCTATAACCAGAGATGGGCTCGAGTCACATGACTTGCTCAAGTCGCAAATTTAAGGACTTGAGACTTGCTTGACTAAATTAAGAAAATGACTTGACTTGACTTTGACTTGAGATCCAATGACTCGAGACTTGACTTGACTTGAACTGTATGACTCGAGAATGACTTTATATAAATCATCGCAACATCAATTGACGATTTATTCACCACGTCTAAAAGTAAGCGGCTTGTTTAAAGGTGGGGTATGTGATTTGGAAAACGACCGGCAGATTTTGAAAATATACCATTCAAATGGTCCTACCTTCTTTCCTCCAACGCCGGCTCTGACTCCACCCATTCGAAGAACATGGACGCGCAATCATGCACGAGCGAAAACTCAGATGCGCGAGAGATTGTAATGACGATTTACTACTAATCATGGAACCGGCTTTACTGAAGAGATGCGCATGCGTCACAAACTTTGAGTATGCGCACGATGGGGGTCACGCGCGCTGGGGGGAGGGGGTGTGGTACAACCGTTTGATTGACGGACTTACTGTCCAATGATTCTGGTGGTCTTGGAAATGATTGGCTGGAGTTTTTCGAGTCCTGCCCGTTCCACAGATGATTAAATTGCTTAATTTTCATTTCAGTGCTTCTTACTCAGTGGCTGTAAGTGGGTTAGGAATAGGATTTCTAGTTATTTTGAAAAAATGTACAAAAAAGAGAATCACATACCCCACCTTTAACCTGTTCATTTGACTAACGTTAAATCTAGTAAGTAAAGTTTATTTCTAAAGCGCTTTTCACAGATAAAATCACAAAGTGCTGTACACGAGAAAGGTAAAAACAAAACCTTATATAAACAATATAAAAATGTATATACAGTACATATGTAAAATCAAAGTGACACTAGTTAAAACCCATCAACCAAAAGCTTTCTTAAATAAACAAGTCTTCAGGTCTTTTTTAAAAGAGTCAACAGAGTCAGCCAGACGCAGAGACAGGGGCAGGGCGTTCCACAGTCTGGGGGCAACAGACTGAAAAGACAGGTCCCCTCGGGTCTCATAACGAGTCTTGGGGACCATAAGAAGGTTCTGGCCAGAAGACCGAAGAGTGCGGCTAGAGGAGTGCCGACTCAAAAGGTCCTTGATGTACTGTGGGGCCTGACTGTTTAAGGCCCTGAAAGTCAGCACTAAAATCTTAAAATCAGTCCTATATTTTTTACAGGGAGCCAGTGGAGAGTCAACAAAACGGGAGTGATATGAGACCTTCTGGGGGCACCAGTTAGAAGTCTACCAGCACAATTTTGGACCATTTGCAGTTTGTTCAGAGCAGACTTAGTCAAGAAGGTAAAGACAGAGTTGCAATAACCAAGTCTAGTTGATATGAAAGCATGAATAATAATTTCCAGATCCTTCTTTGACAACATTTTGCGAATTTTAGAGATATTCCTGAGGTGATAAAAGCAGTTTCGGACAAGCTGTTTTGAGTGTATCTCCAAAGACATGGCCTGGTCAAACACAACCCACAGGTTTCTGAGGCTGGATTTGACAGAGGAGCCAAGAGAGCCAAGGTGCTGTTTGATCACCGGGATCTTATGGTCTGGAGCAAAGATCAATGTTTCAGTCTTACTTGCATTTATCTGCAAAAAGTTAGTGGCCAGCCAGTCTTTGATAGAGGACACACACTCTAAGAACAGTGACAATCGATGGAACTCAGCATCATTGAAAGAACAATACAACTGGACATCATCGGCATAGAGATGATACGATACATCCTTAAAACAACCCATAATATGAACAAGTGGCAAAATGTACAGTAAAAACAAAATAGGGCCCAAAACTGACCCTTGTGGCACTCCGCAGGACAAATTGGTCACATCTGACTGTACATTGTTTATAGAAACATTAAAGGTTCTGTCTTGAATATAGGAAGAGAACCACTGGAGGACAGATCCAGATAGTCCCATCTCATTTTGAAGCCGGTTGATCAGTATACTATGATCTACCGTGTCAAAAGCAGAACTCAAATCGAGAAGTACAAGTACAGTGTAGCGGCCAGCGTCCGCTGCCATCATCACATCACTAGAGACTTTGATAAGAGCTGTTTCAGTGGAGTGCATTTTCCGGAAATCTAGAGAGAACAGTGGTCAAAACAGCATGCCTCTTTATACAAAATTATGTTTTCAAATGTAGCTTAAGGCTGTCAATAGATTCAAATGATAATTAATGATGGCATATGTTTTGTATAACGTGCACAAACTCTCAAATGTCCAAATATGTCGCTCTTTCCAATGACGAAAAACAACAGAAAACTGTTAATGATGTTTTGTCGTGTTTTATGTTTCTCTTGAAGCAGGGTCAGATGTTATCAGGGGGTTGGGGGGCAAAATGCCAGCAGAATTAATATGCACCCAAAATTAAAGATGTGGTGGAAAAATGGCCCAAGTATGAGTTATTTTTATATTTATAACATATGATATTAAAAAATATTTCCAGAATATTGGCGCGATTGCAAATGTGATAATGTTTTTTGTACAACAGTTCAGTAAACAAAGAGTGAATATTGTGTATATATGACATTTTAGACATAATATCTCTGTTTTTGCTCTATTTCTCCAATGACAATAGTTCCAAACAAGCCACAGAAAAAGAGTTATGTGAATCTGATAAAATCCGGGGGTTTTGTGATTCAGTGACCTAGTGGCTTAGTTCCAGAATGAATGTGCAGTTTTGTACAATCAGTTGAATGAATGCTTCTACGACTCGTACATTAAGACGGTGATTTGGCGCCACTTATTGGCGGTTTTAATTTCATAATTAAAAATATATAATTTATTATTTTTTAGCATCTCATTTTTTTTTTACCAATTCATCTAACCAAATATTGGCTCTTAATGGGAAGTTAATGTCTGCCGGTGATCTTCCATAGAAAAATAAGCAAAGTTAAACATATGACATTTAGGCCTACTATAAAACCAACATAATTAATGCATCACACTTTTGAATTTACCTTCAAATGTTTTCTCTTCAACATTTTTCGTATTGTTATTATAATAATTCCAAATTTTTATAATCATAAATACATGCTATAATAAATTATATGAATATTATTAATATTACGATATAAATGTATAAGAAAGGTAATCATTTCTGAGGGGAAAATAAATAAGGTTGAGGCCAATATAAACTCTTACTTTTACTTTCTGTTTGGTATTGTAACTTGGCTTGGACTTGCTAAGACTTGTGACTTGAACATGTGTGACTTACTCCCACCTCTGGTACTAACATGGTGAACATGTGCGTTAGATCAACTACCATGAATAATGATCATTATAAAGGTTTCTTAAATGACAAAACACATTCACTTACATGTATTTAAGAATAAAAAATATCAGCCAAGGACATGTCACGCAACCAATCACAATTCGTTTTGTTCCTCGTCATGTTTAGTGTGAAAATGTAAAGTCGATGTTCCTACAATAACAGACCGGCGTCGTACATCTAATAAATTAATCATTCAAGAACGCGGTGCAAGTTTACTGCAACAATAGAGCCGCGAACCTCACATACATACTTTTGAGAATCCAGCGTTTAGTTGATCCTGATGATTATAGTCACTGTTGTAAATGACGGCGTTCTTCTTCACGAGGGGTTTCGCGTCACGGCTTTTTAAGGTGATAAAATAACTTTATTTAAGATGAAAATAGCGCTCATCTTGTGCAGGACATGCGATAAGTCAGGAGAGCTGTCGTATTCTGCCAGAGAAGATTTTGTCAAAATTACATCGTCAGGTGTCACAAATGATCATATTTCTGCAAAAGAATTGGTGAAATTTAACGCTGGTTTGTAGCACACCAAGGAAGAATACAGACTAGGCTGCTGTTATATTAGCCTACTGGTAGTGTTATTTAGTGTACAATTATTGTAGGCTAGCTGGGTTAGGTGGCTTAGGTTTTATTGTGCATTTGTTGTGTTTTGTGTTTAGGCTATTTTATTCATATTTAAGTATACTTTAAAATTGTAATATTGTTCAATTTTAACCATTTAATTATTATTTCTTTTAATAAAAAAAAAGTTCTTTAATGTTATTCACCATCGTTTATTTTGAGGCACCAGTACCGTTTTAAAAGTATAGATTTGGCACCGATATCAAAAAACCCAAACAATACCCAACCCTACTCAAAGCGCGTTCCCTCTCTAGTGTTCCTGAAATTACCGTAATCATCGTAATAGGTGCACACGCATTGTATTTTATTTTTGGCGGCTTGCTTGACCGCAGTGTTGTACGTGGTCTGACCAGAGATAGTGTAATTCTGCAGAAACTGTATTGTAGTTAGTTCGGATAGACGTACGTGATTTCTCTCTTCAGTGGGGCTGAAAAACATCTGGCACGTTCCTGCAGATTTAGTTTGTAGCGTAAGGAGGACATTAAACTTCAGACGAGCCTTAATAACAGCCCTGCTGTGCTACTGGGAGCAGCTTTTGCTCCAGATTTAACCAGCAACGAACGGATTTCATGTGAAAAGGTAAGAGATTGTGTCTGATATTAGATTTAGGGGAGAGCCGTTACACTTTTCAGATAAACGTCGTTTTCTAAGCTAAGGTTATATATATATATATATTGTGATCAACAACTCATGTGTTCTCTCATGTGTTATTCGGTAGAAATATAGAATGATTTAAGTCAAAATTGACTTTGAACGGTAGTTGTGTGCTTTGTTTCATAGGGGTGGGTGGGACGGATGAAACATAACAGTTTAAACGTATATATTTTATTATATGTTTATTATGTGAGATAATGTGCGATCAGCAAAAAAATAAACCCTGGTGGATGCGAGTTCAAGTTCAGTGGTCTGGAACGGAATGTGGGACTAATAATGGTTCTGGTCACTGGATCTCAAACTTCTACAAGGAGTCTATGGTTGCAGCAACTCGGATAAATAGATGGGGGCTAGATCACGTAAAGATTTATAAACAAATAAAAGCATTTTAAAAATCAATTCTGAATTTAATAGACAGCAAATGAAGGGTCCTTTGCAGCAATATAATACAGTACAGTAATATTAATACTGTTCTCTGATATGTTTTTTCAGTGCAATCAGAATCACATATTATAAAGCTATGTAATAAACGTAATTTAGTTAATTATTGTGCTTAAAGGTTATTATTCCCTTGTTAATAATCGACTTAATTTATATTTTAATCAGTCAAATGTTCCCTTGCATGAAATACTAAATCTATTTTGCATATTATAAATAAATATTTATTTCTTGATTACAAATAAAACTGGATTAGTCAAGCAAATTGCTTGATGTTTATAAATGATGAAATCATATCAGTGGAACCAGGGCATACAAAGGCCACTTTTACTTTCGGCACACGGACCTCAATCAAGTTTCCTTCCTTGTAAAAAAAAAAGAAAAAAATTGAGCACCTCTGATCTAAAGAAACTGTTCACAGAACTTTTTATGCAACAGAAAGATTCCATAAACAAGCTTTATTTTAAAGAGTGTGTGTTTGACTGTTTCTTATAAGGTTAATTGGATCGTTCATTAAAAAATATATATTGTCATCATCTACCCAATCTGATGTAACTGAACTAGGGCTGGTTAAAAAAAATTGATTTCTCAATTTTAATCGATTCTCATTTTAAAGAACCAATCGATTCTTGAATATCAAGAATCGATGTTTTTAGTGTGTTTTCAGTTGATGAATGGACAACTTTGTAGCGCACCACCCATCCATTCAATCTCAATAAGCTTCTCGATTAGTTACTTCTGACTAATTTCAGCTTTCGAATTCTGTCCATTTAATTTCGAAATGCGCGTGAACCGATCGTCCTCTTTACTACTAGTCACAGCGCCAAATAAACAGGAATGAATAGTATCTCAAGGAATTTTGAAAGATACAGTACAACTTACTGTAACCAATCATGTCTCATGTAATCACTCAATCTGTGTTTCAGCCGTGGAAAGACGTCAATAAAACAGCTTAAGTGTAAACTTAAAGGGACAGTTCACCCAAAAATGAAAACTCTGTCACTGTCGTCACTCGGACTATTTTAACGATGTCTTTAATAACTTTTCTGGGCCGGCAAGTTTCAATCCCTTAGAAGCCTATGGAGGAGTGATCCAGCTCTCAGATTTAATCACAAATATCTTAATTTGTGTTCCGAAGATGAACGAAAGTCTTACGGGGTTGGAACAACATGAGGGAGAGCAATTACTGACAGAATTGTCATTTTTGGGTGAACTATCCCTTTAAGTGTCAGTTTACAGCATTCGTTGAGAGATTTTGTCATATGGACTACATTCATGGTGCTTTTTCTCATTGGTTTCGAATCCGTTTCCCACAGGTTGAAGATGTCTAACTGCACCCTGAACATCACCAACACAGTTCTGCACCTGCAGACGGCCACTTCGATTCCCACCTTCATCCTCGGGGTCCTGGGAAACATATACATCCTAGTGATGTTCTGCCGGCGTCCCAGAGCGGACTGGACCTACATGAACATCTACATCACCAACATGGCCATCGCCGACTGCATTCTGCTGGTGTTCCTTCCCGTCAAGATTCACTACTACGACAGGCCATTGGAAGATGAGCTAATAGGACTGTGTAATTGTGTTTTGTCGGTTTATTACGTCAACATGTACGTGAGCATCTTCAACCTCACCGCGATAAGTGTGGTGCGATACGTGGCCATCAAGTATCCAATGAAGTCCAGGGCTATTTTATCCTGTAGGAACGCTCTGGTGGTTTGCGCGCTCATTTGGTTCGCCATTTGCTCCATCAGCCCGGTTTACTTTGTGACGGACTCTGGTAATGATAAAAAAATGTGCTTTCAGAGGGTCAAGTCAGGCTTGTCGTTGCATTTCGTCTTGCTGTTGATCATCGTTGGGTTCCTCTTGCCGTTCCTGATCATACTGTACTGCTCCGTTAGGATCATTCACACATTGAGGAAACAGCTGGACATCGGAACCCGTTCGGAAAAAATCCAATGCATGTTTATCATCGCGGCCAATTTCATGGTGTTTGTCATATGCTTCCTCCCCGTTCACTTGGGGTACTTCGTTAAATACGTCGTGCAAACCGAGGAGAACTACAGCTGCTCCGATAAGCAGATCGCGCACAACTTCTTGCACTGCGCTCTTTCCATTTCCAGTATGAACTGCGGATTGGACTGCTTTAGCTATTTTTTTGCCACTAAAACCTCATGGAATATATGCAGCACAAACCGAAGTGAAGAAAAACGTCAATCAATTTATAACACAGTTGCAGATCAAGATAGCACGCCTTGTACTTAACTCTTTTCCCGCCATTTTCGGGCTTTTTGTGTTTTCAGTGTTATACGGTAGGGCGGCGCTAGCACTGAATCTCCTGATAAAAACACAGGAGAAGAAGAAACAGAAACAGGCGATAGAAGCACTGCTGACGCACATGTAATCTAACACTATCATCCATATTTAACAGCATATCAAAACTGCTTAATGTTACTGAATGAAATGGACGAGCTACAGGACTGTGATGGACTCTATCTCTATCTGTGCTTTGATCGTCGTTCTCAATCTGGATCTGATCCTGATGAAGTCGTTGACAAAAACACGATTTTCCTTTTTTTCCTTTTTCAAGTGTTGATAATAAAAGAATGCGTGAAGCTTTTATAAAAGCAGAGGATCTGTTCCTTCTTTTGATATATCGCATGTTCAGATATTCATACAACAAAATATTCTGGGGGCCGTGAAACTTTTGTGAGAGTTCATTGTTCTGGCTGGATTTTATTTCATTATAAAGTCCTTTTGTGAAAGTTATGTAATGGATTGCAATATTAAACCTGGCTTTTACATTAATAAAACATATATATATTAATGCTAGACTGGCTAGTTCATTCTGAGTGGTTTAAGCTGTACAATGAGTCTTAAGTGTTTATCTTTCCACTCTGAACTGTTAAACTGTCTTGTTGTGTTTTTCTTGTAGGATTTATTTATGGAGCATATGGTCATAGATATCCATAATAAAGGCTAGATGTGTTACGGCGGAGTCTCTATCGTCATCACCGGCGGCCATCTTGTCACAGGCAATCTTTCTGGCGGGCTCTGTGGTGCCTGATGTAAGATGAGGGATCAGCACGAACACAAATACTCTTATCTCGTTGATATCTTGACGGATTTACAAACGGTTTGGTTTCTTACAAACGTTATTAACATGGCTATAATTCTGGATGATTATTTATTAATACACTTATTATTCATAAGTATGCAGTGTCATAACTACATCTCTGACGTTTATAACAAACCAAACCGCTTGAAAATCGGTAGAAAATTGAGCAAGTTATGGTTATTTAAAAAGAACATGCACCATTAAAACACAATGTAGAGTGAGCGAGCTGCCTGTGACAAGATGGCCGCCAGGTGCGGACGTCGACCTCCATTGGCCAGCAGCGCGGACGAGACATCTAGCCTTTATTATGGATATCTATGCATATGGTGTCTTATCAAACAGCTAATGCTACCATTTTCCACAGGTACCAGCTAAAGCTGTATTAACCTTAATACAAGTAAACTTAATTTAACTGACCATCACTGAAACACATGTATCTTCTCAATAGGCTACTACAAAAAACAAATTCATGTACTCATAAACTCAAACTCTTAGCGGTAAGAGCAGTATTTAACGAACCCATTTGTTTATTGGAAACTTTGTGGAACGTTTTAAGTCAAGGTTCAAATAAAATGATTCGTTTAAACGAACAGATGATGATCATGTGTGGTGAGAAATCGAGTCCCCCCAAGGGGGTAATCCATCGACCGGAAGTTGAAGCCGGCCGGGTGCCGCCATGTTGTAGCAGAACTTTACTTGCGTTAGCATTTCCATTGACTCCCATTCATTTTGGCGTCACTTTGACAGCGAATAACTTTACATCTGAGGCGTTTAAAGACTCCATTTGTCCATTATTTATTTCTAAAGAAACACGACAATGTATAAAGGGCTCCATTACCTTCTATGTTACATTATGGCCCCATAGAAACAGTTTTAGTAAAAATAGGCTAACGATTGCGTCATAACCACTCGACTCTCTGTCGCGCTGTACAGAAATTACCGTACAGACAGGAGGAGAAGCTCGCAGGCAATCGGGGGGACGTCCCGTCAAGAGAGAAGCCCATAGATAATGAGTCCATAAGCAACGGAATACTTACTCCTCCTTACTCACGCCAAAGAACTCTTTGCTCAAGTTCCCCGTCTCTGCAAGATTAACGTTGGCAATTTTCACGCACAGCTACTAGAAGATTAACGTCTGTCAGAAAGGTTGCTCACGTCATCAAGCTTAGTTTGAGTCGGTTTGAGTCTGCGCGTCAGGAACGGAAGTGCTCAAAAATCGCTAAAAATGGGCTTCAACTGTCTCAACTGAGTTCCAATGAGATGGCTCTGTCCACTTCTTATACTGTCTATGAGTCCCCCCAGGATACGGGTCTCCTTTAGGACCCCGAGTGAACGGACTTTTAATGGGTAGTATTATTAGCGCCTGATTACAATTCCTGCAAAATCACGTTTTGATTTATATTGTTTAAAGTGCGTTAATAATCATTCTTTTAAATTACGTGGTTCATTAGTATAACTGATGCTATAGGTTGTGAAATCAAGCATTTCTCGTTACTGTTTTATATATAGCTTACGTAGCATAGCATACATCTACCCGATTAGCCTGCCGTATATTAGGTATGTGGGTTTATTATAGTATGTAGGTAATGGGTATATTATATTAGGTTTGTAGGTAGGTTTTTTGTTTAATATATTTCCCAATTACATGTTTCAAATTAATGACTTAATTTATTTAAAAAATATTTTAGTATTATTATTATAGCCTATTAATATTGTGTAAAATTCATTTTAAATTACTTTTATAGAACATATTATGTTGCAACTATCCTGATCCATTGTTAGGCATGGTTGTTTTTCAAGTTTGTTTTATTATGCAATACATGGGTGTTCATTTTAAATGTAAAGCATGTTGTTTGTGCACTAAGGTTATAATTATAAATAGGTTACAATTATTCAAGACATCGTCATAACTTTTGATCAGGCATTACCGCCTGGGTCCTAAAGAAGACCCAATTCCGGGGGACTCGATTTCTCATGACACCTGCATTTCGAATCGGATATTATAATTTCGTCTGGCTCCGCAGTGCAAACGGACGAGGCATTTACACTTTTTTTTGGTTGTTTTTGGCATTTATACTTAACGCGCTCGCCGTTGTGCTGTTTTGAGATGATTGGGCTCCAGGGGCCACTCGGAGTAATTGTTCTCTAAACTAAAAGGAAGCAGCCGTGACAAAGTTTGTTTTTACACTTCCAGGAAACCTTGAGATAATTGCTTATCTCCAGGGCTCTCAAAAGTTATATCAAAAGTTTCCTCGGGCCCACCCAATTCTCCAAAAGGTTTTGCTAGCAGTCCAATATTACCTATTGTTCATAACTGACCAGTACAAATAGAAATTTATTATAACAATTGATAAAACTGATCAAAGATTGACAAATTCATCCAAATAAAATTCATTGTAAACGGTTAGTTCCAGTCCTTGATTCTGATTGGTCAATAGCTGTGTTTTATTAACGATAAAACACGGTATAACCACTTCACTAAACAGTTATATGTATCACTACACAACACCCCTAGCAACCACTCTTAGCAACGTAAACATATGTTTGTTCTCATTGATATTGTTCATTGAAGCTTATAGAGTATTGTGAGAGATCGAGTAAGCGAGTGTACCTGCATTTACAGTAGATATAGCATCTTCCCTCAGGTGAGGCCTATATTCATAATCCTAAATCCGTTTGAATGTCCACAGCGATATCTTGTCCTTTTAACTAGGGTTTCCGTGCCTGACACACTACCGGTGAAATGATCATTGGTTATTAAATTAGGGGCCACTAAGATGACACCGTTCTCTCTAAACAGACTTTAAACTGAACCTGTGATAAACGCTGATGTCGTTTACATGCACATTAAGAAATGATTCTATAGATATGTGCGTTTGAATATATGTGCGCAAGTTTGTAATTCCCTACAAACCATGCCTAAACAAACTAATTGTCTTTCCTATACATTTTGATACAAAATGTTATTTTATTTTATCACTTCTGGGTTGGTACGTGAACCCTAATTTCCACAACGCTTTATCTGTAGAGTGGGAAAGGGATCCTCCATAGGGAGAGGATAGTTGACACCTCAGCACTGCATTGTCATCGGGTCCAGGCGAAGCTCCTTCGTCAGATCTGGATACGGCCTGGATCCGGCAGGCTGCAGGAAAACCTCGGGATAAACAAAGACAATGGCGTAGATGCCATTCTTCTTATGATGTAACGAGTACATCAGGATTTAAGGGAAGTGTTCCCAGTTCCGGCTGACCTAATCTATGCAGCCTAACATTGAATTATAGAAGTCTATAATGTATTATGTGTATGCTAGGTCAAAGAGATGTGTTTTTAGTCTAGCTTTGAACTGACAGAGTGTGTCTGCTTCCCGGACAATGTTAAGAAGACTATTCCAAAGTTTTGGTGCTAAATAGGAAAAGGATCTCCCGCCAGCAGTCGATTTAGATATTCTAGGTATTATCAACTGGCCGGAAGTTTGAGATCGCAATAGACGTGAAGGACTATAATGAAGAGCTCGCTCAAGTACTGCGGAGCTAAACCATTTAGTGCTTTGTAAATAATCAGCAATATTTTGAAATGTATACGATGTTTAATAGAGAGCCAATGCAGTGTTGACAGAACCGGGCTAATATGGTCATATTTCCTGGTTCTGGTAAGAACTCGAGCTGCTGCGTTTTGAACTAGCTGGAGTTTGTTTATTAAGCGTGCAGGCCAACCACCCAGTAGAGCATTACAATAGTCTAGCCTTGAGGTCATGAACGCATGAACTAATTGTTCTGCATTTGTTAGTGAGAGCATATGGTGTAATTTAGATATATTTTTAAGATGGAAAAATGCGGTTTTACAGATACTTGACACGTGACTTTCAAATGAAAGATTGGTATCAAAGAGCACACCCAGGTTCCTAACCGACGACGAAGACCAACAGAGCAGCCATCAAGTGTTATGGTGCGTTCACACCGGACGCGAATAGCGTGTCAGGCGTGAGTAATTTCAATGTTAAGTCAATGCAAAGACGCGTTACACGCGTAAAAAATTCCTGCGGCGCGAATGAGGCGTAGAGCACGGCGCGGTAGACGTGAATACGCCTCATTCGCGCGTCAAGTTCGCACGAACTGAGGGTCTGGCGCGTTACGCGCAAATTATTTTATTAAGTGCTTTTTGTGCATTCACGTGTTTGACGCGAATTCGCATCTGCTGCCCGAGTTGAAAAATCTGAACTTTGTCGTCAATTCGGCCGCGTTAACCAATCAGGAGCCTAGCTGCTTGCTGCTGTCACGTGGTGAAGTATCCGGATGCTTCAATAAATTATTTTGTAATATGACTAAATGCCTGTGTGGTTCTAATGCACAACAAAGCAAATATTTTATCACATAAAACTTGATTTCAATATATGAGACATTCATTTTGTATTGAATGCTATTTATTCCATATCTAGATTATATGAAATATTATTATAATGTAAAGACAACCAACATACTTTAGTGCATAAGTTCGTGTCTGGACAGTGATGTGTGTGAGAGAGAGAAAATCACAGGACAGCTTGATCACTTTTGGAGGCTGGCTCCATTTATCATCAACACAAAAATAAATGACATATTAGGTGGGTGAGGGCGAGGGTGATCCTCGCTCCGATGCGGGACAACAGGTCATCAAACTGGGCGCGGGACAGGCGGAAGTAGCGCAGAAAGCGGCCGTCATCCAGGTGCAGCTCCTGGAGCGAGCAAATGGTGAAACTCGCCAAACTGGGATCGCCTCCGAAGGGTCTGGTGGACACAAATACGGCGACGATGATCCCTACGCCGCTGTTCTGCTCTCCAGAGCAAATACAGAGCGGTGACTCTCCCGATGAATGCTCGATCAAAATAAAAAATATGGCCGCCAACGGGTTTCGAATCCGATGCCCGTGACGCGCGTAAATTTCGCTTCAAACTTGTTTTTACGCGCGTCAGTTTCAACGCGTGTGACGCACGAATTAACACAAAGTGGTCAAGCGTCAAACTAGATGCGAATTGGACGCGCTATTCGCGTCCGGTGTGAACGCACAGTTAGATAGTATTCTAGGTTATTACGTGTGGAAGTTTTTTGTCCAATAATTAGAATCTCTGTTTTTTCAGAATTTAGTAGTAGGAAATTACTAGTCATCCAATTTTTTATATCAGCTGTGCATTCCGTTAATTTTGTGAATTGGTAAGTTTCGTTAGGTTTTGAATAAATATACAGCTGAGTATCATCGGCATAACAGTGAAAGCTAATTCCATGTTCCTAATGATATCTCCTAATGGTAGCATGTACAGAGTGAACAGCAGCGGTCCTAGTACTGAGCCTTGTGGTACACAACTTGTGATCGATAAGACATCTCTTCATTTACTGCTACAAACTGATAATGGTTAGATAAGTATGATTTAAACCATGCTAGTGCAATTCCACTAATGCCAACATAGTTTTCTAGTCTATTTAAAAGAATGTTGTGGTCAATGGTATCAAATGCAGCACTAAGATCAAGTAACACTAAATAGCGAGATACAACCACGATTTTATTTGGCTTTAATATTTGTATTAGCATATGTGTTAACCAGTTTATTAAAGCAATAAGGTACGAGAGGCTAGTGCTGTATCGTGAATAAGTCACGGCTGACTAACAATGCCCTTCAGCCATGACTTATTCACGATACAGGACAGCCTATTAAAGATTAGAGCTATTAGACCCATCTCTTTAACCTAGCATACACATAACATGCTGTCACATTTCTATTCAAATCCATTAAAGGATTGTTAGGCTGCATAAATTAGGTCAACCAGACCCAGAAACACTTCCCATAACACAGAATGTGTTGCACCGTGAGAGGAATGGCAACTAGGCATATAAGAACTGTCCCGTTCTTATCCCGAGGTTACTGTAGTCAGCTGGATCTGGTCCATGTCCAGATCAGATGGAGGGCCTGAACCCTTAGATGGCCACAGTGTAGCCCTGAATGTCAGCAGACAGTGACAACTAGACGATCCCTAGAGACTCAGCAAAGACCAGAACCAGTCAAGATCTCTATGAATCTATGACCAGTTTCATCTCCTCGCTCCATATGCCGGCATGATACAGCGGTCAGCGGGGCACAACCTAACGAGGGGCTAGCTGTAACACGCATGGTTTAAGAGTATTTACTAGGCTAGTTGCCATATCAACACCACTATATAGAGGAAAAATTACGTCAAAATCCCAAAATCTTCCAGTGGCTTTGGGTATTCTTCAGGCTTTTCTAAAGCCTCTGGATTAAATCCAATATTAATAAATGCGAATTGCTACCAATTAAAAATTGCTCTCTTACTTTAATTGAGGATATTGCCGCTAAAAATAGGGTAACATATCTTGGTATACAAATATGATATAATGCAAGATGAATATAGGTTTTTAGCAAACTTTAAATCTATTATTACCAAAACACACACAAAAAAATGCAATTGCTAGTTACAAGGGGGTCTGTCCTAAAAAGCCAGAGGAATTCTCACGAAGGCTGAAGTTTGGCAGCTCTGTCTCTTTCCGTGATAAAAATAAGTCTCATTAGTCATTACATGAGAAAATGATAAGTTCACTTCAGAATTTATATTTCCTGATAATTTACTCACCCCTATGTCATCCAAGATATTAATGTCTGTCTTTCTTCAGGCGAAAAGAGATTTTTTAATGAGGAAAACATTCCAGGATTCCCGTTCTCCGTGTTCATTAGTTTACGATCTGTCTAACACGTTAATTAGATAGAACTGTTATACAAAGAAAGACAGCATATAAAAAGTTTAGCATATGCCGTGTGGTTGATGTCGTGTTTCTGAGCAGAAATACATAATCATGTTTCTCTTGGTCCCCTCAAAGTTGCGTTGGATTCATCAAGCCCCTCTCCAGTGGACAGCAAGCCAAATAAGTTTAACCTAATATCTTAAAGATTTGATGGGCAAACAAACTAGTTAACTGCAATCCATCGACTGGCCACTAGTAGAGACAGGCTCCAAAAGAGAGTCAATCCCATAGACCACCATGTTAATATGCCCATATTTATATTTACAGCCTGGTGCAAAAAGTGGTTTTGGTCTATATAGCTAATTTTTCCCTTCTTGATGACTGTGAGGGGAGTGATTGTTTTTATAATTCATCCGTTTAAATTATATTAAGCCTTAAAGTTGTGCATAATTAAGGGCGTGGCCACTTGAGTGACAGGTGGATTGCCGCTGATGTCACTACTAACCGCTTGTCTGCTGTATGTTAGCCACACGTCTCCTCAGCTAATCCGTCTCGCTGCACATTTTCGTTTATCTGAGAGTGACGCGCTGCCAAGATGGAGACCCAAGATTTGAAGCCCCACTTTGGGCTTCAAAAATGCTCTTCAAAAACACTACGGGTGACGTCACGGACACTATGTCCATATTTCTTTTACAGTCTAGGTAAATGTCTCTTTCAAGACTTCTCATCTCTTACCTCGCACTCGAGCGAAACTAAAATGCGCACATCCGCACGCAAATTAATAATGGTGCGTCTATGAACCCATGGTAGGAATTGATTGAAAACGCTCCGCACCATTATGAATCCCCGTGCGGAAATTAACACTTTAAAAGCTCCCGTTGTTGATACCGGTATTACTGGTGTTGTCACACTTTGATTAACCGGTTGGGAAATATCCTTACGGCCATATCCCTACCAACCTTCCGAACGTATGACTTACAGAAGGTATACTTAACTAAGAACGTTTCGGGAAACCCAGATTAACGATAAGGTTCCGCTTAAGGTATAACTTAAGAACAACGTAGCGTTAAGAAGGTTTCGGGAAATCCAGCCCTTATCATTGACATGTTTCCTGAAACGTTCTTCGTCTTGCGCTTTTATTGAGCAGGTCACCCAATAACAGAAATGAGTTATTTACACCAATAATGTGATGTGGCTGCTGGGCAATCTGCTGAGTTTTGGAGGTGGAGCATTGAAGAGATACAATGAAGAGCATTGGCAGATAACACAACTGGTCGGAGACGGCGGAGGGCAGTCTGGCAGGTGTGCCCTTGCTGCCACTTGATCATCAAAAATCAAACCTTAACTACTATAAGTTAAAAAGCGTTGAACATTAGCCTGGTTAAAACCAGACCATTCTCAGTTGTAACTGAGTTATGGTCTGGCAAAGCGTCATAGACAAATCATTTCCAGAGGGGCGTCACCAACGGACGTCGCGGATAGACCTAAACCCAATCAGAGCGATGAAGGAGATGACGTATGCAGAGCGGCGGAGAAACATCTCCGAGTGTTGTTCTTTGCTCGGTTTTTAACAAAAAGGAAACGTTCAAATCGCTTAAAACAGACGCGATAGCTGATTCGAACGAGTGATGTTCGACGGCGGCATCCATCTTTGTAATGTAGGCTACAAAATCTGCTTCAAAATCCCAGCGCTGTCGTCATCGTGTAAAGCCCGCCCCAACGCTTCTGATTGGTGCCGCGATTTCGGCGGATTGGAAATGGGCTTGAATGAGCTCTTTGCCAGACTAACTTTCAGAACAAATCTAAATTTGCCTGAAGTTGTCTGGGTTTTCCCAGGCTAGTTGAACATCACAATGGCTATATAGGTATGTTAAAGTTTCAGTTACGATGCGGCCATGTCCCGATATATCAGGGCCGTCCATGTGGAGTAAGAGACTGATCAAATCAACGTCATATCTAAGACGGATTATATATATATATTTTTTATAATAATATACTTGTACATGAAGGAATAAATAACCATAACCAGCATATAAAACGACAAGGAAAGAATGTCAAACATGCCAGAGTGGATATCCTGTTGACTCAGTTATTACTCTCAGGAGATGTACATCTAAATCCCGGGCCGATGATATCCGGTCTGAATGTCCGGTGACGCTTGCTGCGAATTGTACACCTCAACAACCGAAGGACGAGTTCCTCGCTAGTGTGTTACAGAGCATTTTGTACATCATATAGTTAAGTCTTTTAATATGATTACAGGGTTAGTGACCATAATTTAACCCTTATAGTGAGAAAATTGACAAAAAAGAGGTTTAGTTATCAGGTTTTAAATAGAAAAATTTAATTTGGTAATTTTAGAATAGCAAAAAGTGAATTTAATAATCTTACAAAAGGCATTAAGACATAAATTAGGAAGCTAATTGTCTACCGTGAATAAGTGCAACTGTGTTCTACAAGTTTGTGTCTGTCATTGTATTTTTGAGAATGACATTTTACACATTTGTGACTACTTGTCTGTAGCTTCAGATTCAGAATACAGGTTTGTGACTAGGCCTATTGTCTGCGAGTGCAAATCTCAACATTCAACTTCAGATTTTTTTATTTTCTTTTACAGATTTTCAACAGTTTTCAATTTTTTTACAGTCTATGGTTTTCACATTGGAGCTGAGAATGTAAGTTTTAGCATATGAGTATTTATTGTACAAGTTCTCTGTTCACATCGACATGCTCTCGAGTTTTGCTACTCTTCTACCTTCGTGCTTATTCCAGAGTTTAGGAGTAAAATGCAAGAAATCTCCTTTAGTGGACTTTGATATATAAATGACTTGATTGCTCATGACGTCATATAAAGTGAAGCCCCAGTGCCGCCATATTGGTATTTCCTCACATTCTATTGAATTAATAGGAAATCATCTGATTTTAATGAGAAATCATGACCTAACGAGTCAGCGTTTTTTATATTTGAACACTATACATTCTTACAATGCAAACATCCTAAACATTTCTGATTATTATCAATGTTGAAAACAGTGGTGCTGATTAATATTTTTATGTAAACCATTGTAACAGTTTAAACCATTTTCTTTCTTTTTTTCTCTACAGTATTCATTGTTAAATAGACCTCAAACATATTTTGCACTACTGTTCAAAAGCTTGGGGTCAATAAGATAAAATAAATACAAAAAAATCATATTTTTATTCAGTAAAGATGCATTCAATTGACCAGAAGAGAGAGTAATGATTTCTGTTTCAAATAAATGCTGTTTTTTTTTTTTTAACTTTCTATTCATCAAATAATCCTGAAAAAATATGAAGCAGCACAACTGTTTTCAACATTGATAATAATCATAAATGTTTGTTTAGCATCACATCATCATATTAGAGTGATTTCCAGTCGGAACTAACCATAGAGCAGAGCCGTTGGAAGAGATTTTAAATGGAAATTTTCTTCATCCTTCCCTGGCGTGTACTGGACAATGAGGGCATATATCTCTGTGTCTGTCAGAGCAGATGTTGGAGACTCGCTGGGGCTTTGCTCAGTGGCGTCTTGAAGATAGCCTCCAGTGGCTTGTGGTCCGACTGGACATCACTCACTCCCGGTAACCACAGTATTAAAAAAGAACCCTCTAGTGGAGTCAATGTGCAATCACACCACACATGTATTTAAGTATATTAGACAACTGTTTATGATAGAAATGTTCAGCGGCAGACCAAGACTGTAGTGATGCAAACTCTCAACTTTTTATGAAATGTCGCCATTTTGAATTATAACATGCATCATTCATGTAGGCCATGACGAAACAAGAAACGTTTGGATATAGGCATAATAAGACTGAATGTGTGCACATTTTAAAATAGCAAAATTTGTATATAATCCAAAGGTAGAACCTCTTTTATTTAGGCTATTCATTCCCTTAAATCACTTTTAATCCTTTAATTATTTGATTCCTGTACTATTATTATTATTTAGGTCATGGTTGTAAATCACTCGTGTGTTTGTTGGTGACACACTACGTAATGAAACACATCATCAGGATCTCGTCAGTGCCAGCATTCCACTAAACAGAAACAGCCTATCTTAACTCAACTGGTTCATGAGAACGGCAGTATTTAACCTAAAAAAACAAACACTTAAAATGCCTCGTCGACGTTCCCACGATATGCCTAGGTTATGCGATCAAGCGAATCGGTTCATTTGAACGAACTATCGGATTCGTTAACGTGCCTAAACGATGTCACAAACCGGTCAAACAACACTCAGAGAGAAAGTAAAAAGATGCACTACAGAACCAACAAAGAAAGTTTGTGATCTATAGCTCCGTCTTAATGTATTTATACGTTTGTGCATAATAGCTATACATTACATTACATAAAATAAAATCTTCTGCTTTTGTTTGGAAGGAAAGTGAGTTTTCCCCACTGGCAGAGAAACATCTCATTGTTTTCTCTCTAGTTGAGCATGTGAAAAGGTAAGTGTTTTGTGTGTGTTTGACTTATTTGAATGTATTTTTTCATTGACACTTAATGTTCATGTTATATTACATAGGCCTATATTGTAATAATGTGTATTGCAATAGGCTACGTCTGCATAAACTTTATATTGCGTGAGTGCAACACATTTAGAATACAAATAGCATATTGAATGTTTAGCTCTCTCGCATTTTAACTCCACCTGTGACCATGTTAATAATTTTACATTTTTAACAAATATGATTGCTAGGCAGATTTTAATAATATAGAAAGAATCGAGACCTATTGTACAACCAAGACCGGTTTGTGGCCGAGTTGTAAATGTAATTCGACACTACAGCAGAGGAAACTACAGCAACATGTTTGCTGACAAGAAACACAAAACAAGTATGAAATAATGCAGACTTGCTAGCCTATGTGATCTATAGCTCCATCTGAGTGTGTTTATTTGTGTATAGCGCTTAATACATTACATTTGATGCATTTAATGTGTGATAAAAACATTTAACAAGCTTTGCTTTTCAAAAACATTGTATGAAATGCTGCTTTCCCTGGTGAAAAAAAAAGCTAAGTATACTTGCGGCCAGACTAATTTAGTATAGGCCTATAGGCCTACTTCAAGACCCTCTGGGGTCCTTCATTTCAGAGTCACACTCAGGACCTTCGGGTCCAAATGGGCCGGAAGGGTGGGATTAATATTTATTTTTAAAAAATCATCTTTTTTTTTTTTACTTGTTTTTTATAATATTTTTTCTTTTCTTTTTTGGTGTTTTGAGATAATTTCAAAAATAAAAATGATTTATAATTAATATTAATGCAATAATTATGACCCATTTTTTCCCCATTGAATATAATAGAATTTTTTTTTTTTTAAAGCTGTATTTCATTTTAGAGTCAAGCCTAGGCCTCATGAAAGCAATTTTTTTAAATGAGCTGGATGCCATCTGGTGGACAAACTGAGCATTATAAAAATTCAAAACCCATATGTAATCTGAATTTATTAGTGTGTATGTGTATAAAAGTGTGTTTGTGTGTCTGTGTGTGGATGTGTCTGTTTTGCACTCTTGATGTTTTATAGATTCAGCCCTTCACTGTTGTGTGCTTTTTTTCTGGATCGTGGCTGATTTGTAGATTGTACGCACAAAAAAACTCTGTATTTTCACATTTTTGCCAATTTCCCATTCATTTTCTATGCGGGTCCATTTGGACCCAAAGGTCCTGAGTGTGACTATTTTTTTACAACCACTTAGACTGTTCACATCCTGTCCCCAATTTTTTGAGGTGTTCATATACCAAGTACCAACAAAGTCACCAAATTTCGGACCATTCCGATAAAGCTATGATTTAAAAAATATTTTTATTTAAATGCTTCGGGTCCATTTGGGCCGAAGTACCCCAGAGGGTTAATGATTAGTTAACTTGAAGTGTGCTATTTTGAAACAACTAATTTTGTACTAAGTTTTTAGTTGTAATTAAATTGTAGTAAATCATAACTTTAAGTGTATAAACTTGAAGTTTTTCCAATTTAGTACACAGAAGTACACTAAATGCCTGTGTAGGGACTAATTACATGCTTGATTAGTGATATTAAATATATTTGCTATATTATAGTGTACTTTATTTGTGTTACAAGTACATTACAAATTCATTACGAGTGTCTTCGAAACATACAAGCATAAACTTAAAAAAATGTTATCTCGGCGCACTTGCCATTACTAAATAGCTACTACGAATTGCACACTTTGTCTTCAATAACAAATGCACATTATTAAACAAATAATACTTAGCTATACTTTGTACAAAATACCTCTGTACAGATAAAACGTTGTCAAAATGATTCCAGTTCACATGGATACACGGAGCTGGCGACAATTTTTTTTTGTTTTTATGAATTTTTAAGGCCAGACAAGTCATTTGTTGAGGTCAATTTGTATTGTGAAAATAGGTAAATAGTATATTTGCAATGTAGTATTGAAAAAGGGAATATATTTTCAGATACAATAAAGTATAATTTTTTCACTAGGGTTAGCTCTGGTTAAAGAGATAATGCGTTCATAATTAGGCTATTAAGCGTGATATATGAGATAACATTGTAAATATAATAGAGATAATGTTACAATCACGACCGAAACCAAACCACAAACATCATTTAATCTTCGTCCCTTAGCTAAGATTAAATTATACTGAAACCGCCAGTACATGGCAGCAAATCATCCTTAACGAGTGAGTCATTGAATCATTCACTCTAACTCTATAAAATCAATATCACATTTGCAAACGTGAACTGTAAAAAGAAATCTGTTAAATTAAATCTGTTAAATGTACGGTAAAAACTGGCAGCCGTGGTTGCCAGAAATTAACCCTAAAAAATATGGTACCATCATTTTAGGTTCTACTGACTTAAATTTACAGTAAATAAACGCATTTCGTTTGCTGACATAACGTTTATTTACCGATCTATTGAAGAATTAATGTCCGTTTTCTAACATTGTAATACACTGACAATCACCAATCACAGTGGAGATGAGAGTCACATGATGAATCTAAGCTCATCACAAGCAGCTTTTCCACAAACTGAGAAAGTTATAACTTATGTATAGAAGCTGCACAGTGTCAATCACACAAACACTAAACACCATCATGGTAACACACATGAAATTTTAAAAATGCAATAAACAATTTAACAACATTAATTGTAATACAAAACCATAATGTACATAACTGATTATAAAAAACTAAGAAAAACTATGAAGAAATAGTTATTTCAACAAAAATAGATCAAATGTGAAGTCTTACGCAGTGAATTGTGGGCAATTTACGGGTCTTCACTGTAAATTATACAATGACTTGTTCTTTTTCACTTCCAAAAACGGTAAATTTAATGGTATTTTTCTGTAAAATTACATTAAATGTACGGCCAGTTATTCACCGTGTATATAGTACACTCTAAACAAAAATGGTGCTAAATAGCACTAAAAGTGGTTCCTTGGCTTGTAATCATAGGGGAACCACTTTAAGTGCCATATAGCACTTATCTTTGTCAAATGGTGCTATGTAGAACCTTGAGAGGTGCCATAGAGCACCTTAACCACCCCAGAGAACCACTGAAGAACCAAATTGGGCTTAACAGGTTCTTTAAATGGTAGGTGACCACCGCAAAGAACCCCTGAAGAACCGCTGAAGAACCATTTTTTTTTAGAGTGTACAGACACTTTCTGTTAACCAATTAACAGTCTTTTACCGTTAAAATCACGATAATTTTTTACAGTGTTGATATTCTGGAAAACAGCACTGTTGCTTGTGTGATATAGCTTATAAATATTAAAAACAAGAACTTATACAGAGACTTTTTTGCACCGTATCTTGGCTTTTTGAAGCATTTTTTTATTAATTTTGGTGGCAGGGCTCTTATGATAAACAGTAAAGCTACTCGCTGAATACTAAAATAAGCCAGTGAGTAACCCAACTATGGGGTGGTATAGCAGCACCTTCCCAACCATTTTTTTAAACCCAATGCATTGGGTTAAAAGTAATACAACAGTTAGGTTAACTATGTATTTTTATGACATTTTAATAAATAAAATACACTTTGTTTTCAAATACAGATTGTTTATGTATAAAACAATAAATATGTCTCAACAAATATATTTTAAAATTACAAACTAAATATTGGGGAGTCTAGAATTTAAGGTAAATATAGCTACATAATTGTGTACAACATATGTAACCCAACAGCCAGGTTAGTACTAGAAATTACCCAACGATTTTAAAAATGAGCCAACATTTTTGGAAAACAACCCAATATAGTGACCCAATGTGTAACCCAACGCTTGGGTTAAAAAAAAAAGAACCCAACGTTTTTTACTGTGTATTTATCATAAAGAAGGAAACAAAAATATCCTAAAAATCACCATAAACTGCATTGACTCAACGCAATGCAAACCCAGACTGCAACATAGTGTCGGCCCGAATCCACATGTTCCAGATGTGGGCCGACACTATGTTCCTGTCAGAGAAGTGTAATTATAAAGTGTGTATTTTAATATCCCACAGGTTGAAGATGTCTAACTGCACTCTAAACATCAGCGCTGGCATCCAGAGCCTTCAGCTCGCCTCTCTGATTCCCACCTTCATCCTCGGGGTCCTGGGAAACATATACGTCCTAGTGATGTTCTGCCGGCGTCCCAGAGCGGACTGGACTTACATGAACATCTACATCACCAACATGGCCATCGCCGACTGCGTTCTGCTGGTGCTTCTTCCCATCCGCATCGTGTCCTACTATGAAAACACATGGGAACTCTGGGACCACAGCAATAAAGAGCTGTGTTACGTACTTGTGTCGGTTTATTACGTCAACATGTACGTGAGCATCTTCACCGTCACCGCGATAAGTGTGGTGCGATACGTGGCCATCAAGTATCCCATGAAATCCAGGGATGTTTTATCACGTAGGAGGGCTCTGGTTGTTTGCGCGCTCATTTGGTTGGTCACGTGCTCGTTTAGCGCGGCATTTCATCGCGTCGACGATCCGAAGCATAACAACACGATCAAATGCTTTCAGAAGAATAAAGAAGAGGAATTACCGCTGGTGTTTATTCTCGTGCTGGACATCGTCGGGTTCCTCGTGCCGTTCCTCATAATGCTGTTTTGCTCCGTTAGAGTCATTTACACGTTGAGGAAACAGTTGGAAATCGGATCCCGCGGCGAGAAACTCCAGTGCGTGTATATCATCGCGGCGAATCTGATTGTGTTCGTCGTGTGTTTTTTCCCCGTTCACTTCGGATTTTTGTTTAAATACATCGCGCAGGCTTATAAGTACAGTTGTGACGTGCAGTTTTTCGCGCATAATTTCGTTCACTTCGCGATGTGCGTCTCCAGTATGAACTGTGCTTTGGACTGCTTCAGTTATTACTTTGCCACAAAAACATCGTGGATATTGTGCTGCGCTAATAAAACTAGGAATGAAGAACATGAATGTGATTATAGGAAGGTTTCACGATGACTTAGCATTATCAAAATGTGTTTGAATTAGTATTGTCAATCGATTATTTTTTTAATTAGTTTTTATAGTAATTTAGTTTTTAATTATTTTTTATATTGTACTTAAAACATTGAATATCCAAAAAAATGCAAACACAACATAGGCTATATTTTAAAGGTTAATTGCGTTAAACATTTTTAATGCGTTAAACTGAATTTGTATTAACAAACATGACAAGATGAACATATCAGTGACATTTGACAACAGTATTAATGAATATAAATGATCAACCCACAACTGTGTAATTTTGACTTGGTATGCCATTATTATATTTTTTTTTTAAAGAAAATTTTATAATAATCTTTATATTTTCAATATCAGCCAGTTTCATCAAACACTGATTTTAGCAAACATTTATTAAATTAAAGCAATATTAACACTAGTTTTATTTCATAATACACATTTAATATTAAACTTTTAAGTTTATTTACATAACATTTAAATATCAAGTATAAACGGATATAAAATGAAGATTATTTAGTGTAAACGCTGTAAATCTCCCCATTTCTTTTTGCATAAACTTCATTAAAAAGACAAACTTATACTGTAATACAGGGGTGTTTTGTTCCGATCCAATCTGACTTGTAATGCTGCCCGAATCATGCACTGTTCCTTCGTTGGCCAGAGGAGAACTGGCCCCCGGACTGAGTCTGGTTTCTCCCAAGGTTTTTTTCTCCATTCTGTCACCTGATGGAGTTTTGGTTCCTTGCCACTGTTGCCTTGGCTTTTGGCTTGCTTAGTTGGGGACATTTAACATTTAATATTCAATAATATTATTGATCTGCCTTACTTAAGGTGGACGTTGACGCAATTTCTTTTAGAAACAAACTTTGTTATATTGTTTTCATGTTATCACTGTGAAGCGCTTTGATACAATCTGTATTGTAAAAAGCGCTATATAAATAAAGGTGACTTGACTTGACTTGACTTGTTTTGTGTGTACTTTTGAAAGCTTTGTTAACGATGTTTACTAATGTGTTTCTGTATATTGATCAGTGCCTGTGTGCTGAAGATATTCCTCATCAGATAGTGTTGTGTCTGTACGCCATCTGTTGGACAGACAACACCATCTGTTCTGTTGGAAAAATAAAACATGCACCAAGAAAGAGTCCAAACGCAGTTTATTTCCTCCAGGATTGCAGCGCTCAGTGTTTTGTGATGATCAGGGATCAGCTGTCAGAGACACAGGCGTCGCTTCACTGAAGCTTCTCTGATAAGCACAGAGCTGCAGAACTCCTGGAATACAGAGAAGACAGAGATTTACACAACAACCATGTGCTAAAAACAGGAAAGTGTGTCTTTGGCATTTTTCGCATAGACGTCAATGTTGTCAAAATGATCCCCATTTACACGGATCTGCGGAAACGACTAAAAAGTAGTTGGCAGGAAACAGACGATTCACGGAATCAGTTCGTTTGAATCAACAAGTCAATTCGGTTGAGTAGATTCACAAAATTCATGAGTTTGATTCAATTATTCATTCGTAACTATGAGGGGGCATTTACACACCATTTCCAACTGAAAACGTTTTATGCATTTTGACCATTCAAATCACAAATATGAGACGTTTTATAAATTTTTTAATTACAAATTGCATTTGAAATGTAAACTTCAGTAGCAAAAATGGTTTGAGTTGGTCAGTTCAATTCATTCAACCGAGTGATTTAATTAATCGATTCCTAAAGGTTTCAAACAGTTTGAATCGACTCGTTATTTCAAAAGAGCCGATTAAGTGAAACAAATGAAACTCTGATTCAATGATTCATTTGAATTTTCACTCCAAGGGGCCGTTATTCAATAAAGCATTCACTCAATCAAATTAATCGTCTTGTCCCAAAAAAATGCATAGGAGAAACTTAATTATTTTCGTGTAAACATAACCTTATGCCGAGTTCACACTGCACGAAAAACGGGAGTGCAACATTTTATTTGAATATTTAATCTATTTAAATCTATTCTTTAAATTAGATTTTTAAAAAGCATTTTCTGTTTATGGATATTTGACCTGCTGCCAGAGCCAGTATGGTGCCGATCCATCCCAGAATATGAGACCATGAGAACCTCCAGCCGATGTAGCGCCTCCCGAAGAAGTTGACGGTCATCCCGGTGTAGATCGCCAGAGCCAAAAGCGCGAGAAATCCTGCGGGAAAACAGCAATGACATCACTGCTAAACGACACGTCACGGCTGCCAATCAAACCTGACCTCATAGAATCACGTTTAGTTTAAAACCCTCATCCTTCCCTCGGGTCATTTTGAGCCGGAATTTTTTTTCTTCAAATTTTTTAATTAAAAAAAGTAACAAATCCTTCCCTCGTGGGTCAATTTGACCCCCTAAGTAATGAATGGAATGCGAGGAATGCTTCGGTACACATAGAAAAACCTAAAAATGCTCAAAATTCGAACTAAAAATGCTAAAACTTTATAATGTCTACATGTGTATCTGAATGCATACTGAAGTGAACTGAAATATCATGTTTTTTTCCCCCCACACGAGGTTGGAAAGCACACCCAATGTAAGATATTTTGAGATGAATTAAAAGGGTTGTGCATTAAATTGTGGGTTATTTTGAATTAAAGTTGTGAGGAATGTGCTTAAATGACTACTTCTTTATTATTTATTGATTAAATCTAGTAATTTAACGGTTCATAAAATTGCATTAAAAATATTATAAACATGAAATAAAATAAGCTTTCTGGACAAAAAAATTAAGTTATAATTATAATTTAACTTTATAAGTATAATTTTAGGGCTTCGGGTCATGTTGACCCGCGAGGGAAGGATGAGGTTTTAACTGAATGAAATGTCATCTTTAATGAGTGTTGTAATGTTTCATCACCGGACAGAAGCAGAGCGACTCCTCCGGCCCGCACTCGTTTGCTTCGGCCTCGTTTAGACGCAGTGACGCTCAGAAGGACTCCAGCGAAACAGCCCAGCAGCGACAGCAGCATGAAGGCCCGCGTGGCGTCCCAGAATGCTGCGGGGCGGAAACACACACTTTACACACTAACAGGTTCAGAGCATTCTGGGATACTCGAGGTCCCGCAGGAATCTATAAACTGCTGTATGAAAACAACTGATGTATGATGGATTGTTTGGTATTTTTGTGGATCATCATAGAAACTTGTTTTATAAAAATAAAAATAATTAAAATTATATAATAAGAAAAAAATAACAGATTCTCTACCAATATCGCCCAACCCAGATAGATAAAGATTACTTAAAAGTATGTATTTTTGTTATTTAATTTTTGTTAATTATTGTCAAAGAACATATGAAAGTATGTTTTGAATTTTTTTTATATATATAAAAAAAATTATTCTTCCAATACTTATATAATCAATTAGACACAGATTATTATATGAAATACAATTATGTTTTGATAAAAAAACATACAAATAATTAAAATATCTTAAGTTTACATAGAACTATGAACTAAGTATTCTTCCAATATTGACTTACATAAATTAAACATAAAATATTTTAAAACATAAAATGAACATAAAATGAAATTATGTTTTGAATTTTTTTATATATATATATATATATATATATATATATATATATATATATATATATATATATATATACGGATTACAAAAATGAAATAAAAAATATATAATATATATAATAATTTGTCACTTTTGGAAGTGTCCTGTAGTGTATCTGCACAAGCGGTTGTAATGCGGCTGACTGTCCTCACCCACGTTGAGTGTGTGGGCGTGGCACTTGCGATTGATGCAGAACCTCCAGAGGCCCTGATTGGCTGCGTTCCCTGAGTAGCGATACTGCATCCAATAGTCTGTTGCTGTGGAGATGATGAGGAGCACGAGGGCCGCCACACCACACAGTGAGGCCCCGCTTACCAGAGTGAACACCATCAATGAGAGCGTCCTGCACAAACACACACGGTAAACACACACGGTTAACCACTCGCTACAGAGTTAATGCTGTCAATCAAACCTCTGACACTCAGGCTTAAAGTTTCCTTGATTGATTCCTTAAATCACCAGCAAAAACCCTAGTGTCACGAATCAAGCCTCTGTGGCTCCCACTGATCACCACCAGAGGGCTCCCTCACCGGAGTACTAACTTTGACTCGGACTACGTTTCCCATCATTCTGTGCCTGGTGCTGATTACCCTCACACCTGATCCCCATCCCATGGACTATTTGTCATACACACACTCACTATGAAGTCTTGTTCTTGCCATTCGCCAGACCCCGATCCAGTAGCTATCTATCGTCTGTCTACCGAGGTATCCACTCAAGCAAGTATTCTAGCAACTCACCTTTCCCAACAACCTACATTATATCCCACAGATGAAGGCCGTATAGCCTTTGTATGCTCTTTACTAACAGGGAAAGCATTAGAATGGGCCACGGCAGTCGACTCTGCTTTCCCACATTTGACGGCTTTATGCAAAGATTTCGTGAGATCTTCGAACATTCAGAGGGGGGAAAGGAATCGGGAGAACAACTGCTGGTTCTTCAACAAGGGAGAAAGACGCCAGCTGAGTATGCGCTCACCTTCCGCACTCTCGCGGCTCAAACAGTGTGGGTGGATGATAATTTGAAATTTAAGAGAGGAATCTTGACCAGTTCATTGAACTAGCAATTTGCATTGATAATTTGATCCGCTCGAGATGTCCTAATAAGAATCCTTCTGCACTGCCCTCCGCTGCCACGACCACCTCTGACAATGAACCAATGCAGATCGGCTTTACTCATATCTCTTCAAAAGAGGAGCGCCGTTACCGTCAAAGACTGTGCCTGTACTGCTGTCAACCAGGGAGATGGTCCTCACTGCAGAACACGAAATCCAGGGGGAGGAGTTGGATCCAGATCCAACTCCTCCCACCTTACATATACCTAAACCTACCCATCTCTGCCCCCTGATCCCCAACCCCACCCCTAATCCTACCCATCTCCACCCCCTGATCCCTAACCCCACCCCTAATCCTACCCATCTCCACCCCCTGATCCCTAACCCCACCCCTAATCCTACCCATCTCCACCCCCTGATCTCTAACCCCACCCCTAATCCTACCCATCTCCACCCCTTAGATCTGGATCCAACTCCGCCCCCTGGATCTCGTGTACTGCAATGAGGTGCTACTGCGACCAGGGCACTAGGGATGTCACGGTACCAAAATTCCAGTAGTCGGTACCGATACCATTAAAATTTTACGGTTCTCTGTACCAATTTCGGTACCACAGCAAAATCAGTTTGAACTATTTTTCCAATTTATTTAACTATTTGAAATAAAATATTAAATTCAATTCAATTACTTTATTATTTATTAGGGATGCAAGATATAGGATTTTGGCCGATATTCGATATGCCGATATTTTCAAACTAATTTTGCCCCATGCCGATACCGATACCGATATATTTGAATTTTTTTAAGTGCAAAAAAAGCTTATTAAAGCTTCTATTAATGTTCTCAGTCAAGAGCAGTGAGTGATTTCCTCTGTTTTGTTGTTTTATTAACATTAACGGGATAGTTCTCCCAAAAATTTAAATTGTCATCATTTACTCTCTCAAGTTTCTTTCTTCTGTTGAAATTATAAAAGTTATTTGGAAGAATGTGGCTAACCAAACAGTTGCTGTACTCCAGTGACTTCCATAGTATATTTAAGCACAAGAAAGAAATGAATCCAGGTTTGAAACAACATTAGATAGACAGAATTTTTATTTCTGGGTGCAGTATCTCTTTAAAGACAAGCGGCAGAATATTATTACTGTCTCTTTAAGAACTGCACGCGAGTAACGCGACGCGTCTAATATACACGCATTTGACAAGCAGATTTTCTCTGTTTGCTTTCACTTTAGACATAACCAACTTTGTTTATGTAAACCTTGTGTGTATTTGACAGTATCAGCGCAATAAGACTCGAAAGATTAGTCCAGTATGCAGGCGCTGTGACAGGCTTTAGTTCCTGTGAGCGTCGGGTGTAACGCGCTCAGAAAAGCGGATGTTAGAACAGCGCATCAGCACGTGAATGACATGTTTACCTAGCAAGACTTTGACGCACATGCAAACAATGAACTTTTGTGAATTGCGGTGTCCCGTGAGTGTAACTCTACCTCTGCGTTTACATGTGATGTGATGTGATGTGAACGTCGCGTTGTACAGTATGTTGAGATGAAGGCGCCAGAATTGAACTGATAGAATGCACGATACTATGATTTTTCTTCAAAAGCAGATCGTGGAGACATTTTAATCGTCCACGATCAAAAACCGTGAGACGCACGGCACACCCCTAGTTGGAAGTTTAAGTTGCTGGCGCTCATGCTTCGTTCACGGTCGTCACGTGCGCATAGGAAACACGCCACCCTATCGGCAAGACTCATCGGCAGAAATATTCATATCGGCCGATGCCGATGATGGTCATTTTAAGCTTTTATCGGCCGATGCCGATGATGGTCATTTTAAGCTTTTATCGGCCGATACCGATGTTGTCCCGATATCATCGTGCATCCCTATTATTTATGACGGTAAATTTATGAAAGCATTGAAGGCTACATGCCGTTTAAACGAAAATATTGATAATATTGAGAAATATTGCTTATAAAAAAATCAAGTGAAAAATAAGCAACCTTCTATGCACACATTATTAGTAGTAGTAGGGGTATTTTTAATTAATGGAGACGTAGATAAATCTATTGTACAGTAGCCTAATATAATTATTTCTGTCAATTTCTTTAAGTTAAACCAAACTTTGATTTTGACGGGTTGCCGTGAAGACCTTTGAGTTTCTGTTTGTGTATTTGATATGACGATAGTTTTTCTCAAATGAAACGGTAAAATGCTCATGAAGTGACTCCCGGAGATGAATTGAATCATGAATCATGTCATCATATCGTGAGGCAGCAGAGACTGAAAACAGCGCGAGCGTCACTCGTGCTTCAGTGTGTGTGTGTGTGTGAGGTAACGTTAAATGAAACCGTGTGTCTGCGCCGTTCATTCACACAGAGACAAGCAGAACATGCAGGGTTAATATCTAAATAGTCTTTTTGCAGTTTAATATACACAGACACCACATCAGCAGCGCCGCCGGTCGCCATGTCTCAGCGCTTTCATGAAGAGGACGCAACTTCACGCCCTTCGTGCATGTATGCGCATTCAGAACCGGGTTTGGCCGGGTACTCGGTACCACCGGTACTTAGTACCGTGACGTTTAAAATTTTTTAGTACCGACTTGGTACCGAAGTACCCAATATTTTTACAACACTATATGAGAGCATCCTGTCCCACACGTCCATCTCAAAGAAACCCCACGGCAGTGAGTTATCAGTCCCAGTTCTCTTCTAATATGGAATTACTAGTAGTACTTACCGGTAATGGTGGAACAATCATTGCCACGGCCATGATTGATTCTGGAGCTGCAGCTAACTTTATTGACCCAGACTTTGCCAAGAGTCATAACATTCCCTTAATTCCATGTGATTCTGTGTTGGCAGTGGCAGCGTTAGACGCACACCCACTGGGGACCGGTCGCGTTCAGTACACCACTGTGAAAATATCTTTACAGACTGGGGCCTTACATGCGTAAATCATTTGATTGTTCCTTATAAAATCACCACGTAACCCCATCATACTTGGACTCCCTTGGCTACAACAACATAATCCTTACATTTCCTGGGCAGAGAGACAAATTGTACAATGGTCTGACTCATGTCTTCAAAACTGTATCCAAGCAGTTCCTGTCCTGAACACCCAACCCACTACTTCCAAAGTGCAACCAGTTTCCATCCACGCCCTACCCCTAGAGTACAAGGATCTCGTAGAGGCCTTCAGTAAGAACAAGGCATCTCAACTACCTCCTCATCGTTCTGGTGACTGCGCCATAGAACTGCTTCCAGGTACCACTCCTCCCAAGGGCAGGATTTTTTTCTTGTCACATTCCGAATCAGAGTCTATGAAAAACTATATCAAGGAAGAACTGGCAAAGGGGTTCATCCGACCATCCAATTCTCCGGCATCAGCAGGGTTCTTCTTTGTGAGTAAAAAGGATGATGGGCTGCGACCTTGTATCGACTACCGAGGCCTTAATGGAATTACTGTCAAATTTCGTTACCCACTGACGTTAGTTCCTTCAGCTCTGGAGCAACTTTGTAATGCCAAGTATTTCACAAATCTCGTCTTACACTGCGCATACAACTTGATAAGAATCCGTGAAGGAGATGAGTGGAAGACTGCTTTTTCCACGGCCACGGGCCACTATGAATACTCCGTTATGCCTTTCAGGCTGGTTAATAGTCCTTCTGTCTTCCAAACCTTCATTAAATGATGTATTCTGTGACATGCTCAATCAGTGGGTCATTGTGTATATCGACGATATCCTCATTTACTTCAACACCCTGGAAGATCACATTCACCATTTCCGAACCGTTCTGCAACGCCTCATTGAACATCAACTTTACGCCAAGGCAGAGAAGTGTGAGTTTCACCAAACCTCAATTTTGCTTCTCGGATACATCATCAGTTCCGAGGGAGTCACCATGGAAGACAGCAAAGTGAATGCAGTCTTGGGGTGGGCCCCAACCAACTACAATTAAGGAGTTACAGCGGCTCTTAGGTTTCGCCAACTTTTACAGATGTTTCATCAGAAACTTCAGCATCATTGCAACACCTCTAACTTCCATGCTTAAGAGGGGAGGACATCGTCTATCGTGGTCGTCAGCTTCAGAAAAATCCTTCCAAGAGCTAAAGGAATGCTTCACCACAGCCCCTATCTTACATCATCCTGACCCTGAACGTGAGTTTATTGTAGAGGTCGCCGCATCCAGCACAGGCATCGGGGCAGTACTCTCTCGAAGACAAGGCAATCCGCCCAAACTCTTCCCTCGCGCATATTACTCACGGAAACTCAGATATGCTGAACAAAATTATGACGTCGGGAATCGGGAACTTCTGGCCTTGAAGGCAGCATTTGAGCAATGGCGGCACTGGCTGGAAGGAAGCAAGCATCCCTTCCTAGTATTAACTGATTATCGAAACCTAGAATATCTGCGCTTAGCTAAAAGACTCAATCCAAGACAGACAAAATGGGCATTATTTTTCACCAGATTTCAATTGTCTTTAACTTTCAGATCTGGTTCCAAGAACGTCAAAGCAGACGCCCTTTCCAGGCAACATGAATCCGCACTATCACCCCCTACCAAAGAAGCGGTCCTTCCTTTCACTATCATCGTGGCACCGGTACAGTGGGACCTCATGACTGAGATTACTGATGTTCAGAACGCTGAACCACCTCCACCTGACTGTCCCCCAGGTCACACCTATGTACCTACGACACTCCGAAGAAGAGTTATTCAGTGGGTGCACAATTCTCCCAGCTCTGGTCACCCGGGCATTAGTGCCACTAGTAGGGCTGGACGATTTTGGCTAAAATCATAATCGCGATTAATCGAACAAGTTGCCTCGATTGCGATTATTGAACGATTATTATTATTTTTTTTTTTTATCATATGTCACTGGCAAGGCTTATACCAGTGTTTCTCAACCTCTCCTGCAGGGACCCCCTGACAGGCCATGTTTTTGTTTTAACTCTGAAATGGCACACCTGATTCAAGTAATTAAAGGCTTAATGAGTAATTAGAGTAGGAATAGTTCAATTAATCAATTAGTCAACTACTCATTAAGCCTTTAATGACTTGAATCAGGTGTGCCATTTCAGGGTTAAAACAGAAACATGGCCTGTCAGGGGGTCCCTGCAGGAGAGGTTGAGAAACACTGGCTTATACTGTACATATTTTCACGGTTATTTTTTTTAATGAAAGAGTGCATAATCCTATCTTTGTGATTCTAAAATAAGGAAACGCACAGATAGCTTTTAATGCTTATTTATTAAATATTTCAAACAATTGAATCAAACAAAGCATACAATGTTTACAAAGCATACAATGTCTTATAAAAAAGTAATTAAGTTTTAATGTAAAAAGAAAGTTTCCTAAAAATGTAGAAAATAGTTATTTTTGTAAACAAAATAAATGGTAAATATTGCCATCTTAAAAGTAAAATAAACCTTGTATAAAACTAAAAAACTAATTTTCATATTGTGCAGCATTTGTAAATGCTTGTGTTATCGAAACCTGCTTTGTGGATTGGAGGCACTTGTTGCTGGGCGTTTGTCAGTCTCTCTCTCTTTTTTCGCGTGTTTCTTTGGTACAAGCGGCTCCTGTTGCTGAGTTGACTCAGTGTTTGAGTTCCCTTTCACACAGAGCTTCCGGAAAATACACGGATAAAGTGACCCGGGATTTGACCCGGGTTCGTTTGACTTTGGTTCATTCACACTGCCAGTGATTTTCCGGAAACAGAGAGTGCGTTCACACACACAACCCGCAAAGACATATCTCAGCGGCGTCTATAGTTTGCTTATGAGCTGCGATTTCTCTCTCGAGAAACCACGCTTGTGCATTTTTTTCTCTCTGATTCGATCATAAACTAGCGCATTACGTACAGTTTCACTAGCGAACGATCCCGGCTTCAGCGTCGTTTACAACACGGCATTTGTTCACACAGCGCGCGTTCCGGGACTGAACACAGCAATGTTACTATGTCCCCAACCTGGCATCAATCCCGGTTCATGTTTGCGTTCACACAGAAGGTGTTTGTTCTGGCAATTTCCCGGGAATAACGCGCTGTGTGAAAGGGGCTCATGCTCTGGGCTCATGTTGCTTCAATGTCGCAGACTGGACGGGGCGGAGTTACGTGACTACACTACACAACGCAATAATGTTTTAAGGGGAAAGTACATTAACACACAGTGGGCGGAAATATTAATAGGATTAAAAAAACGAAATAACCGACATGGTAAAATTACGTCGGTTATAGGCTCTGAATTTCGGTTTCGATTATTTTTCGATTAATCATCCAGCCCTAGCCACTAGTCAACTCGTCAACAATTGCTTCTGGTGGCCGTCATTACAATCCGACATCATCACTTTCATCCAGAATTGTGCCACCTGTCAAATGACCAAATCATCTCCCCAAGCCCCTGCTGGTCTACTCCAACCTTTACCCATTCCCCAACGCCCCTAGTCCCATATTTCTATCGACTTTGTCACAGATCTCCCCAATTCCAAAGGTCCTACCACAATACTCACCGTAGTCGACCGTTTCTCTAAGTCCTGTCGCCTCATTCCCCTACCCAAATTACCCTCGGCCCTTGAAACAGCAGAAACTCTGTGTAATTATGTGTTCCGATTATATGGTTTTCCGGAAGACATAGTCTCTGATCGAGGACCTCAGTTTACTTCTCGTTTGTGGGTCGCATTTTTCCAGAAGCTCAATGTCAATATCAGTCTGACCTCGGGTTACCACCCTCAGTCTAATGGTCAAGTTGAACGCCTCAACCAAGAACTTACCCGTTACCTCAGATCCTACTGTCACCGTAACCAAACAGACTGGAATCGTTATCTGCTCTGGGCAGAAAATGCAGAAAATTCACTCAGAAAACCCTCCACTGGATTAAACCCTATTCAATGCGTCCTGGACGCCATATGAACCCCCTCTATCCCCGCGGTCAGGAGAACCTTACAAGCTATCTGCGGTAAATGATTGGCTTCAGAGGAGTGAGAACGTCTGGAACGAAGCACATGTGCATCTTTAAAGGGCGGTGAGGCACCAGAAGGAACAGGCTGACCACTCCCGCCATCTTCATCCTGATTATCGCCCTGGAAAATGGGTCTAGCTCTCTACTCGGGACCTTCGACTCCGGTTACCCTGCCGAAAACTCAGTTCCAGGTACGTGGGTCCCTTCAAAATAATCAAACAGATTAATCCAGTCTCATACCGTTTGGCTCTTCCTTCCAATTACCGTATCTCACCCACCTTTCATGTTTCTCTGTTCAAGCCCGCTGGTGGTTCGAGAGGAGGAGGACCTAGATGAGGCCAGTGACCAGAGACCCCCTCCTATCATCAGGGATGGTGAGGAGGCTTATCAAGTGCATGAACTCCTGGACTCCAGATGCCGGGGCAGACTACTACAATACCTCGTGGACTGGGAGGGGTATGGTCCAGAGGAGACCGAATCAGACGACATTTTGGACCCATCTCTCATTGCTGACTTCCATAGGACCCATCCGGATAGACCTGCCCCTCGCCCTCATGGAAGACCCCGGCATCGGTCACCTCCTCGTGTCAGGAGCCGCTCGCAGGGAGGTTGCTCTGTCACAAATCAAGTCTCTGTGGCTCCCTCTGATCACCACCAGAGGGCTCCCACACCAGAGTACTAACTTTAACTTTGACTACGTTTCCCATTATTCCGTGCCTGGTGCTGATTACCCTCACACCTGATCCCCATCCCATGGACTATTTGTCACACACACACACACAACAAAGTCTTGTTTTTGCCATTGCAGACATTTCTGAGGGTTATTCCTAGTAAATTGATTTCTTGTGTTGGACCTTGGACTGTTTACCTCGTACCTTCCCGTGCCCATCTGATCTTCTCCCTGTTTACCTGGATTTACTGTTTGCCTGCCCTGATCCATTGCCTGACGTATCGTTACGTTTCTGCCTTGTCTTTGATATCTCTGTTGCTGGTGATTTACCTCTGCCCGTTGTTCTCCTACTGTCTACAATAAAACCGCACATGGATCCCATTTCTGCTGACTCCTCGTTACACCTAGCAACATTTGGCAAACATCACATTTTCTCTCTACTTTCTTCGAAAATATTGTTCAGCTTATTCATTCCTCTCCTGATAAACACTTTAAAACATACACTATGTAAAAAATGTAGGCAAAATACCATTGTTACTATAAAATTTTATTAAAAAAAGTAAACTAATATAATTAGATTATTTCAGGTTTTCAATAATAATAATAATAATCAATTATTGGAAAATTACATTTATAATTTTTATAATAAATATACAATATATTCTATAAAATTAATGATTATACAAAACAAATTTTAAATAATAAATTATAGGATCAATTAGGGCTGGGCAACGATTAATCGTGATTAATCGCATCCAAAATAAAAGTTTGTGTTTACATAATATATGTGTGTATAGTGTGTATATTTATTTAGTATATATAAATACACACACATGCATGTATATATTTAAGAAATATTTGCATGCATATACATTATATATATTTATAGATAATTAATATTATATATAAATATACATATTTGATATATTAATAACACATTTTTCTTAAATATATACATGCATGTGTGTGTATTTATATATACAAAATAATTATAAACACTACACACACATATATTATGTAAACACAAACTTTTATTTTGGATGCGATTAATCGTTGCCCAGCCCTAGGATCAATTAAACTTATATTTTTATAATAAATATACAACATATAAATACTAATAATATAAAATAAAGTGCAAATGAATATATAATAAACACAAATAAAAATGTAAATTATTAATATTAGTATTATTAATAAAATAGTTAAATAGGACAATTACATTTATAAGTTTATAAAAAAATACAATAGGCAACAATGATAAAAAATAAATAAAAATGTTAATAAATAATGATAATAAACGAATCTAAATGTATAAATAATGTTAATAAACCAATCTAAATGTATGATAAATTCATATATATAAATTCATATATATTTTTATAATAAATGTAAAACATTTCAATAATAATATAAAATAAAATAAAATGCAAATGACTATTATAAATACACATGTAACTTTTTCATATTATTATTAATAATATACAATACAAGTTAAATTAATATAATTATTATTAATAATAAATAATAGGAAATTACATTTAAAATGGTTAAAATATATATAAAAAGTTAATTCATATGTTAATAAACAATTTTTGATAAATAAAATTATAACTTTAACATCATAATAACAACAACAACCTATCAATCATCATACGAGCAATTAACTTTATGTATTGTTTCAAATAAATACACAACATATACATGAAACCAAAGCTTGATATAGAATAAAATATTTAGAATATTTTTTTTATTTCTAATGATACAACGTATCATTTAAAATATAATACGATGTTAACAAGAATTTTAAATTTTATCATTAAATTCCAACACATAAAAAAAAACGTATTTTTTATTTTATCCACCTTTTATTTTGCTTCTAATAATACTTATCTAAAGATAAAAATATCTAAAGTTGTCAAAAGATCTCTATATTACTGATGCCACTTTTGGAGAGATAAATGATCTTAAAGTAAAACAGTAGTATTAGAAAAGGTGCCATAACAAACTTTTTATAAATAGGAACGTTTTCACAGGATGTGAACAATAGAAGTTCAGCGGCATCAGCATTTGGCTCGAATCGAGCCGATCAATCAAGCTTTTTATAATAATATGCATTCGAGCGTTTTGAATGCGAATCGTGTGCGTAGCACAAACTGGATCAGCACATTTCAAACTCGAGCCTGGACGCTGCCAACACACAAACTACTCATTCAGAGGACAAATAAGAGAGCCATTCATGACGAATCTCACTAAATGTGCCATTAAATGCATTGCAAATGGAGATACAGAACAAACAAGGCTTTTGTTTACATTTAAACACAAGACGTGCGATGATCAAAACATTGCAAGATGAGCAAACGCATTAAGATTTCCACAAAAAGACACGGATTGTGCTTTTTATGTAAACAATCTAATAAAGTAGGTGTAATAAGTTTCAAACCAGTTAATAGTATCAAATCTAGCTTCATGTACCTCTCTGACGGTTACAGTCTCCCGCGAAGATTGCGCTCTGTCCTCGCGCCTCTGGGGTTTTAAACCCGCCACGCGCGGCGACCGTTATTGTTCCCGCCACAATAGAGCGAATCATCCAGTCAGACATGTGAGATGTGAGGTAATCATCTTTCTCTGCATCTCGTCCTCTTGTTTACCCATTCTCTCTCCCTCTCATTTACCCATTATCTCCCTCTCCTCACAATCCCTCCAGTCTTCTTCTGCGTCACCGTGTCCCGCGGTGTGGGACGTTTCGTGACGCGCGTCAGCGCGCCCTCAGGCCTCCCTCACAGGTCAAATCGATCCAGAACTCGTAGATTTGGGTTTGAAGGATGAAGAAACCTCACCCACATGTCGACATACAAGTGAACACTGTAATAAATGAGCAAACTTTGGTGGGGACGTTCCCATTTTGGAAACCAAATAGGTGAATGTTATAAAAACCTAACAGGAAAGTTCTATTTACGTAAATAAAACGTTCCTGGATAACAAATTTTTAGAATATCCGTTCTGGGAAGCAGAAACTAACGTTTCCACAACTTTCAGTGAACCAACAATTGTTAGCTATATAGGAATCACATGTGCAGATTCAGTCAAAATTTTAAAACTATAGTGATAGATTTAGCATATAGTTTGTCCAAATATAGTTACCCAGTATCAAAACATGTGGACGCCAATAGGTAGGAACGAATCTTGTAATAAAACGCACATCATGATTCCATAGCTGCCAACTCTCACGCATTGGCCGTGAGACACCCGCATTTGATTGGTTTCACACACTCACACGCCCGATTTCTCACGCTGAAGTGTCAACCCGGGCGGTCAAATGCCTGGAAGATGATTTTATCTATATATCTACCTGTTGAGCCACTCGTGATCGACTAGTTATACCGCAAATTCGTTAAAAATCTCCCGTTATCTAGAGCGAGCGTGCATGCGAGACAGAGATTGTGCTCCAAACCGCGTAGAGCGAGCGAGAGACCTTGCGCGAGCAAACCCATTAGATAAAGCAAACCCATTAGATAAAAAAAAAGTTATATTATAGATACACATACACACACACATACAAAAGATATACACATATATACTTGTATATAAAAATGTAAATTTACTATGATTTACCAAGACACAATTTGTCAATTTAAATTTGTATTTATTAAAAGTCACTGACAATCCAAGCAGATTTTTTTTTTGCACATACATTGGCATAATTCACCCAGAAAAATCAGGAGGTTACCGTATATACACCTGAAGTTCATATACCACAAAGTATATGTTAAACATCAAAACACGCAGCATTACACCAGTGCTGAAAAACACCAGCGGTTGGAGCCACGTCTGATTGGTCTAAAGGTTCAGCCCCTTATTTATAATCAAGTGTGTCAAAGTCCGAGCAAAACAGCATGTTGTTGGTAGCGAGAGGCTGGAAGTGAATATTAGCATATGCGCTAATAATCCAATCAGTACGACACAGCTAGCTAAATGAACAGTCCGTATGAGGGCGTGAGGGGCGTCGCTCACTTCTTTGGACGTCCTTTTCCCGCCTTCATGCCCCGCCCAGCTTTATTGCCCCGCCCTCCTTTTCCCCGCTGCTTGTCGTCTTTCCTCTGCGCGGCTCTCGTGTCTTTCTTCATCCGTCCATCAACCACACGGAAAACGCCCTTGAGTCCGGCTGGACGCCTCACTTTACGCCCGACGCCCTTCTTGGCCACAATATACGTGACGTCCTGCTTCTCTTTTCCCACGCCGGCCTTTTTGTAGATGCTGCGAGCAAAGAAAAGTGAAGATTAGTTTTCATGAGTTTAACATGAGAAGTAGCCGACGCGTCGATGCCGAGACTGACCTTTTGAGCTGAGCCATTTTCTCTCGCTCTGAAATATCCACCGTGTTCACGACGGCTTCGGCCTTTTTCTTGGCCTGCTCCAACTTCTTCATCGTCTACGACAAGAAAATATGCATTTAGAGGCCATACTCAGTTTGAAGTCAGTGTATGTTTGTTTAGTTTTTCATTACCATTTTCCACTGGATAACTTTTGAACATTTCATACAACAATAAATACATATTTTATTTGATAAATTAAAACATGTAAATAACACCAATAAAATTAATAATACAATATTTTATTTTACAACCATAAAAATAATTAAAAAAATTAATTCATAAGTGAAAATTAATGTTGATATATAAAACTTTTAATGTTCTGCTTATGATTTTCAGTTTATTGATAAAATATTTTTATATATAAAAGATGTTTACAAAAAAGTAAACATCTAAACACACACACGTATAATTAATATTAATGTTTATATAATGTAGTATAAATATTTTATAAATAGAAATATTAATCTAATTAGAAATACAAAATATATTATAATATGAATAATAATACATTTATATTTTTATAAATAAGAAAATCTAAATATCAATAAAAAATATAATACAGTATTTTATTTTAAAATATTGTATGGTTTTAAAATAATAGTAACTAAATTCAAAATTAAAATCATAATTGTAAAATAAGAAAATGGAATCTTTTCAAATTAAAAATGCTCTGTATATTGATAAAATTATTAATAAATATTGCAATATATTTTACTATTAAATAATAGAAGAAATTAATAATGATTATGATATATATTAAAACATTCTTCTTATGATTTTCAGTTTTTTATTATTAGAATAGATATAATTTTATATTTAAAAGATGTTTACATTTTTGTTATATAAAAAAATGATATATATATATATATATATATATATATATGTATAAAATATAAAAACCTTGACTTCATAACTATTTGATTGAATTTTTAAATGTCATCTTTATTCTTTATTTTATTTTTCTAAAATGTGTAATAACAGTGAATAACAAAAATTATTATTATTATTTTTTTTTTTAAATTTAATGCATCAACAGGCCTATCTGAAAGCCCAGCGGCTTTCATCTCTCCTCAGTGAACTCTTACCCGTCTCTTCTTGCGGGCTTTGGCCTCTGCCACGCGTTTGATGGGACGAGCGTTGATTTCCCGCCATTTCTGCTTGTATTCCTCCACCATGTCTTTGGTGACAGGAACAGGCCTCTTCCGGTGCTTCTTTTCATCGTCAAAAAGCCAGGCGGGAACTTCGGTCATGTCCTCAGAGTTCGCATACCTGCAAGAACAGCACGAAGACGACTTTATTAGCTCAGAAACTCGTGGCTAACGCAACGGCTAACCGGTGTCTTCGCTATTACCTGTGAAAGGAGCCGTCGACTAGGTCTCGCACTCTCCTTTTGGAGGCGGCGATCTGAGCGCCGAGCGCCAAACCCTCTGCGTCAAGAATACGAGCACGTTTATCTGCGAAAGAAAAAATAATTACACAAATTAAATATAGCTGCAAGCAACAAATAAAGGGGACAAACACCACAGAGGCAGAATGACGTGCTAATGACGAGCGTCAGACCAACTGAAACAATGAGTAAAGACATTTGGAGATTTTAAGCAAAACGGTTGGAATCCGAAAAATACAATAACTTGTAACGTCACATTATTACTTCTGACCAATAGGTGGCGCTGACACCAAAGTGATCTGTTGTGATCAGTGTCGGGTGACAATTACACAAAGTTTAGAGTAATAATTTGTCAAATCTCTCCAGAGATACAGCCTCAAATTCGTTGATACAGTATACAAAAATAGTTTAGATTATCGACACAAAATCCGTAACATTTTTCACGGCATGGTCTGAAGATGATCTGATTTGAATTTGGGGAAAATCAGACAAACGGTCGTATGGAGTTCGAAAAAGTAGCTTTTTAAAGAAAATCTAAATCTAAACAAGTTGTTCAAAATTTGAGCTTGATAAAAATGAGCGTTCAGTGAGATGTTGTTCGGCTGCAGTACCAAACGCTTCCACTAGAGGAAACTCGTCTCCCATTCATTTCCAATGCGCTCATTTTTGTGACTATGCGCTCATTTTTCAAGTGTGACTTTTTTCAGGACCATTTAACCTGTTCGGATCATGTCTATGATTTTTTTTTTTGTTCACACAGCAAGTGCCAAAACCTTTACCAAGTTTCGTACTATAAAAAAAAAAACAAAAAAAAAAAACAAAGTCAGTCAAAAATGACCAAAGAGCAGCAGAGGGTTTTAAATATAATTCTCTGATGATGTCAAATGTTGAATATAATTCTGAACTGACTTGTTTTTTCCACAGGAACAACTTGAAAGTCGTCGTCCTCATCAGGCGCTCCTCTCGTGCCGACGGCCGCCGAGGCGTGTTTCATTTGCGCAATTTCCCTGTTGAAAAAAACAAACAAAACACCTTTTTTTCCCTGAGAACGCATTTGATTCTGCTTTGCACTAATATAGACGACTATATAAAAGTCACCTCTCATCATCACCACCATCATCATCATCGCTGCTGTCATCATCGGAGTCGCTGTCGTCTTTAGCCGTCTTCACTTCCTGTGAGGGCGCGGCCACTTCCTGTTTCTGTGTGATAGGCTCCGCCTCCGCTTTCCTCTTTTTGCCCTTCCCAGACTGCAGCAACTGGGTTTGTCTCAGTTCACTCATGGCGTCTGTGTCGTCGTCCAGATCCAGCTCTGAAAAGATGTCCTGTGCGGGGAATTAATCGTTAAAATCTGGCTTAAACCGGTTTTAGGGATTGGCGTTAGTCTAAATGAACGATTCACACCTTGCTGAACCACATGTTGGTCTCGCGCTCTTTTTTCTCGTCTTTTCCTTCCAGTTCGACGATTAACTCGTTCCCGTTGGTTTCACCTTCGTCCTGCTGCGAGGCGGCAAACGAAACTCTGCGGGAAACGCAAAAACAGCGCTGAAATCCCTTCAAAATAAAAGTGCTTAATCAACGACACAGTGAGTTTGAACAGACGTGAAAATTGTGTCATTGTAACGTTTCATTTAATCTTCATTTTGTTTCAAACTCTCACTTTCATAAAACACCAAGAAATTGTATTCATTTATGTGTGAAATATTACAAACATACCAGTTTCTGAAAATTATTATTATTATTTTACAATTGCTGCTACAATGAAAATACACACAATTTTAATTTATATTATAATTTATTTATAATTATATTACACACAGTTTACAATGTAGTTTATATTTAGGTTTCAAGTAAATGCATTTTAATTTTTTGTTATCTACCTTTATATTAAAAATGATAAAAATGTAAACAATATAAATTTATTTTATGTATTTAAAAATGTTAATGTAAGCAATAAAAATGTATTTACTTTAGTAAAAACTTTACTTTTACTTAAATAAAATATACATAATAAATAAATATTATATATAACGTATATTTTATTTTTTAGTCAAGTAAAAGTAGTTTACTAGTTTTTTATTTTCAAGAACTATTTAAATCATATTTATATACCTCTCTCTCTATATATACATTTATATATACACACACCTTTATATACCTCTTTACAGTATAAATATTTATTTTATATTGTATATGGTTTTATTTTATATTGCAGTTTTATATACATAACACATATACATTTTTAAATTGTTTAAATATAAACAAGTTTTATATTTTATATAAAATATATTATATTATCATATTTAAATTAATCAATATACATTTATTATATATATATATATAAATTATATATTAATTTAAATATGATATATTGTATTTCATATATATTTAGTGAAATAAAAATGTAACAATATAAATATAATTGATATAAATAGTTTATACATATAAAATGTAAATATTTACATTAAATGTATTATATTAAAATAATAAATCAATATACATACAGGTATAATAAAAATGTAAAGCAATATAAATATGATTTTGATATGCCTCTATATAAAAAAAATTATTCGATTTTATATATATTGTAATCGTTTTAAATGTAATATACAGTTCATATATTTATTTGACATTATTTAAAACAAAAATTGTAAAACACAATATATTCACAAGAACCCTACTTTTTCTTCTTCGGCATCTTTCCCTTGATTTCTCGCTCTTTCTTCTCGATTTCCTCGAGGTCGTCGGAGTCGAGGTCTGAGGCCAGAGACATGCGCTCGTCCTCGTCCTCGTCAGAGATGTGCACATCGTCCCCTTCCTCGTCATCCAGCAGAGCGTCCGTCACCTTCATATCTCCCTGTGTGACGGCGCCGAGACCCTGCGGGACGGAGGAACAACATCAGGATGATCCGACTCGAATTTGGTGAAAATCGGACAAAAAGTCTAAAGCCGCCTTTCCACCGCACACGACATTCGCATACGATTGTCGCATTTCGCCCCTAGTGGCAGTCGCAGGAACTTTGAAGTTGGTCGTGAAGCAACCGTCGCCCTCGGCTATCCACAACGGTAAAATTAATGATTTTAATGAATGTAATGCATGCATGAATATATCCACACAAAACAAATTACCCCCAATACATCTACAATAAACAAAATATAAATATTGATTTAATAGTTATAAAATATTTTTTTTTCTGCCATAATAATTAACAACTGACATTTTACAGAAGTAGCGTTTACAGAATAACATTAAAGAGTTAAAATATCGGTAATTCTGCCTCGCGTTCATAGTTTTGATTAGAATACATCACATCCAGTCGGCCGGTCGTATGCGGTCTATTCGCAGAATATACAGATATTTCAACTAGTGCTGTCAAACGATTAAAATATTTAATCGCGATTAATCGCATTAATGTCATAGTTCACTCACGATTAATCGCACATTTTTATCTATTCTAAATGTCTCTTGATTTCTTTTTGTCCCATTATTTTTTCTCATTTTAATGCTCTTATCAACATGGAAAAGTGGATCGGCTTGCTTTGTGCAAATGTTTTTTATTGAAAACAACATTTGCATATACTGTGTTCAATTTCACACTAACATTCTCACTTGGAGCAAATAATCTCTCACACAATGAAACACTGTCCATCAATAAAAGGGTGAAAGAAATACTGACGAGGTCCTGATATTGACAGAGAATTCGCATCAGCTGTGTGTGTGTGCTTGGCCATCAAGTGGTATTTCAGACTGGACGTGCTGTGAAGATGATAGCTCAGTTCACAACGACAAAACACACAGATCACTTTGGTCTCGTCAATGGAACCATTTGGCAACTTTTTAAAAGTAAACTTTCAATTCAGAATCTTATTGGCATCCATTTCGGCGTCTCGCGCTCGTCATCCACTCAAAACGTAACGTTAACCTACTATTTGGCCGGCTCGCAAGCCCAAACAAGTGTGTGCAGCGTCGTGCCTGTTGTTTTGTTTCAAAGCCATTGAAATGAATGGGTTTCATAGTGCAGTGTACCGCGTCCTGTTGCAAAAGCATGTGAAAAAAAACCTACAAAGTTTGCTTGGCCAAAAAGACCGTTAATCGCGCGATAAAAAAATGAACGCCGTTAATAACGCGTTTAACTGACAGCCCTAATTTCAACGGATCCAAAGCTCAATCGGATCCGAATTTCCCGCATACGCATATGATCAGAACTACTATCCCGGACGACTCTCCATCGGAGATGAATGACTTCCGGTCCGACTGCTGTGGTTTGTCGAATGCAGTGGAAAGGCGGCTTGAGGAGTCGCGCTGGTCTACGGGACGCCTCGACAGGCTCACTTGCCTCGGCCTTCTTGATGGCGGCGAGAGAAAACATGGAGGAGTCACTGGTGTCGGCGATGGAAACTCCAGGGAGATCCATCTTCAGCTCCACTCGCTCTCTCTGCTTGCGCTTCTCCTTCAGGAGCTTCTTCTTTTTCCTGATCACAGACAACAACATGTTAGAAACACACTTTCAGTGGAAAACGTTCTTACAGTATTACAGAAGGGCTATTATCGTTACCTAAAAATAAAAAAATAAAATAAATGAAATAAACTAGACACAATACAGACATATTAAAAACAACAACAAAAAAACAACAACAACAACAACGCATCAAAATTAAATAAATTAATAGTATTAAAATCATATTTTAAAAAACTCTAAACAAACAATAAAAAAATTATATATATATAATTTTTATGTTTGTTTAAAGTTTTATATATAAAAATAAATACAAATATAAAACAAATTAAACAAAAAAAAGGTAGTACTTGAAATAAAATAAATATTAAATAAATGATAAAAAACGTGCCATGCGAACATTTACAAGTACTAAAATAACTAAAACTAAATTAAAAACAATATAGACATGAAAAGTAAACAACTAAAACTAATAAAAACAACAAACACTGAACAAAATTATTTAAACTTTAAAATGAAAACAGAAAAATACAAGATAAATTCCAAGTAAACAAAAAAAAAAAAAAAACAACAACCTACAATAGATATAATCAATGATACTAAAACATCCCAGCGATATAAACCTACCGTTTAAGATCGGCGAACTCCTCGGCTTTCATCTCCGCCAGCTTCTTCTCCATCTCCTCTTCCTCTTCGTCCGCCGCGTTCTCCTCATCCTTCTTTTCCACCGCCTTTTTCTTCTCTTCCTTCTCGTCAGTCTCGCTCTCTTCATCGTTGGAGTTGAGACTGTTAAAATGCGCAAGTTAATAGTGAATCTTTACCGTGCGATATATGAATTATATGACACTGATAATGACGTACTTGATCTCCGGATCCAGTTGCTTGGCTTCCTCTTTCAGTTTTCTACCCAGGAACCTCCTCAGCTTGGATCTCCATGACAACAACAGACTAACAACACAACAGCCAATCAGATTTCAGCTCTTCATATATGGACATTAGTGGTGGAACGGATCACAAAATTCACGGTTTGGATAATTTTTTGGATCAGAAAAATTAAATTTATACATATATAAACTGGAAAGTCTTTGAATTTGAGGGTTTTGGACATGGAAAGTCTTTGAATTTGAGGGTTTTGGACCTGGAAAGTCTTTAAATTTGAGGGTTTTGGACCTGGAAAGTCTTTGAATTTGAGGGTTTTGGACCTGGAAAGTCTTTAAATTTAAGGGTTTGGGACCTGGAAAGTCCTTGAATTTGAGGGTGTTGGACCTGGAAAGTCCTTGAATTTAAGGGTTTGGGACCTGGAAAGTCCTTGAATTTGAGGGTGTTGGACCTGGAAAGTCCTTGAATTTTAGGGTTTTGGACCTTGGAAGTCCTTGAATTTGAGGGTTTGGGACCTTGAAAGTCCCTAAATTTGATGGTTTTGGACCTGGAAAGTCCTTGAATTTGAGGGTTTTGGATCTGGAAAGTCCTTGAATTTGAGGGTGTTGGACCTGGAAAGTCCTTGAATTTGAGGGTGTTGGACCTGGAAAGTCCTTGAATTTTAGGGTTTTGGACCTTGGAAGTCCTTGAATTTGAGGGTTTGGGACCTTGAAAGTCCCTAAATTTGATGGTTTTGGACCTGGAAAGTCCTTGAATTTGAGGGTTTTGGACCTGGAAAGTCCTTGAATTTGAGGGTTTTGGATCTGGAAAGTCCTTGAATTTGAGGGTGTTGGACCTGGAAAGTCCTTGAATTTGAGGGTGTTGGACCTGGAAAGTCCTTGAATTTTAGGGTTTTGGACCTTGGAAGTCCTTGAATTTGAGGGTTTTGGATCTGGAAAGTCCTTGAATTTGAGGGTGTTGGATCTGGAAAGTCCTTGAATTTGAGGGTGTTGGACCTGGAAAGTCCTTGAATTTTAGGGTTTTGGACCTTGGAAGTCCTTGAATTTGAGGGTGTTGGACCTGGAAAGTCCTTGAATTTTAGGGTTTTGGACCTTGGAAGTCCTTGAATTTGAGGGTTTGGGACCTTGAAAGTCCCTAAATTTGATGGTTTTGGACCTGGAAAGTCCTTGAATTTGAGGGTTTTGGACCTGGAAAGTCCTTGAATTTGAGGGTTTTGGATCTGGAAAGTCCTTGAATTTGAGGGTGTTGGACCTGGAAAGTCCTTGAATTTGAGGGTTTTGGACCTTGGAAGTCCTTGAATTTGAGGGTTTGGGACCTTGAAAGTCCCTAAATTTGATGGTTTTGGACCTGGAAAGTCCTTGAATTTGAGGGTTTTGGACCTGGAAAGTCCTTGAATTTGAGGGTTTTGGATCTGGAAAGTCCTTGAATTTGAGGGTGTTGGACCTGGAAAGTCCTTGAATTTGAGGGTTTTGGACCTTGGAAGTCCTTGAATTTGAGGGTTTGGGACCTTGAAAGTCCCTAAATTTGATGGTTTTGGACCTGGAAAGTCCTTGAATTTGAGGGTTTTGGACCTTGAAAGTCCCTGAATTTGAGGGTTTGGGACCTGGAAAGTCCCTGAATTTGAGGATTTTTGGACCTGGAAAGTCTTTGAATTTGAGGGTTTGGGACCTGGAAAGTCCTTGAATTTGAGAGTTTTGGACCTTGAAAGTCCCTGAATTTGAGGGTTTGGGACCTGGAAAGTCCCTGAATTTGAGGGTTTGGGACCTGGAAAGTCCTTGAATTTGAGGGTTTTGGACCTGGAAAGTCTTTGAATTTGAGGGTTTGGGACCTTGAAAGTCCTTGAATCTGAGGGTGTTGGACCTGGAAAGTCCTTGAATTTGAGGGTTTTGGACCTTGAAAGTCCTTGAATTTGAGGGTTTTGGATCTGGAAAGTTCTAGAATTTGAGGGTTTTGGACCTTGAAAGTCTTCGAATTTGAGGGTTTGGGATCTGGAAAGTTCTTGAATTTGAGGGTTTTGGATCTGGAAAGTCTTTGAATTTGAGGGTTTGGGACCTGGAAAGTCCTTGAATTTGAGGGTTTGGGACCTGGAAAGTCTTTGAATTTTAGGGTTTTGGACCTTGAAAGTCCTTGAATTTGAGGGTTTGGGACTTGGAAAGTCTTTGAATTTGAGGGTTTTGGACCTTGAATACTTTAATTTGAGGATTTTTGGACCTGGAAAGTCTTTGAATTTGAGGGGTTTGGACCTGGAAAGTCCTTGAATTTGAGGGTTTTGGACCTTGAAAGTTCTTGAATTTGAGGGTTTTGGACCTGGAAAGTCTTTGAATTTGAGGGTTTGGGACCTGGAAAGTCCTTGAATTTGAGGGTTTGGGACCTGGAAAGTCTTTGAATTTTAGGGTTTTGGACCTTAAAAGTCCTTGAATTTGAGGGTTTGGGACCTTGAAAGTCCCTGAATTTGAGGGTTTGGGACCTGGAAAGTCTTTGAATTTGAGGGTTTGGGACCTGGAAAGTCCTTGAATTTGAGGGTTTGGGACCTGGAAAGTCCTTGAATTTGAGGGTTTGGGACCTGGAAAGTCTTTGAATTTGAGGGTTTTGGACCTGGAAAGTCCTTGAATTTGAAGTTAACCAAGGTGTGGGAACCCAACATTTAGTTATCCTATATATAAACATCACTCACCGCAGTTCCTTTCGGCCCAAGACTTTGATATCGGAGCAGCACTCTTTGATTTCTGATGAAGTGATGGGGTGGGCTTCAAGCTCAGGGTTATCAAAGGTTATCTGGAGCAGAGAGATGGACATTAGGAGGAGAAATACATGAGTACTGATGTCTGGCATTCATCTGAAGGGGTTGGAGACCTACTTTATTGGCTTTGCTCAAGAAATCGACGGGGTTTTCTGCCTTGAGGAACTCTGATAGTGAGAAGATGTGATAGAGAGTGAGATCTCCGTCGCTGTAGCCTTCAGCCTGAAACACCACAGCACACGAGGGGTTAAAGCAGGACAACAGACGGAATAAAACGTATTTTATGAAAAGTACAAAAAATAAACTAAATAGAGTTAAGATAGAATTAGGTATCTTTTGATCTGATTATTTTGAGATACAAAAATAATACATACATAACATTGTATAATAATAATATAATTATTTTTAAACATTTTAAAATGTATAATATTTTTTTTTAAATAATAAAAAAAGTAATTATTTTTAAACATATTATCATACAATTCAAAATATATAATTATATTTGAAAAGAATTTAATGGAAAAAAGTACATTCATGCGTTCAACATAAGCGGAGTGTAATAAAACATACTTTGGGCTTTTTTTTGTTAACCAGGTCTTTGACGGTTTTCACTTGAACGTCGACCTCTTTAAACGCATGTTTGGGGTCGAAGAACTTGTTGTCAATTTTATCCGGAGCCAAAAAACCTGAAGGAAAAGATAAATATATTCAGACAGACAGATAGATGGATGGATGGATAGATATATAGATGGATGATAGATAGACAACAAATGATGGAATGAATGACAGATACACAGACAGAACGGATGAAACGAATGACAGAAAGAGACAGACAGCAGTGATGAAGGTTAGCTCACCCTGGCAGACGACGAAGATCTCGGCGGACTCGTTCCTGGAGGCCTGAGGTTTGGTGGCCTGCACTTTCCTGAAGAACTGCTGGAAGATCCACATCAGCGGCTGGTAGTCCTTCGAGCGGAACACCTTCGTGATGAACGTGCCGCCCTTCGCCAGGAACTCACACGCCAGCTTCAGAGCCATCAGAGTGAGACTCGCTGCAGGACACACACACACGGACACACACACACTTTAACCTTCTCACATAAGGCTGTCTTCCAATGTTGATAACTTTAAACCCTCACTGAAGACTTTTTTTCCCCTCTCTGGCTTTTGGTTTAATGTAATTTTATGAATGCGTTTATGTGTTTTATTGTGTAAAGTTGTTAGATTGAACAGCACTTTGGTCAGCAGTGGCTGTTTTAAAAGTGCTCTAGAAATAAAAGTGCCTTTCTCTTCGTGTGTCGGTCAAATTACAGGAATTTATTTTAGATTTCAATCAAATTAATGTACTATATTTCAGTTCAATAAGGTTTTTATTCAATATTTTGTATTTTTAGGGTATATAAATTATATTTACAATCCATTTATTCACTTTTTTTTCTTTTAGCATAGACCTGAAAATTTAATTTCCAGCTTAAACTGTGGTAAATCTTGAACACTTTAGAGCGACAGACTGAAGTTTGGTCTCTTTTCAAAGACAACACTTGGCAGATTATTGCAGACGTGAAAACAGTTTTTAAAAAGTGAACATAAGAAAAGATACAGATTTTTACGTTTATTGTTATGGAAAAAGTGCAAAAATACTATTTAAAATTTTTATATGAAACATATTTTCAAAAACATGTTTTTACTCTAAAACTGTGAGAAATCAAAGCCATAAACCTAAACAAGTTGTTCAAATGTGAGCCTGATATCTCAGTAAATGAGCGTTCATTGAGATGTTGTTCGGCTGCAGTACCAAACGCTTCCACTAGAGGAAACTCGTCTACATTCATTTCCAATTCCATTGTTGACTATTTTCATCAAGGCCGTTTAACCTGTGCGAATCATGTCTATGATTTGTGTGTTCACACAGCAAGAGCCAAACCCTTTACCAAGTTTCGTACCATTCCGATGAAGAAATAAATATAAAAATAAGAAACATTTTTCGGTCTAAAATGGCTGACGAGCTCCACGTGCCGTTTCCCCGTACCTTGAGAGAAGGCGTCATATTGCCAGTTTGCGCCGACGTTTGGCGCGCCGTCATTGAGAACCACGTCCACCTTCCACGTCTGCAACTCCTTCCTGAGAGCCTGGCGGAGGAACAGTTCATCAGAGACGCGCAGAGCTGCCAAAACTACCCACTTCAGTATCAAATCAGGACTGAAATTTTAAAAATGTGACCTCTAGCATTGTGAATGGATTCTTAAACACCTCTGATTGGTCTGAGAGCAGGCGTTCGCTGATAAACGCTGCCGTGTGTGTGTCTGTGCAAGCGCTCGCTGAAGTTGTGTGTTTTTGAAGCGTTGATCATTGTAGCAAATCACAGACATAAATGTGACCCTGGACCACAAAACCAGTCACTTGGGTCAATTTTTTTTAAATTGAGATTAATACATCATCTGAAAGCTGAATAAATAAGCTTTCCATTGATGTACGGTTTGTTAGGATAGGACAATATTTGGTCGAGATGCAACTATTGAACATCTGGAATCTGAGGGTGCAAAACAATCGTAACATTGAGAAAATCCCCTTTAAAGTTGTGCATTTATGTTGGCGATTGTGCTGCATCCACTCACAAATATAAATGTTTTATATATTTATACGGTAGGAAATTTACTAAATATCTTCATGGAACATGATCTTTACGTAATATCCTAATGATTTTTGGCATAAAAGAAAAATGTATAATTTTGACCCATGTGATGTAGTGTTGGCTATTGCCACAGATATACCAGTGCGACTTATGACTGGTTTTGTGATCCAGGGTCACATATGTTGAGCGCATGAACACAACGGCCAATCAGAGGCGTTTAAGAATGCTAGAGGGAAATGCTGGTATTGTACTTTTTTTTTTTTTTACTAGTGCCGGTACGATCAGGGGTGTGTTTCCTGAAAGCATTGTTAGCCAACTATGTTCCGTCATTATCAACAGTTCAACGAGTGTGTTTCCCGAAACCATCGTTCCAACGAACACAGCATCACAGAGGTGTGTGTGTGAGCGACAGATCTCGAGCTGTGGTTAGAAGCAGTTTCTAGTGTTCATGACATGTGGACTCAATAAATCCTGATCTTGAGCAAATTAAGCAATCTGACATTCAGTGCAACCGGTGTCTTAATGTAGAACACATACAAATGTCATTTACGTCTTTTAGTTTGTCAGGAGATTTAAAGTGTAGTTTTTGAAGAGTGCGCATGTGCGAACGAGCTCTAGTGTGTAAGAACGAGTCCAGTGTTTCCGCTACATTCATTCTGCCGGGGCGGGCCGCCACACCTAAAATCATCCTGCCACGGCTGCAGCTTCTCGGTCCGATATTGTATGTGTTATTATTAAGCCCCACTAAAGGCATACAAAACATTGTAAAGCACCATAAAGTTTTCGCACTATATTCCAAGACTTCTAAAGTCATTCAATAGCATAATGTGAGGTAAAAATTTATATTTAAGTCGTTAAGTTAAAGTTAATGGAAAGTTCCTCATCTCTCTTCAGTCATTCAGCATTCAAACAGCGCGTCATGTTCGGTTACGACAGTAACACGACGACACTCTCTTCAAGATCAATGTTCCCATTATTATACTTTATTTGTAGATAAATCTATAGTTTGCATAAAATTACTTTATCTTGCTGGAGTTTATAGCGCTTTCTAAATCATATTCCTTTCTCCCGGGTGTCTGTTACTACAGCACTGGAGTAGAGAGCACTATGAAGTGTTCTTCATGCACACTGTAACTGAAATTTAAACTGTTAAAAGAAAAGGCTCAATAAACTGTTGCATAGATATAATACATTAAGCATAGATAGATATAATCTCTTCGCTTTGTGCTTTGAACTTTTCAATGCGAAGCGCTGCACGCTGTGACTTCGCGTTGCTTCAAGTGCATCACTCTGCGCACGCGATGCGCATAATCTCTTTGCCGCTTTTATTGGCGCCTTTCATGTTATAATGCTTAGGGGAGGTTTAAACACCTGGGATAAGGGGGCGTGGCCAATGGGAATATCACTCATGGGCCACGCCCCCTCCCCCTGGCGAAATGGGCCTGCCACCACGGCTGGAAAAAATCCTAGAGGAAACACTGCGAGTCTATGATTAAATCTGGAAATAAAGCGAAATAACTGAGAAAAATGAGAAATAGTCCTCAGATGTTGGTCTTGTGCTGGTCTGCGACGCCAGGTGTGTGTGTGAGTGACAGATCTCCTGTGGTTAGAAGCAGTTTCTAGTTTTCATGACATGTGGACTCATTAAATCCTGATCTTGAGCAAAATAAGCAAGCTGACATTCAGTGCAACCGGTGTCTTTATGTAGAACATTGCGTCATCACGTGGGAAAGGTCACGCTGGACGTAGGCGTAAGTACCGCCCCATTTTTTTAAACATCCAGGATGCGCACACAAAACGACCATTTTAAACAATAAACTGACATAGACAAATGTCATTCAACATACAATAAAATTTGACCGATCAACAATGGGGCAGTGCTTCCGCCTACGTCCAGCGTGACCTTTCCAACGCGATGACGTAATGCCTGGCGCGTCGCAGACCAACAACTGTGGGTAAAAAGTATATACATGTTTTTTTTTTTTAAATAAGCAATGGTTTGGCTAGATAAGACCCTGTTCCTCAGCTGATCGTGCAGAGCCGTTTGAAACTGCATTGATTTGGACTTCAACATGTTGGTTAACGTTGAAGTCCATTGTGTGGAGAAAAATCCTGAAATGTTTTCCTCAAAAAAAAACTTTATTTCTTTTCCACTGAATAAAGAAAGACATGAACATCTTGAATGGCATTGGGGAGAGTAAACTATCAGGAGATTTTCATTTTGAGGTGAACTAATCCTTTACTAACTCCCTCATGTTGTTCAACCCCGTAAGACTTTCGTTCATCTTCAGAACACAAATGAAGATATTTCTGATTAAATCTGAGAGCTGGATCACTCCTCCATAGGCTTCTAAGGGATCGAAACTGGCCAGCACAGAAAGTTATTAAAGACATTGTTAAAATAGTCCGAGTGACTACAGTGGCTCAACCTTAAGTTTATCAAGCGACGAGAATACTTTCTGTGCGAAAAAAACAAACAAAAATAACGACTTTATTCAACTCTTCATTTCCTTCTCTGTGGGCCTCGAGTGAGTTCACGTAGTGTAACAGCGCAGAGCTTCTGGGTTGTACGTCACACGCATCACACACACATGACCAGCGTCGGCCAATAGAGAGCCTGCGTGTGACGTACAACCCAGATTCATTAAAAGTAGTTATTTCTCCAACACCTGCGTGACATCATTAACCAACGTGGTTGAATAGTCAATTTGCAACAATACGGCTTCGGGAAACAGTCGAGATGATTTCTACAGCGATGCATCGTACTATAGTAGTGAACCAGCGAGGTGCGCCGTAAGGGAAACACACTCCTGAGCTGACACACACACACACACCTGTCTGCACTTCTCCGTCGTGATGTCCTCCTGCAGCGTGACCACGTTCGGGATGCTTCTGATCGGCACCAGATCCACACCTGACATCAAATCAAGAGTCAACACTGGATCTGTGAGTCTGAATCAGAGACATTACACGTCACACGCCACTCACCGATCACCAGGCTGGACACCGGCATGAACTTGGACGCCACCTGCAACCTGAACGCCAAACACACACGGGTTAGTCAAGAACAGTGCTGGGTAACTAGGGCGTCACAATATATCGCAACACAAAAATGCAACAATATGTATCGTGGATAGTTCACCCAAAATTCTAGTTTTCAGGGTTTTAGTGTCAGTACTGCATTAATCTACTATATATAATGTTGAATATAATGTATAACCCAGAAGTGCTGCGCTGTTACACTACGTGAACTCACTCGAGGCCCACAGAGAAGGAAATGAATAGTTGAATAAAGTCGTTATTTTTGTTTGTTTTTTTGCGCACAGAAAGTATTCTCGTCGCTTGATAAACTTAAGGTTGAGCCGCTGTAGTCACTCGGACTATTTTAACGATGTCTTTAATAACTTTCTGTGCCGGCAAGTTTCAATCACATAGAAGCCTATGGAGGAGTGATCCAGCTCTCAGATTTAATCAGAAATATCTTAATTTGTGTTCTGAAGATGAACGAAAGTCTTACGGGGTTGAACAACATGAGGGAGAGTAGTTACTGACAGAGTTTACATTTTTGGGGTGAACTATCCCTTTAATTTTTGGGTGAACTATCTATTTAAAAAGGCAAGTTCTGGGAACCAAAAATTGTTAGCTGGGCTGAACCTCAAGTATCCCGATCACAGAATTGGAATAAATTTTCGATTCCCATGAAATGATTACAGTAGTTAGTAGGGGTGTAACGATATTCGAACCGAAAAACCGCGATACAGAACACACGATTCGAATCGCGATACTCTCATTGCGTACCGAACACGCCCCTCCCCGCCCCCTGCTACCCCGGCCCCGCCCAGCCCGGCTCAATGGACCTCATGTCTTGTGTACAGTACACAACAAATTCAGTTTTGTAGCTAACCACCATTAACACCAAATAACAAGCTCCGTGTTTTGTTACTTTCGATAATAAGCAAGGTGTAATCTTTCAAATTCTGTCTATTTGATCACGAAATTCAAACAATAAATGGCGTTTTGGCGCTCTTTGATGTGGCGTGACAGATCGCTGTATGCCTACTAAGCTCCTCATTTCAAACGGCAGCGCGGCGCGCGGGTAAACGCGATCATCTCTTCCTCAGTTACAGAATGGACACCTGAAGGTATGTTGAAAGATGCAGTATACTTACTGAAAGGCATCATAACTCGTGTAATCGCTCAATCAGTGTTTCAGCAGCGGAAAGACGTCAATAAAACACCATAGCTTGTCACTAGCATTATATTTACCTCAACAGGCAAGTGATTCAGTGTCCACAACCTTGGTTCCTATAAATGAACTCTTGCACTAAATAAATGCACCATGTTAGCCTATATATTATATTTTACTTAACCTGTTAATGATATCTTGATTATTTAATGTATGTTTAAAATATCTTTCATGAAAATGAAAACTGTGTAGGCCTAAAGTATTATATTTCAATAACAAATTAGAGTAAAAACACAAGTTAATGCAAAAACTGCCTTATGTTCAGTTTACATGTTTTCATACAATGTGTTGTGTGTTGATTATTATATCTAAAAAATAAATAGCATCTGAATTTAGGTTAAAAGTCTAGGCTACAACCTTTAATGTTATAGT